>NW_009953489.1:5708128-5709016 GCF_000747805.2 Chaetura pelagica | reverse complement strand
CTGTGGCTGCTGGGGTGAGCTCTGGGGAAGGTGATTTTTTACTTTGGGAATGAAAAGCCCAATTCTCCGAGCTTTTTCCCAGCTCAAAGCAGCGTCCTTCCCTGCAGCAGCCGATGAACAGGCTTTCAGTGCTAACCCACACCCACGAACCACCCAGCACTCGAACACGCGTGGGGCAGCCCGGAGCCTTCAGCCTTTCAGCCACGGTTTCCATTGGCTCCGGTTTTACAGGGCTGGGTTTTTTTTTTTTTTCCCCTCTCTCCCTGTTTGCCACAGGGTTTTCACGGATGCTGGGGGTACCCTGCACATCAGGGCTGCCATCCCGGAGGATGCAGGGAATTACAGCTGCTCCGCCAGGAACGCACTGGGCTGGGATGAACGGGTGGTCACCCTGGAGTTCACGGGTACCTGCTCCTCAGCGGCAGCGTCGGGAAGGGCTGCGGGATCAGATCACCCGCGGGGGGGATTCATTACCCCTCCTTGCTGTCCCTTCGCTGCTGGCTGGAACCTTGTGGCCAGTGCCAGCCGTGGGATGGGGCTGTCTGTGATGGAGGGTGTTATGGGGCAGCTCCCAGGGCTCTGGGGTCCCCTGGGGATGAAGGGCACAGCAGCCAGGGCTGCAGGGAGTCACCAGGGCTGTGTCTCTCTCCCTGGGGTGCAGAACCTCCAGCCATCCTGGCAATGACACCCAGCCTGAAGGTTCTGGTGGGAGAAGACGTGACCCTGGAGTGCTGGGTTTCGGGGGTGCCCCCACCCCACATTGCCTGGTACAAAGGTGAGAACGGGACAAACCCGGGGCGCAAACCCCCCTCCGTGCCCCTGGGGACCCTCTGCCACCCTGCGGGGACATCCCGCGAGGGGGGGGGGGGGCCTCGCGGCACGCGGGGG
>NW_009953489.1:5698692-5708013 GCF_000747805.2 Chaetura pelagica | reverse complement strand
CACCCCTCTCCCTGGCGGGGTCAGCTCCTGCTTGCTGATTCCCAAAGTCCCTCCAGCCCCCCAGCTCCCGTGTTTCACAGAGGATTAGGGGTTGGAAGGGATCCCCAAAGATCATCACGTCCAACCCCCCTGCCAGAGCAGCACCAAAAACCCACACACAGCTAGGGCAGGTCACTCAGAAAGGCTCATCCAGACAGGTCTTGGAAGTCCCCAGAGCAGGAGCCTCCACAACCTCTCTGGGCAGCCTGTTCCCAGGCTCTGTCACCTCACAGGAAAGTTCTTCCTCATGTTGAGGTGAAACTCCCTGTGCTCCAGTTTGGATCCATTGCCCCTCATCCTGTCTCAAGGCACAAGTGACAAGAGCTTGTCCCTGCCTTCTTGATGCCCTCATGTATTTATAGACGTTAATTAGATCCCCCCCTCAGTCTTCTCCTCTCCAGACTGAGCAGCCCCAGGTCTCTCAGCCTTTCCTCATAAGACAGGTATTCCAGTCCCTTTGTCACCCTCGTAGCCTCTGTTGGACTCTCTCAAGTAGATCCCTGTCCCTCTTGAACTGGGGAGCCCAGAACTGGATGCAACACGTGAGGTCTCACCAGGGCAGAGCAGAGGGGGAGGAGAACCTCCCTTGATCTGCTGGAGACACCCCTCTTAATGCACCTCAGGATACCATTGGCCATCTTGGTTTCCCAGGGTGGGGGTGTGAGGCTGAAGCCTCATGGGATTCCTGAGGTTCAGGAGGAAGGAAGAAGCTCAAGAAGTAGCAGGAGACTGGTGTGGATGGTACTGCATGGGACATGACTGTCTGGGGCAAGACTGGGGGTGCAAAGGGCCATTAGGTGGAGGTGGGGGCTGGCTTCTGTGTGTTTGAAAACCCAAGTATCCCAACAGATGCTTAGGGCTTCCCAGTAGTGGCAGAAAGGATGGAAGGGCCTGGGGAGGAAGAGAGGAGGTGCTGAGCTGGGGGGGCAGTAAGGCTTGAAGTAGCTGAAGGTGGAAAAGTACAAGAGGTTTTGCTGGGCTGGGGGCTGCTGAGTGAAACTGGAAGGGTTGGAAACTGTGATGGCTGTAACAGGTTTGGACAAACACAACGTGCTTGAAGTTGACATGGTAACTTCCCAGGGCATCTGGCTCATGGGTTCCCTTCTCCAGGTTTGGCTGCTCTTGGAGGCTGCCTTGGGAGGGTCAGGCTGTGGGACCTGCCTGGCACCCCTCTCTGCTGCTCTCTCCTCCAGCTGCCCCCCACTTCCCTGAGCCCCTGGGGGACGTGGCAGTCGAGGTTGGGCAGCACATCAGCCTGATGTGCCACGTCGAGGGCTCTCCCCAGCCACGGATCTCCTGGTCTCGGAAGGATGGGAAGCCCATGACAGGCTGGAATGGTTCACGTGGTGTTTCCATCCATCCAGAGGCTGCCAAGCTCCTCATTGACAGTAAGAGCCGAGCATGGTGAGGTGGGGAATGTTTGGGAATCCCACCTGGATGTGTGCTTAGTGTCACCCTCCAGTGCTCCCCCCACCCAGCAGTGGGATCATCTCCTGCACCTACCCCTTTTTGACCCCTTTTTGCAGTGGCAAAGCTGTGACAATGTGGGTTTATTTGCAAATATTTCCTTCAGTGGGCTTAGCTCTGCAATAACAGCCTGTGAGCTTCAGTCCTGCAGGGACACCCACGTCCAAGAAAATGGTGGGGTAGGAGGGTGGTGTCACCCAACCTGGAGCTTTCTCAGGGCTCTACAGCCCCACCAGCCTCAGTTTTCCCTCTGCCACGCTTCAGGTGCCTCTCTGGATGACCAAGCTGTCTACATCTGTGAAGCCAAGAATGACTTTGGGAAAATCCAAGCGGAGGTCAAGCTCACAGTGACCGGACAGGGTTTGGTTCTACGTGCTTTTGTTGGTGCTTTTGTGTGCTTTTGTTGGTGCTTTTGTGTGCTTTTGGTGGTGTATCCATCCGGCAGCACCAGCTGTGTCTGCAGCAGACCCAGACCTGTGCAGCCACGTCTGCTCCTGATCTGGCTGCAGTGAATGCTCAGCAACCCCTCAGCACAGGCTCTGGATAACGTGCTTCCATCTCTTTGGCTTAAAGCACTGATATGGGCTTCAACCCAAACTGTAGATGAATATCCCCAGATTCTTGGGGGATCTGAATGTCAGAGCTGGCTGGTGCTGAGCCAAGGTCTGGACCTTGGAAGGAAGGCCATCCAGATCTGTTCTCCTGAACATTCCTGGCCAGTTTATCTCCAGCTAATACCGTTTCCCTTTCCCTTCTTTCAAGCAGCCCCAGAAATAGCTCTTGCATCCCCTGTGGTCACTGTGCTCCTAAGCCAGCCTGTGTCTCTGCCCTGTGTGATCCTGGCTGGGAAGCCCTTCCCAACCCGCCGCTGGCTGAAGGACGGGCAGCTGGTGAGGCTTCCAGAATCACTGGAGTGGTGGGTGGGTGAACCAAGGCCCTGCTGGGGCCTGTGGGGGCTGTGCTGCTGGACAAGTGCCCCAACTTCTCTGTCCTTGCTCAGGTAGCCCCAAGTGGCCGCTACTCCATCCAGGCTGATGGGAGCCTGCACGTGGAGCAGGCATTGCAGGAGGACACAGGGAGGTACACGTGTGAGGTGACCAATGCCCTTGGCTCACACAGGCAGGATGTGTCCCTGATCATACTGGGTGAGTGGCCAGGTGCTGGCCATCCCTGCTTTCTTTGGTAGATGTGGCCCTGGCCACACAGGATGAGCTGCTTCTCTTTCTTCCCAGTTCCTCCCAGCATTGAGCTTGGTCCTGTCCTTGTCACTGCCACTGAGGGCACAGCTGTCACCCTGCCGTGCAATGCCACTGGTGTGCCCCCTCCAGCTGTCACCTGGACAAAGGTAGGTGACAGGGACAACCAGGTTGCCATCACCCTGCCTGCCAGGCTGTAGGTCACCCTTGGGTGCAGAGCAGCATGTTTCAGGGAGATGTAGCTCACCAGTGTGGCTGTGGCTGCCCAGGGAGGTGGTTTTGAGGGAAGCTGGGACACAGAGGTAGCTCTGTCTAATGGGTCCAGAGCTGCCTTCTTGCCCTTGGGATGCTCATCTCATGGGAGAGTGTCTACTGTCTTCCTCCCTTCCTCCCTTCCCTTTCTTCTGCAGGGCACAGAGCCCATTTCCCTAAGCCAACGCTACCACCTTGACCCCGATGGGACCCTCCTGATCCCTTCATCCTCCCCTGAGGATGCTGGGAACTACTTCTGCACAGCTACCAACACAGCAGGCTTCTCCAGCCAGGAGGTGCAGCTCTCCATCAGCAGTGAGTGCTTGAAGCTGGCCCTGGCACGAGCTCCAGAGGGGGACTGGCTGGGAGAACATGATCCAGGGCCTCTCCTACCTTCCTTGGGCCACCTTAGCCATGTGCCAGATGGGTTTGTGGGGTGGGAGGAGCAGCAAGGAGGGCTGTGGGGTACCTGAAGAGTTTCTGCATCAGCTGTGTTCCCTCTCCCCCAGCAAAGCCCAGGATCAGTGTGAACGGATCACAGGGGTTGGACCCCATCACTGTCCTGGCTGTGCTTGGGCAGGAGACCACTCTGCCCTGTGAGGTTCAGGGCTATCCCCCTCCCTTGCTAGTGTGGACCCGGGAGTCCCAGCTGCTGTCTCTTGCCACCACCAGGTAAGAAAGGTTGTGGTTGTTGGGGCTGTGAACTCTTGGGACTATGTGTCTTCCAAAAGGGATGTTGGGCCCATGAAGGGATTCGGGGAGATACAAAGAGCACCAAGTGCCTGATGCTCAGTGGTCTAGCAGGAGCTGAGGCAGCTGAGCAGTACAGAATCAGCTTTGCTCTTCAAGGACAACACAGCAAGAACCACCACCAGATTTTTTTTCTTTCTGTCACACAGGACATGCTTTCTCAGTATGTCAGCATCATGCTGGAAGGGCCTCCCTAAAATCATGGGCTCTGATCTTAAGCTTAATCCCTTCTTTCCCTGAGGATTGCTCTGGCCTGGGGAAGCAGGAAGGCATCTTGGTTTTGCTCTTCTTGAAGGCCTCTGTTGCCTTGTCATTCTTGCCTGGTTTCCCATGGCTGCTCCCTGCTGACCTGTGCTGCTCCCCACATCTCAGCTGGCTTGTCCTCATGTGCCTGGGTGATTTATGGGAGCACACGAGGAGCAGCCGTGGGCTGAGATGACGTGATGTCTGTGGAGCAGAGGCAGAGCTGGGAGCAAGAGCATGGCCAGCTCCAGCTGCAGGGCTTGTGCCCCAGGGACACCCCCATCCCCTTTCATCCACCCCAGGCTGGTGACCTGCACCTCTGCCTCGTGCTGAGCTCATGTAGAGGCTGAGTAAAGGGCATCTGCACCCATGGATGGCTCTGCCATCCTCCTTGTCCAGGAGGTGGCCCTGGGGTCCTTCTCTTGGCTGTCAAGGTGATGGTGACCTCCCAGCCTTCTGCCCGCGGGTAGGTAATGGATGACATGGCTTTTCCTCTCATCCAACTTTTCTTTTCTCTCTCCCAAGCTACAGCATCCTCCCCTCGGGGTCCCTCCTGCTGGCTGAGCCCCAGGTGACAGACACTGGCCTCTATACTTGCACGGCCACCAACACAGCAGGGAACACCTCTCTCAGCTATAACCTCCAGGTCCAAGGTGTGTGTCTGCTGGTTAAAATGCTTCTGCTGTGGGTCTTCTTGTACCACCAGGGTCCTGCACCCACTGAGCCCTTGGCTGCTCCTACATCCTGGTGCTGGGCTCCAAGGGTGGTCCCAGCCTGAGGTTCCCTTTCCCTCCAGTTCCCCCCCAGCTGCTGATTGGTGATGGAGAAACACACCTGACTGCTGTCACCAACGACTCCCTGAGGATTCACTGTCGTGCCACGGGCAGCCCCACACCCCAGATCCAGTGAGTGCTGCAGAGAGGTGGTGGGTCCCTGCTCACCTTCTTTGCTACCAGCACCCCACTCCTCACTCCTCTGGTGAGCAGAAACAGGGATGTGGTTGTGGCAGATCAGGCCATGGACTTGCCACCTGTCTCCTCCCTCACAGGTGGCTGAAGGATGGGCAGCCCCTGGGCAAGAGGGATGGTGTGATGGTGTCTGAGGATGGTGGGACTCTGCTGATCACCCGCGTGGGGCTTGGGCATGAAGGGCTCTACATCTGCCAGGGCAGCAACTGGGCGGGGGTGGCCCAGGCCAAGGTGCAGGTTTCGGTGCAAGGTGAGCTCAGCATCAGGGGCAGGACCTGCTATCCACCCCATGTGTCAGGGAGAACATGGCTGCCCAAACAGGTGGGTGCTCTTGGCCCTACTTTTTGGGAAGTGTGTGGTTTACTAACTTGATCCATTGGGATATCACTGTTTGCTAATGAGGCTGAGGTCTGATGGCCACTAACATTATCATAAACCATCGCATCTCTCCATGATGGGTGTGTCCTTGTGGAGGGTCCACCCCTAGTCCTGTTTGCCAGAGCACCCCTCAACCAGCAGCTCAGTCTGACACTGAAGAAAACTGAGAAACCAGGCAGAGGGTGGAGATCCCTACCTGGAAGGGATGGATATAACATTGGGGTAGGGAACAACTCTGCTAGTGGACCTGGGGAGCAGCAGTGACCCATGTGGGGATGTGGTCCCCTCTCAGAGTGGGGAGCAAGCCCTGGCTGCTGGTCTCCTGGGACCTGGTATGTGCCAAGAGCCCCTGGTGAGCCCAGCCATGCCCCACGTGGCTGGTGCCATGCAGAGCTGATGGCTGTGCTGGCTTGCAGTGCCTCCCAACATCGAGCCCAGTGTGGTGGACCTGGTCATCCTGGAGAATAGCACAGTGTCCCTGGAGTGCCTGGCCTCGGGGCTGCCTGCTCCTGGTGAGCCCATCCTGTCCCTCAGCTCTCACCTGTGTGTCCCTGGGGCTTTCCCAGTGTCCCAGTGCTGAGCAGGGCAGCAGCACAGCTCCGTGCAGCTTGGCTCCCTGCTTCCCTCCAGACATTGCTTGGTACAAGGGGCACAAGCAGCTCTCAGCTGGACCAGGCTGGACCCTGTCCAGGGATGGGAAGCACCTGGAGATGGAGCATGTCCAGCTCTCTGATGCTGGCAGCTATCGCTGTGTGGCCTCCAACGTGGCTGGTGTCACTGAGCTCTGGTACAGCCTGAAGGTGACTGGTGAGTCTGTGGTGAGCAGAGGAAGGGCTGTGGCTGCCTGGGAGCTGGGTGCTCCCCCCTTCCCCCAGCACCATGGACCAAGGGGGCTGTTCCAACCCTCAGGACGTGTCCCTGGAAGATGGCTTTAGCAGAGCCCTTGTCCTCTGACCTGCTTGCAATTCCAGCCACTCAACCCCCTGCTTTCATCCCAAATAATGTCCTAGAAAACCATGGCCCCATGGATGGGTATTGCCTGGTCCACACCACAGTGTCTCCTCCACATCCTGTTCCCTTTGCACCCTGCTGCTCTAGGTGACATTTCTCTGCCCTCCCAGTGCCCCCACGGATCACCAGCAGCCCCAGCTCCCTCACGGTGGTGGTGAATGATCCAGTGACCCTGGAGTGTGATGCCACGGGAAGCCCTGCTCCGGTGCTGCTGTGGCTGAAGGACGGCAACCCAGTGCCCAGGAGGGTGACAGGTGGCCCACAGGTGAGACAGCTTCTGTTGGAGAGGCACTCACTGGGAACATCTCTCCAGGAAGATGCTCCTTTTCCTTGTTCTGCTTTTAAAAAAAACACAAAACCCAACAAACAATTGCTGGAGCTGAGCTGGTGCAAGTTGTTGAGAACTTCCGTGTCTTATGACTCTGGGAGCAGGGACCAGCTCAGCCCTGTGCTGGGCTTTCCTGACACAAGGGGGTGGGTGGGAAGAGGATTCCCAGGATGTAATTCCCACCCACCCCCCTGGCTCACAGCTCAGCTGCCTGTGAGTTTCCTTGGTTTCATGCTCACCTGGGTCTTTGTGTCTCGTGGGGAAGCACAGGTCCTCTCGGGTGGGCACACTCTGTCCCTGCCCACCGCTCACCTCCAGGACTCGGGGACGTACACGTGTGTAGCCAGCAGTGCTGTGGGGGAGGATAGACGTGAGGCCACCCTGGAGGTGTGGTGTAAGTACCCCGGTGTGTCCCCAGCCCCTTCCCACCAGCGGGTTGAGGGCTGAAGGTGACAGTCGTGACCGCGGGGCTGCTCTGCTGCCCCCTCGCAAGCACACAGCCCTGGGCTGGGGCACCAAAGGGGGTGGCCTGGGGAAGGTGTTGCCCTGTTGGTCTGTTTTCCAGTGCCTCACACTGCCCTGGGTGAGGAGGAGCACATCTCTGTCCTCGTCAACCAGCCGGTGACCCTGGAGTGCCTGGTCCCTGGGGTTCCCCCTGGGGGGTCCCGCTGGCTGAAGGATGGGACCCTGCTCCTAGCAAAGCGAGGTGTGCAGCTGTCTGCAGAGGGGACTGTGCTCCAGGTGATGTTTCAGAGTATTGCAAAGGATGGGAGGGGAGGCAGGGCTGTGAAGAACCCCTTTGTTCCCACTCTCCCTTGGGAGGCAGTGGGAGCAGGAGGGGCTGTCCCTCCCTGCTGCCCATGGCTCAGCACCATTCCAACCCCTCACGCTGATCCCACCCCCATGGCTTCTGCTGCCACAAAATTCCCCCCACACAGGGGCTGGGTGGGTTCAGCTCTGGTGCAGAACTTCTTAGTGTCTCTGCTTGCTCCAGCAGATTGGGCAAGTCACCCTGCAGGATGCAGGCAGGTACACGTGCCAGGTGCCTGGCCAGCCAGAGCAACACCATAGCCTCTCCGTGTGGGGTAAGGGCCACTGCAGCTCACATACTCCTTCAGGGGCAAATATCTCTCTCTATATATAGATATATATATAGAGAGAGAGAGCATGTGTGTACACAAATGACACAAATGTCTGGGCTATATACAAATCTGCATATAAACGGTATATGCATATAGTGTGTAAGTGCATGTGCTTATATACACACAAACATATATACTGTATTATATCCCATTTGTCTGTAGTATCATACGTAGCTGAGGTGGTTGACTGGCTTGGAAAACACTAAGCTCAGAATATTAAAGCTCTGTGAAGTGATGGAGCTGGAGGTGGAAGGGAATCCCCACCAGAATGGGTGTCAGGGGAAATGTCAGGGGCTGCCTGAGTCTCCAGGGAGGTTTCAGTGACAACGCAGCAGAGACATCCTGCCAAAATCTGGGCAGGAGAATGAAGGGCTTTCCTGGCTGTTGCCAAGGCTTCTCTTGCTTTGCACCTGGTGGCTGCTGCAGGTATCTTCCCCCTTCCCTGCTCCTGCCTGAGATGGGAGGATGCCAGTGGTAGTTCCCAGGCTGCTGCCAGGATGGGCACCAGCCCCGCTCACCTCCTCCAGTTCAGCATCCTCCCTTGCAGCCTCCCAGCCCCCCCAGCACATCCTCAGCACCCGGGGCTGAGCCAGGCTCTGGCTTTTCTCAGGGATGCTCTAGGCCAGCTGGTGGAAGTCCTGCAGGCAGGGAGCCAGGGAGGGAAGAAAATCCAGTTCTCCTGATCCAGGCTTGTTCCTGCAATCCCTTCCCAGGGAAGCGATTGCATGTCTGGTGTCCTGGCTGGGGTGGATTGTTTGGGTTCTGCTGGTTTTGTTTTTCAGAGGTTTCTGGGTGTTGAGGTTTTACTTCTACAAATTGATCTCCCTCATGTGAAGGAGTTACCATTTTCCAGCCAGCTGTATTTATGAGCAACCAAGAACAGCATCCAGTAATGGAAAGAGTTAGGTAACCCTCCCAGGGAGCACTGCCTGCCACGGCTGTGTCTGGCCAGCCTGGCCTTGGCCTGCCTGCAAGGCTTGGTCGTGCTCTGCTGTAGGCCACGTGCAGTTAAAAGCACCACTGGCTTAATCACTGGAAAGTTGAGATGATGACTTCCATATGGAACCAGGGCAGCTGAATCTCGATGTGAAGCCCAGTGGAGCTGCAGGTGGAACAAGCAGGACAGAGCTGAGCTCCTCTCCTCTCCCGCAGTGCCACCCTCCTTCTCCTCAGCTGAGCCCACCACCCTGGCCGTGCTGGAGGGACAGTCCATCAGGCTGACCTGCGAGTGCCATGGCATCCCCTTCCCCACCCTGAGCTGGCAGAAGGATGGTATGGTCCTTCTCCTCACACCCCTCCCCACATACATGCTGACCCATCTGGGTTTCCTTGGAGCAAGGAATGCATCACGCTGAGCAGTGTCCAGCTTCTGGGTGGGAACTGGTCCTCCTGGAAACCTGAGAGGAGGCTGCTTTCCCCTTCTCTGTCAGGTGAGCCCCTCTCTGCCCAGCCTGGGAGCCCCAAGTTGGTGTCCACAGGAGGGACTGTGCTGTACATCGAGAAGGTGTGGCTGATGGACAGTGGGACATACACGTGTGAGTGCAGGA
>NW_009953489.1:5692908-5698502 GCF_000747805.2 Chaetura pelagica | reverse complement strand
GGAGGTGCAAGGTGAGTCGGGTGGCTCCAGAGATGGGGAGACCTGTGGAAGTGGCTGAAGGTGCCATGACCTTTCTCCATGCATGGTCCTGTTGGACCCAAGGGCTCTCAGCCATTGCCTGCTGCCTTGGTTGTCCTGGAAGGGATGCTGCTATCTGGGGTAGCTCTACCCGCCCCCAGTGCTCCCAGTTGGCTGCAGCTGGTATTCACTCCAGCAGCCCAACTGCTCTAGTTGCACCTGCTCACACTTCCTTCACCCTCCCACTGCCACCATCCACCCTGATGGTGTTTGTATTTCCTCTTGCATATGGCCAAGGGAGTTGCTACAGCATCACCTCCCCACTGCTGTGTCCCTCTACCTGCAGCTCTGCCGAGGGCCCAGGGCAGCAGAAAAGCCCTGAGGAAAGTTTCTGTCATCAAGGCTGGAGAGATGGTTTTGGAGTGTGGGGCCATGGCCATGGGGACACCACCACCCACGGTGACGTGGATCAAGGATGGGCAGCCCGTGGCTGGCAGGGATGGGTTCCTGCTTCTGGAGCAGGGGAGGAGATTGTGCATCCCCAAGGCAGAGGTGGCCCATGCAGGACACTACACTTGCCTGGTGGCAACCACGACAGGGCAGGAGCAGAGGGAGTTTGAAGTCACAGTGCATGGTAGGTGTGTGGGACAGGGCTGGGGATTGGATGCAGGCAGGGTCAGGAGGGTGGTGGTGTCACACAGTATGTGTGTGGAAAACATGATGTGGAGGTCCTAGGCAACCAACACATAGAAGATCTTGAGTCAGAAAGGGGATGGTCCAGGCGTAGCTGTAGAACTGGCTCTATTTGGCAGGAGTTCCTTTCCAGGGTCATCAAGCAGACCAGCTCACATTTCATAAAGTTATCTTCTTCCCAAGGAAAACCTTGGGGGAAATCTCATGGATCAAGGTACCAAGCACCTCAGCTGGAAAAAGCCTGAGGTGGCTCAGGTTGTGAGGCCATCTTGGTGTCACATGTGTAAGGATGGGCTTGGGCACAGGGGTAGATGGCACACACTTGCTGTAAGTCCCCTGTCCCATAACATCTTCAAAGTCAACAATGTCAGGTGAAGCTCATGGCCTTTCTGAGCTTGTGTCCTCAAGCTGCACAAGCAAGAGGGTGGGAACAACCTGGATTGACTCGGTTTGTCTTGCTGCTCTGGTGTCTTGGTGGTTGCTTTGCAAATGCATGTCCCCCCTTTTCTGCACCCCTAGTTCCTCCTGAGTTTATTCAAGGATCGGGATCAACAACCAACATCAGTGTGTCTCTGCATGGAACCCTGACACTGACCTGTGAGGCCACTGGTGTTCCCCTGCCCACGGTCACCTGGTTCTGGGATGGCTCTCCTGTCACCCCCAGTGAGCACACCCACGTGCTTTCAGGTCAGGGACCAGATGTGGATGCTGTGAGAAATGGGAGCTTTGGGGACGTGTTCTGCTCCAGCCCTGATGGGTGTAAATGTGGCAGAGCTCCAGGCCTGCAGGAGCACTGCTGGGATGGGCTGGTGTCTGGATCAGGACCCTGAGACCTCTCTGCTTGATGTTTCCAGGGGGCTGGGTGCTGAGGCTCAGCCGTGCACGAGCTCAGGATGAAGGCCACTATTCCTGCCTGGCCAGCAACATAGCTGGGGAAGCCAGGAGACATTTCTACGTGGAGGTCCTAGGTAAGGAGGGCTCCTCTGTCTGATGCAGGATTCTTGGTGGGATTTCAGAGCTGTACCCCAGCAGGGACAGTCAGGACTTAAGATTGGGCACGGTGGGAGCTGCAGTGCTGAAGTCCATCATGCATGTGAGCTTGTTGGAGGCTTGGTGAAGCTGGCCAGCTGCTGAGGTCCCTGGTGGCTTGTGTTCCTAGTTCCTCCCCACATTGAGAATGCAGATGAAGATGAGACCACCGAAGTGTCTGAGGGCCACCCTGTCACCTGGTCCTGCCTGGCTGTGGGTGAGTGTCACATGGGGAGCAGAGGTGGTGGGAGCAGGTGGGAGATGGGGCTCAGGGACCTGGGGCTGTTCTTGGGGTGTGGAGCAAACGAGCAGCTCCAGTTGATGACATGAAAACAGCGGAAATTGGCTGAAGAGGTTTTTTGGGATAGTTCCTGGCTTTGCACTTGGGCTGTCCAGGAAGCTCTGGGGAGGGGACGCCCACGCAGGGAGCTTGTTCCACCACGTAAGCTCAAATCTTTCCCAAATGGAGCTCCAATTCCTCTAATCTGGTTTCTTCTTTAGTGATGGGAATAATTAATCACCTCCTACTCAGGACAGTTTTCTTTCTTCTTGCTGGCTCATCCAGCAGCCTCTAAAAACCTGATCCAGATCATGATAACTCTGGATTTGGGCTGGTGTCCCTATTTCCCAGAAAAACTCCAGCACAGTGACCCTGGTCAGGCTGTGCACACAGGGAAGAACTTTGCATTGAGGCCAAAACCTGCTTTCCACCCTGCACAGGCAACCCTCAGCCTAAGATCACCTGGCTGAAGGATGGCCACCCTCTGCCCAGTGGAGACACCTTCTCCATCTCCCCTAATGGCTCCGTGCTCCACATCCCCCAAGTCTCCCTGTCTGATGCTGGCCACTACTCCTGCATGGCCTCCAGCTCTGTGGGGCACCAAACCAAGCACTACCTGCTGGATATTTCAGGTATGAGATGACTTCAGATGGAGATAGTCTCAGGTGTGAGCAGGGAATAAGGACTTAGAGTGCTTTCTTGTTGCCTGCCTCAGGTAGGTGGTGAGGATCTCAGTCCTACAGCCAGCAGCATGGCATGGTGTCCTGGACCTGTAAGAAACCCTTGTGAGACCTCTTGAAGGAACATAAAGGGCTTATCTAGTGTAGGATCCATCTCTGATGGCTTGTGGGAAGGGGAAGAATGTTTCTATGGCCCCTGTGCTTTCAGAGGGCAGGGGCTGGAGCTGGGCTGGAGCTGTGTGTTTCACATCCTGTGGACAAATCCAATCCCCTGAACTTGGCTCATGCTCACTGGTGGGGGGATGAAGCACTGGGAATCCTACATGGGTGCTGATGCTGATCTGCCATGCAAACGTGTCTCTGCAGCCAGTCCCATGTTTGCTAGAGATGACCACTATGCTGCTGCAGAAGAGGTCACAGTGATCATCAACAACCCCATCTCCCTGGTCTGTGAGGCTCTGGAATACCCATCTCCCAACATCACCTGGCTCAAGGATGAGGTTCCCCTCAAAGCATCTCAAAACATCCAGCTGCTCCCTGGTACCATTGTGTTGTCCACATGACTGTGGTGGCCCCTTGCTCCACGCTTGTGGGAGTGGGAATGGGGCCTTTTCTGGGTCTGGTTGTGGTCCAGGGAAGTGGGGTGGTTAGAAGTCCTACAGAACCTGAAGGGCTCATCAGGTGGCTGCTGCTCTTCCATGTGCTGCATCATCTGATAATAGCTAGAGCTTCCTTGGCAGCAGCAGTGGGATAGCACTGGGTTTTACAAGCCTGGAAACTGGGCTTTAAAAGAGCACTAGACCCCCTCAAGTCAGGCTTGCAAGTGACAAACAGGTCCCTAAAGATACCTCCTTATGCTGCATGGGGATAGAGCTATGGCTGTCAGTGGTGACTCTCTCAGGAGTCCCCTTTGCCCAGGTGGCCACGGGCTGCAGATCCTGAATGCCCAAGAAGAGGACTCTGGCAGGTACAGCTGCATCGTGGCCAGTGAAGCTGGGGAGGCTCTGAAGAACTATGCTGTCAAGGTCTTGGGTGAGGGAACTCACTGTGTTCTTCCTCATTCCAGCACCAATCCTACTGCTGTAACTGGGCCAGAGGCCCTTCCTTTCCTTCCTTTCCTGTGCCTTCACCCCAGGGAGCTGCACCTCTTGCAGCAGATGCTTCACCATACACATGCCAGCTTGTGGCCCCAAAAAGCCTCTGGTGTACCCTGGGGATGGCAAAGGGGTCCATCTGGGGGTGTCAGGAGCACCCCAAGATGTTGTCTGTCACTGATCAGGGCAGAGCAAGAGCTCTGGGGACTATTTTCTCATCTTGGCCGTTGTCTCTCCCCACTAGTTCCTCCTTGGATTACCAGAGATGACCCTTTGGGGGAATTTGCCATGAAAGAGGTAAAAGCCAGTGTCAACAGCACAGTGACACTGGAGTGCGAGACCTGGGCTGTGCCTGAGCCAACCATCCAGTGGTACAAGGACAAGCAGGTGAGGTCCTAGCGGCAACCAGGGAGGAGCTGCTGGTCTTGGGGATCATTCCAGGTGGATGGAGTGGAAAGATAGTCCTGACATGGCTGTCTGGGCTTGGTCCCACTCCTGGGTGTGTAATCCTTCTCCTGTCCTTCTGGTTTCTCCCTGGCTTGGGGCTGGGGCCCTGTGCAGCTCCTGGAAACTGCTGGTCACCTCCAGATCCTCAGTGAGGGGCAGGTCCTTCAGATCAAACCAGCTGGTGTCTCAGATTCAGGGCACTATACCTGTGTGGCCACCAACACTGTGGGAGAAGACAACAGGGACTTCATTGTGGATGTCCAAGGTGAGCCTTATGAGGCCAGACAGTGTCCAGAGCAGTGGGTGTCTTGGCAAATGGAGGTGTCCTTAGTGGAGTTCCCTTGTGGGAGCAGAGCAGGGTGAGCAGGAAGAGGGTTGTATCTGCTGGAATAGGGACACCTGCTTGGCCCCTGTCAGGCCTGGGCAGATGCTCTGGTTGCACCTGAGGATGTGAGTCTCCAGTCCCCACCACTGACCGCAGCCTGTCCCCGCAGTGCCACCCCTCTTCCAGCAGCAGACAAGCCCCAAAGAAGCCCTTGACATCTTCTACCGGGAAGAAGACCAGGATGGGGAGGTGACAGAGCACAGGCAGGCTGTCCTGGGCCAGCCCACTGCACTCTACTGTGACACCAGCGCCATCCCACCTCCCCAGCTCACCTGGTACAAGGATGGGAAGCCCCTCTCCCCTGGCCCAGGGGTGCTGATACTGCTGGGTAAGGGCATGGACCCTCCCTGGGGGGCCTGGGGAGGTGTTTCTGCAGCAGCCCTTGTGGCTTGAGGGCGTCTGGAGGAGGTGGGACCCCGTCCCTTTGCTCCTGCCAACACAGTCTGCACCTGTGGGACCTGCAGCGTGACTGGGGCTGCGCAGGGGGGTGCACAGAAAGGCTGGGGAGGGACCCTGGGAGCCATGGTGGAGCCCTCCCCAAGCCCGTGGTGCTGCAGGGGGCCGGGTGCTGCGGATGCCGGCGGTGCGGGAGCAGGACGGGGGCAGGTACACCTGCCAGGCCACCAGTGCTGCCGGCTGGGACCGCCTGCACTACCAGCTGGAGGGGCTGAGTGAGTACAGGGCTGGGGTGGGAGGTGGATGGAGACGGGTGGCAACCCCATAACCACCTACTTTCCAGCCCCACCAGCCATCCATGATGGCGTGGAGGACTTGGCTGAGGAGGTGACAGCCACCGTCAACAGCACCATCCACTTCAAATGTGAAGCCTCTGGGCACCCTTTGCCCACGGTGACCTGGCTCTGGAATGGTGTCCCCATTATGGCTGGCCCACGGCACCAGCTTCTGGAGGGTGGCATGGTCCTTCAGGTTAGTGTGCCCCTGGGCAGGATGGCTGTGCCAGGGAGGGA
>NW_009953489.1:5683134-5692883 GCF_000747805.2 Chaetura pelagica | reverse complement strand
GCTGCCTGGCACTTCCCAGCTGCTGAGGTCCCTGTGGGAGCCCCAGCAGCTCCCCAGCTCAGGGCAGCCCTCAGTGGGGCTCTGCTCCCCCTTTGCAGGTGGCTGCAGTGGATGTGGGTGACACTGGCAGCTACACGTGTGTGGCAGAGAACCCAGCTGGGTCAGCAGAGAAGCACTTTGCCCTCGCCGTGCAGGGTAAGGCATCCTCAGAGAACCTTCCCCAGCTTGCTAATTTATGCCCTCCTCTTCCTTCTCCTCCTGCTCTTCCCACTGCAGCCTCGTGTGGCTCCTGAACCCCCCTGGCTGGGTCCATCCCCCTGTGCTTTTCTCACTCCCCCCATGCGAGGAGGTTGAGGTGACAGCACGAGATGTTCAGTCCATGTTTCCTCTCTGGGGACACCTCAGCCTCCACAGTGACAGTTCCCCTCTGGCACCATTTCTTGGGGTGTGCTGGAGCAGAAGTGCTCCAGATCATGGGTGCAAACCTGCTCTCACACCCCCAGTCCTTGTCCCTGTTCCTCAGGGTCCCCAGGCACCGAGGACCTGCAGCAGGAGGTGCTGCAAGCTGACGTGGGGAGCCCCCTCCTCCTGACCTGCCGTGTCCCTGCTGTGCCCTCACCTGCTGTCACCTGGCTGAAGGACGGGAGCCTGCTGGGTATGTACATGGGGGTGATGAGCCACCCTGAGCCTCACCACCAGCTCTCTGGGCAGGAGCACCAGCTCTCTGGGATGGTGGGGTTGCCTCCAGGCCAGTGGCTCTTTCCTCCTGCAAAGCTCCCCAGGGCTCAGCGCGACCTCCCTGCCCTGCAGTGCTGATTTAACCGGGTCCCCACACCTGGGTGCTGGGAGTGGGGAGGGGGGAGTGTGACAAGGTGCAGAGGAGCACCCCTGCAGTCTTCTGCACCCCTCTCCTCACAGAGAGCAACCCGGAGCAGGGCCTGGTGGTCGGGGGGGCCCAGCTCCAGCTCAGCCCCCTGCAGCCCTTCCACCAGGGCCAGTACACCTGCCTGGTGAGGGGTCCAGGCAACGAGACACGCAAGGACTTCATGGTGCTGGTGCGAGGTAGGGCTTGACTGGGGTGGTGGGACTCCCTCCCCGGGAGGGGAACCTTCCTCCCTCTCCTCTTCCTCAGCCCCCCTCTCTGTGCAGTGGCACCCCGGATTGCCAGCGCAGGGTTCCCCAGTGAGCACAGTGTGCTGGAGGGCAGAGGGGTGATGCTGGAGTGCCAGGCAGAGGGGCAGCCCACCCCCCAGATCTCCTGGCTGAAGGATGGGCAGCCTCTGGGGCTGGAGCCCCCTTCAGCAGCCCGGTGAGTCTTTTTGGGAAGGGACCACCCCAGGGGCAAGCGATGGCACAGCCTCATCCTGGCCTCAGTTTTCCCATGTGCAGGGCAGGCTGAGCTCTGCTGCTTCTCCCCTGTGTCCCTGCTTGGGCTGGGATGAGCTTATTCCAGCTCTTTGTTGAGGAGCATAAACTTGGGTTAAGCCCTGAGGTTCTGGATGGTGGTGGACGCTGTCATCCTGGTGGGGTCCCAGCTCTTGTACTGGCCTTGTAGGATACCCTAAAATCTGCAGCCTGTGTTGCAACCAAGTGCAGAACATGAGCAGGTTAGGGAGGGACACACAGGTCACTGCACTGTGCCCTTCTTCCAGGATGTCCCCAGATGGCAGCTCCCTGCTCCTGGAGGGTCTCCGAGCCGCTGACTCGGGGACATACACCTGCCTGGCCCAGAACAGCGCGGGCGAGGACGCACGGCTGCACAGGCTGAGTGTGCTGGGTGAGCAGGCGGCCCGAGGGGCAGCTCCAGCTCCATCCCCCCCTTCCCCCCCAGCCCTGTCAGCCCCTCTGTCCCCTCACACAGTCCCCCCGGTCATCGAGAGAGGTGACGATGACTCGGAGGTGGTCCGTGGTGTCCTGTCTGCGGTGGTGACGCTGGAGTGCCGGGCACGGGGATCCCCCCCACTGCATGTGAGCTGGAGGAAGGATGGGCTGCCCCTCAGCCTGTCCCCACGGGTCACCCTGCTCTCAGCTGGGCACCTCCTCCGGTGAGAAGTGACCCTCAAGTGATGTTCAGCCACAGGCTTTGGGGCTGGTACCTGGGTTTGTGTCTGGGATGGCCACAGCTGGTCCCCAAAGGTGGTGGGGTGGTGGCATGGAGGTCCTGGGGACAAGGAGGGACCCAGAGCTAATGTCTCCTTCCCATCCCCTGCTCCACGGGGTAGGATCTCCCAGGCACAGGTCTCTGACACTGGGCTCTACACCTGCATCGTCTCCAGCCAGGCAGGGGTGGCCAATCACAGCTTCATCCTGCAGATCCAGGGTACGGGGCAGCCAGGGAGGGGCCTGGGGGGAGCAGGGCAGGGGGGCTGCCAAGGACCAGTTTTTCTGGCAAAGCACACATTATGCTTTGCAGTTCTGTTTCTAAGCAGGGTACTGAGCTGGTCCTCAGCTGCCAGGGTGGGCTCAGGGAGGATGGAGCAAGCGGGGACCAGGCTGAAGGCAATCCCAGAGCACCCTGCCAAGGGGCTGAGCCACCTCTGTGTGCTCATGGAACACCAGGGAGCTGCCAAATTCATTCCCAGTGCCTGGAGACCTGGCTTTGCTCCTGCTGCTCCACTAAGCAGGATGACTTCCTCCCCAGTGCCCCCTGTCCTGGACAGCCCAGACAGCAGTGAGGAGCAGATGGTGACTGAGGGCTCAGATGTCACCTTCACCTGCAAAGCCACTGGGTCCCCAGCACCAGCGGTGACCTGGTTGAAGGACGGTGAGCCCTTGGCATGGCAGAGCAACCAGGTGGCAGGTGGCCCAGAGCTGAGCCTGGTGGCTGTGGGGGTGGCTGATGCAGGGGTGTACTCCTGCCTGGTGGCCAACGCAGTGGGGGAGGCCAGCAAAGCCTTCCACCTCCTGGTGACAGGTACGTGTCTGCCCCTGGGGACTTGGAAGAGACAGCCAGCCCATTTTTTGGGAGCAGCGAAGGGATGAGCCCACCCACCTCACTGTGCACCTTGCAGAGCCACCCCAAGTTGAGGCTGCACCCCATCCCACCGAGATGGCCATTGCTGTGGGCACCCCACTAGAGCTGACGTGTGTGGTGACTGGTGTCCCCATGCCCACTGTCACCTGGGAGAAGGATGGGCAGCTGCTGGCAGGGCCCTGGCTCATGTCAGGGAATGAGAGCACCCTCCACATCGAGAGCACAAAGGTACGGGTTCCTCTTTCTTCTCCCCATCTGTGTTTTCTTTTCATGCCTCAATTTTTTCTCCCTGCTGGTTTGGCACAGGTGGCAGACTCTGGCTTGTACACCTGCCTGGCTGCTAGTCCTGCTGGGGAGGACAGCAGGAGCTTCCATGTCAGCATCCAAGGTAGCAGTGAGGAGGATGCTGCAGGGTGGGGGACCAGAGAGCTGGAGCATCCCCTGCAGGTGTCCTTGGGATGGTTGAGGGGCAGATGGGAAGAGCAGTGTGGGCTGTGAAGCCTTTGTTAGGGCAATCTGGAGCACAGCATGATGGCCCTGCAGAGCTGGTGTGACTCATGAGGACAGCTATGGGGGTGCCCAACTGAGCTGACACCCCCTGACTCACCTGGCACGTGTCTCACAGCACCTCTCAGCACTGCAAGCGTCGGAGAGACCCACAGCATCACCGCTGTGTTGGGGGGGCACCTCATCCTGGAGTGCCCTGAAGATTCTGTGTCACCCCCCCACATTGAGTGGCACTGGGAGGGCTCCCCACTGCAGGTACATGTGGTGGCACCTGGGGATGGTACTGGGACACATCTCCACCAGCCCCAGCATGCTTGTGGTGAGGATGACACGGGGAGAGCTGCTGATGGGGGATTCTTGGGGGGGTTAGGAGGATGCCCACAGGCAGGTCCTGGCCGAGGGACGTGTCCTGCAGATCCAGGCCCTGGGGGCAGCAGATGGTGGAGAGTACAGCTGCAGGGCCACCAACGCCCTGGGAGACACCAGCCTGCGCCTCCGGGTGGAGGTTCTTGGTGAGTGATGGTGCCACACCATGGAGGCTCTGGGGGGCAGCAAGTTCAGGGATGTGCAATATTATGGAGTGTCCTCAATGTGCTGGGGTGTTCTGAAGTTGGAACAATGGGAACGGGCTAATGTTGTCTATCCCCTGAGCCCTGTTTCTGACTTTCTCTGGTGCTGCCACAGTGGCTCCAGAGATCCAGCCAGGCCCTGAGGAGGTGAGGGCACTGCTGAGGGGCTCAGCGGTGCTGCCGTGTCGGGCAGAGGGGTGGCCTGTGCCCCAGCTGACCTGGAGGAAGGACGGGCAGCTCCTGCCTCTCCATGGGAGCAGGAGGTATGAGGTTCTGTGGGTCGGTGGCACCAGGGGTTGTCCCTCAGCTCATGCCACGTCAGTAGGTGTGTCGGTGTGCCTGGAACAGACACAGCATTGTCACCCCACGGCGGGCAGTGCTCTGTCCCCATGTCAGCTCAGCTGATACGTGCCAGGGGTGGCTGCAGGAGCACACACCCCCTTCCCAGCCACGTGTCCCTGTGCCTTGCAGCCCAGCCATGCAGGGCCCCCGTGGGGCTCCCTTGCTCTCCCTCCCCAGGCTGCAGCTCCTGCCAGATGGCTCCCTGCAGATCCACCCCGTTCAGGTCCAGGATTCAGGCTATTACCTCTGCATGGCATCCAGCCCTGCTGGCACCGACCGGCAAGGCCTGGACCTCCATGTCCTGGGTAAGTGGAGGAGCCAGACTGATCTCTCCTGCCCTCATCCCCCTGCAACTCATTGCTGCTGGGCTGTTCTCATCGCTGCAGTGATGTGCTGCTGTTCTCTGCTCACGGCTGCTGTGCCCTTCCACAGTCCCTCCTGCCATTCCCCCTGGGTCCTCCAACCTCACCCTGCTGGCTCAGCGTCCAGCCCTGCTGGGCTGCAATGCCCAGGGATCCCCCAAGCCCCAGGTCAGGTGGGAGAAGGATGGCCACCCCCTGAACCCCCACCTCCCACCTGGCGCCTACAGGTACCCACAGCACCTGCCTCAGGGTCCTGCTGTAAGGTGGGGTTTGGCCCCTCTGGCTGCTCCCTATGGGGCAGGGGCTGACCCCAGTGTGTATTCTGCCCGTGCAGTTTGCAGTCCTTGGGGTCTCTGCTCATCACCAGCCCTGGTCCCCAGGATGAGGGGCAGTTTGAGTGCATTGCCACAAACGCTGCCGGGGAGGCACGCAAGGTCTTTCTGGTGTCTGTTCATGGTGAGATCCTGGGACCTGTGGGTCTTGCCAAGAGTGGCTTTCCTGGGTTCTGCCACCCCCTCGGGTGTGATGTGGGTGCACTCCAGCTCTCTGCAGGGTCGATTCCTCTCTAGAGGACTCAGCAAGGGGATGGGCAAGCGGGGAAACAGAAATATCTGTGCCCGTGTGCGTGGGAATGGGATCCCCTTGAGCATTCCTATCCAGCCCTGCCCACCTTCCTCCTCTCCTCACCTCTCTAGTGCCCCCTACCATTGCCGACGACCTTACAGACGTGGTTGTCACCCGGCTGTCCCCTGCCTTCCTCACCTGCTACGCCTCTGGCGACCCCCCACCCAAAGTGTCGTGGAGCAAGGACGGGGCTCAGCTGGGCAGTCGAGGAGGGGGCTACCGTGTCCTGCCCACAGGTACAGCGCGGGGCAATGCAGCCCCAGCGGGGTGAGGGTCCTTGCCAGCCCTTCTGCCGCCTCCCTTCTGCCTGCTGTCTTTTGCAGGGGCTCTGGAGATCAGGCAGGTGCTGCCTGCAGACGCGGGCCGCTACACCTGCACGGCGCGGAGCAGCGCTGGCACCGCCCGCAAGCACCTCTGGCTCACCGTGCACGGTACCTGCTGCTCCCGGGAATCCTGCTCCCTGTGTCTTGGCCCACCTTAGAGGGGAGCTCCAGTGGGAAACACTTCCCTGCTGCTTGCAGAGCCCCCTACCCTGAAGCCCCTGCCCAGCATGGTGATGGTGATGGTCAACAGCAGCGTGGTGCTGTCCTGTGAGGCCAGCGGGGCCCCCCGGCCGGAGCTCTCCTGGCAGAAGGACGGTGTTGGCATCGCTGGAGGTGAGCAGGAGGCTGGCAGAGCCCCAGCTGCCTTCCCAGCCTTTGCCTGAGGGGAGGGAGGGGGAGTTTGTGTGCCCGGATGTTGTAAGCATCCCAGTAAGTTGCTGGGTGGCACTGGGTGTGGGTCTTCCTGGCTCCCCATCTGGGTCTAAGTTGGGTGCTGCAGCTGTTGGAGCCGTTCCCTGGGGAATCCCGAGGAAGAGACACTTCTGCAGGCACAGCACAGTCCCTGCACCACATCCCTCCAGAGCACAGCTGTGCCAACCCATCCCCACAGGGCCCAGGCTGAAGGTGCTCCCCAACGGGCAGCTGCATCTCCCCCGAGCCTCCCCGGGGGACGCGGGCACTTACCTGTGTGTGGCTCGTAACCCCGCGGGCACTGCAGTGGGGAGGACCAGGCTGATTGTGCAAGGTGAGGCGAGACCAGGGCCCTGGTGTTTGCCCCTTCCTCTGCTCAGCTCCTTCCCCAGCACCTTGCAGTGACTCGTGGCTGTCAAGGTGTGAACAAATCCCTGCCCCATCCAGTGCCCCCCGTCATCGCAGCCGGCCCAGCAGAGCTGGCTGTCCTGGAGGGGCTGGAGGTGCTGCTGCCCTGCTCTGCTTATGGAGTCCCTGAGCCTCCTGTGTCCTGGAGCTGGGAGGGAGCCCCAGTGTGGGGTGGTGGGGGAAAAGCCACCATCCTGCCCTCTGGGGAGCTGCTGCTTCGGGATGTCCAGGTGAGCACCATCCCTTCCTGCAGCTGAGCTTGGCTGTAAGGTCAGGGAGCTGGAGAACAAGTGTCTCTTGCTGCTGAAAAGAAAGCCCAGGTTGTTCTGTGCTCTGCCATGTCCCTGTGCTGGGGCTGGCAGGATGACATGTCACTTAGTCAATCAAGCTTAATCCTGGCTGCATTTGGCAGAACGAGTGCCCTGTTCAGTCCTTTGCAGCTATCTAGGGCGTTGGAGCGCTGTGAGTTTGCTAACACGCACTGGGGAAAGCATCCCTGGCCAAGCTGTGGCCTTTTGGGTGCACAACAGTCAGCAAAGATGCAGCCCAGTGAGCCAGGGCTGCAGCTGGACCCCAGACCTGAGCTGACCCCCCCTCATCCTCCCTTTTCCCTGTGCAGGAAGGGGATGCCGGGAGCTATTCCTGCACCGCGGTGAACTCAGCCGGCAGGGCTGTCCGCCAGCTCTCCCTGTCTGTCCACACCCATCCCACCTTCACCCACCTGCCTGGAGATGTCACCCTGGGCTGGGGCGAGAGCCTGGAGCTGGTGTGTGCTGCCACGGGCAGCCCCCAGCCCCACATCTCCTGGACAGCCAACGGGCAGTTTGTCACCGGTGCGTGGGGGGGCAGACAATGCCATCCTGGCTCCATCCCTGTCCCTTTTCCTTTGGGTCTCTGTGGTGCTGGTACAGATGGCTGTGTGGGGTTACAACCAGCTGGTCCCCAACTACGTTTTGGGGGGGTGTGGGTTTGCATGCTGCAGAGGGTGTGTCAGAGCAGAGTGGCTGGAGCACCCTGCGGAGGGAGGCAGCCACCCGCGCTGACACCGGGACCTACGTCTGCCGTGCCCAGAACAGCGTCGGTGCCGTCAGGGCCACCGCCTTTGTCTCCATCAGAGGTAGGTACCAGCAGCGGGGAAACTGGGCTGCCTGGCCAGCCCTCCTCCTCTGCCGTCCCTCTCCCTTCCTCAGAGGCACCCAGCATACGGGGGGATGCCAGCACCTACCAGGTGGAGCCCCCCGGGGGTGATGCCCTCCTGGAATGCCATGCCCGGGGCCACCCTGTGCCCCTCATCCGCTGGAGCAAGGATGGGGTGCCCTTGGTGGCAGGTGGGCACCTGCGCCAGCTGCAGAACGGCTCCCTGGCCATCCGTGCAGTTGGGGTGAGTGGGGCTTGAGGGGGCCTGGTGTGTTTTGGGGAGTTTTCATGGCCAAGCCAAGTGTGGTGCTAACACGGGTACCCCCAGAGCGCTGATGCAGGGCACTACCGGTGCGTGGCAGAGAACGATGCAGGCACGGCAGCAAAGGTGGTCACCCTGGCTCTGCAGAGTGAGTGCTGCTTCCCCTTTTGCAAAGCATGTGGCTCCCCAGACTACCCTTGACCCCTAGGGAACAGTCTCGGCATTGCTGGGAATCTGTGGCACTGCCTGCATTTGTCTCTTCACCCAGGTGCCCCCACGGTGATGGTGACACCACAAGTGGTGGTGGTGCACACCGGGCAGCGGGTGCTGCTGCACTGCACCGTGTCAGGGGACCCTACCCCCTCTGTGGAGTGGCAACGAGACAGAGAGCCTCTGCCTGAGGGTCCCCACACCCGTGTCCTACCCAATGCCACTTTGGTCCTGCCTGCTGTCACCCACAGTGATGCTGGCAACTACTCCTGCCTTGCTCGCAATGCCCTGGGGGCTGCTGTCGCCCACGTCTCCCTGGCTGTCCAAGGTGGGTGCCTGCCCCAGGGCTTGGGTGATTTCTGGCTGGCTTGAGGGGCTTGGGCTGCCTGCAGCACCATTCTCCCTGGGGATAAGACCACCTGCACGGTGGTTTGGAGGGATATCTCCTTTCTTTGCTTGCTCTAAACGTCTTGATTCATCCCCTGGTTTGCCCTCTCCTGTTTGTGCTGCTGCTTATCCGAAAATCTTAGCCCAGACAAACCTGAGCAGCCACCACGTGCCAGCCTGCACCCTCACTCACTTCTCCCAGCCTTCCTGCATTTGCTGCTCGTGATTCAATTCCTATTTCTCAGGGGCTTTGCTAAGCACGCAGGCACATCCTCCCCAGGGGAGCAGAGGGCCGGGCTGGCAGTGCTGAGCCCCCTGCAGGGCTGCTGGCGTGATGCTGCTAGACCAGCCGGAGGAGAAGCAGATCCAAGTTTGGGCCTGGGGCCAGAACCATGAGCGTTGCTACAGAGCAGAGTTTGGGGGGTGTTTGGTGCATGTTGGTGAGCAAAAGCCACAAGGCCACACTCAGTGCCCCCTGTGGAAGTGGCACGGTGCTGCCTGGAGTTCCAGGGTCTTTGGAGGCTCTTTTAGCCAGGTACCCACCCTGTTCTGGCTGCCTTCACCTCCAGATAATAAGCTTTTCTTGATACACAAATGATTGAGAGGGGAGATAGGGAAGCATCCCACTTTCCCATGGGAGAGCTGCCCATGTCTTTTTCACCCCAGGGGAGCCACGGCGGGTGCGGGGCAGCGTGGTGGGTGCCATCAATGCCCACGAGCTCAGTGCCAGCACCCTTGATGCCACTGTGCTGGATGACCCACACTCTGGCACTGCTGTCATCCAGAGCAGCATCAGAGGCGTCCCACCTGCCCTAGGTAGGTGCTTGACCCTCTCTTCCCTCCAGGAAAGATGAAGGTCAGGTGAAAATCTCTGGAGAAAGGATTGTTTTGTGGTTTGGGTTTTTCCCCCCAAAAAAGCAGCACCTCCTGTGTGTACTGCATCTTATGGGTGAGGGGGGCTGGCTGGGGAGGGCTGGGTGCCCCCTTAGAAGGGTGCTGGTGACAGTTTTCTTCTCCCTCACCCCTAGGGCCCCTGATGCGGGTACTGGTGGCCATCGTTGCCCCTGTTTACTGGTCCTTGGCACATGCCGGTGGGGATGCCCCGAACGGGGTCCTGCTCACCCAGGGCACATTCCAACACGAGTCACAGCTGGAATTTCCCACAGGTGAGGGATGCCGTGAGCCCCAGGCGTGCTGGGGGCTGCCGAGCCTGGTCCTGCCTGTCTCCACAGC
>NW_009953489.1:5680134-5682464 GCF_000747805.2 Chaetura pelagica | reverse complement strand
GTGCTGGGGGCTGCAGAGCCTGGTCCTGCCTGTCTCCACATCCCTCTGCCCTGTGCACGGTCCCCTCGGGGCTCAGCCCATCCCTGCACAGCTGGAGATGGAGTTGTGTTTTTGGGGGTGCTGTGGGCTGCTGCTCACTGTTCCTCCCCCCCCTTGCCAGGGGAGCTGCTGCGGGTCACCCACCTGGCCCCGGCGGCCGGTGCTGGCGCTGCCCGTCCTTCCCGGGGGGCTGGGGCTCCCGTGCTGGGAGCCCTGGGCGGGGGTTCATGGCCTGACCACCTCCCTCCCTGCCTCCCCCCAGGACTTCAGCGAGCGCTACGTGTGGGTGGGTGCGGGGCAGCTGTCGGGGGGCTCCGTGCAGACCTTCCTGCGGGACGGGCGCCCCATCCGCGCCCGCTGCAATCACACCATCGTGTCCCACCCCCCCACGGGCCTGCAGCCCCCCCGGGTGCAGCATGTCCGGGCCAGCGCCATCAAAGCCTCCTATGATCCAGCCTCTGAGGAGCTCTCCTTCCAGCTCCGTGCTTCGCTTGATGCAGGTGATGAAGGGAATCTCAGGGATGGGGATGGAGAAGCTGAGTTCCCTCACTGGTGGCTGTGAGACTGTTTAGGCAACATCCCTGCAGAGACGTGTTCCTTTTCATCATCTTTGCTGTGACTGGTCCTTTATTTATTACCTATCCAGGAGCCAGTGGAGACCAGTGCCCACCAGGATTCATGCTGGGCCCTCAACAGCTGTACTGCACTGGTATGGACCCCACCCGAGTGGGGTGTGAAGATGGCAAGAGGTGCTCACTGTGTGGTGCTCTCTCCCCAAGCCTGTCTTCCCTCTGCTCCCCAGATGTCGATGAATGCACCGAGGGGTCTCACACCTGTCGCTACAACCAGCTCTGCCAGAACACCCTGGGGAGGTACCACTGCACCTGCCCTCCCGGCTACCACTCGCTGGGTGCTGGCTGGCCATGCCTGGGTATGAGCTGGGATCTCAGGGGACATGTCCTTGGGCACAGGGTGCCAGACTGCAGTCACTCCCCCTTCCCTGCTCCAGCCTCAGTTTCCCCATCCAGCCCCAACTCCCCAGTGCTTTCCTCCACCAGACATAAACGAGTGCCTGCGGTTTCCTCCACCCTGTGCCTTTGAGTGCCGCAACCTGAGAGGCTCCTATGAGTGTCTGTGCCCCCCTGGAAGGACCCTGCTGCCAGGTGGTCAGTGCAGCAGAGCAGGGGTGAACAGAGAGATCACAATGGGCAGCACATCCCAGGACCCCTCCGTGCTTTGGCTGAGGCCGAGGAGCCGTGCACAGGGACGTTCCTTCTACACCCAGCTTGCTCTCCACCACGTGGCCAAGGCTGCAGGGGTGGGTACCCGGGACCCCCCCTGCCCCACAGGCTTCATCAGGAGGAACAGTACCTGCACTGGTGAGTGTGCATAGGGGAAATATTTGGGAAGGGTTTTGCAGGGATCTCTGAGGCTCTTGTTCCCTTTGCTGTCCTTTCTCCCATTTTTTTTGCACCTCCTTTTGCAATGTTTGGGTCTCCCCACATTCAGCTGTGCTGGGGAAGGGGAGGTGAGAGCCAGGCTGTCCCAGGGCAGGGAGGAACTTCCCATTTCCTTACTTGGCTTCATCCTTTTTCCCCACAGACCTTGATGAGTGCCAGATGCTGAACAAGTGCCAGCACGAGTGCAGGAACAGCCCAGGCAGCTACTACTGCATCTGCCCCCCTGGCTACCGGCTGCTGCTCGATGGGAAGCCCTGCCATGGTCAGTGCAGGGGTGCTGGGGGATTCCCCTGTCCTGGGGGGGAGTCCTGTCCTTGGGGTTGGCCTGGGTCCCCATGGTGCCTTGGATGTCATCCCTGCTGCAAAAAATCCAGTCTTTCTTCTTCCAGGGGAGGGTTGTGCCAGGCTCAGCACCCTGCCAAGCCTGGATGCTTTTGTTGCCCTGCCTCCATGTCTGACACCCCGGGCATGGGGGGTGGGAAGGTTTGAGGGGCTGGGGTTTAAATCCCCATCTCAGTCTGGGGCACATGGGCACCCTGGCACCTGCAGACCTGTCTCTGCTCTGCTCACAGACATAGACGAGTGTGCAGAGGGCACGATCCAGTGTGGCTCGAGCCAGATGTGCTTCAACACCCGTGGAGATGCCCAATGCATGGATGCACCGTGCCCGGCCGGGTACCGGAGAGGCTCCAGCCCTGGGTGAGTCCTTCTGTGGGGCTGGGGGTGCCTCTCCCCTGCACTTTCCTATGGAATCGTTGACCCAGGCACCCTGGTCATTGCTGAACTCCCACCCCATCCCGTGTCCCCCCCCCCCCCAGCGATCTCCAGGGG
>NW_009953489.1:5676980-5680039 GCF_000747805.2 Chaetura pelagica | reverse complement strand
AGCCCGGCAGCCCCTTCGCCCTCCGCACCGAGCGGGGTCGAGGCATCATCTCCACCCTGCGGCCGCTGCGGGACCCCGGCACCCACCGCCTCAAGGTGCGGGCGCTGGCCCCGGGCGGGAGGCGAGCACCCAGCATCTTCCTCCTCATCATCTCCGTCTCACCTTACCCCTACTGACGCAGCCGAGGGGCAGGAGAGCACATGGGATCATGTCTTCTCTTGCCCCTCAGCACCGCGCCAAGGGGGGCATGTGGCTCAGGGAGAGCTGAGCTTGCACCTTTCCTCTCCGTCCTCCCCGGCCCCCCTTGCTTCTCCCCTTCACCTGGGGCCAGTCCCTGACTCATCAGGGTCCTTGGGGATGGACAAGGTGTCCCACCAGCCTCTTGCAATCAGGTTTTGTTGCAATCCTGCAACCCGCACTGCTGGCCCTAGGGCAAACAGCTCCGGGTGGCCTTGGCCGAGATCAGCCCCTAGATAGAGTGAGGTGGGGGGCTGAGCTGGGTGACAGGGGCTGGTGAGGGTCCCACTGAGGTGCAGGGTGTGATCCCCAGGCTGGGGTGGGCACAGGGCACCTCTGGTATCAGCCACGTATTAAATTTGAAATAGCCTTGTGTGCAATTTTTTATTTTTTAATCCACTCGTTTTCTGCGCACACTTATTTATTTATGGTTTTGTTCCAAATAAAGGTGTTTTGTGGATAAATATCAGCTGAGCCTGAAGAAAACAGCTTCCTTCAGCATTTGGAGGGGGAGGAGGCTGCCCCAGCAGCAGTCCCGATTTCCAGGGGCTTTGGGTGCTTCCTTATGTGGCCTTGGACTGTGGAAAGGAGGTTGTCTGGATGAGGCACTGCCAAAGGGGGGACAATGTCCAGCCATTGAAGGTCCAGTCTTGCCCTTTGTGCACGTGGTGCAGGTGGAGGCTGTTTCAAAAAAATGCCATTTAGTTCTGTTCCACAGTGCTAGCTGGAAGGGCAGGGGGTGCTGGCTTCAAGGCTGAGCCCAGGGGCCCCCAGGTGACTGGGACTGATGATGGCTGCCCAGCCAGGGGAGGGTGCCATGGTCAGATCCCATCACTGGAGCTTGCTCTTGCTGCATCCATGCAGGGTCACTGAGACATCCCCAAAAGGTCCTGTCTTATGGGTTGGGGGTTTCCTTTTCTCCTAGATCTGCTGCTGGTCTGGGGTGTCCTGGGCACATGAAAGGGGGAAAGGTGCTTTTTCCCTAACACCCACTCCCTGACCCACCAGGGCTCCTGCTTCTCCTCCAGTTGAGTTTTCCTTCACCCTCCCTCTCCACATGGTGCAGTCGCTGAACACTCGGGTTTTGGCTTCTCTTTGTGCCTCTCCCTGCCTCTCCCCCCTCCTTTTTCTCACCCCTAAGGTCAGATACCTCTCTGGGATCCCCCTGGGTGCTCTGTGGAGGGCAATGAGGAGGTGAGGAGGAGGAAGCACAGGGATGACAGCACCTAAGCCAGCCGTGCGGCCAGCTCGAGCCAGGCACCCTCTCCATCCCGGCTCGCTGTGCCATCTGACCACCCCCACCACCCCCCCCCGATCTGCCCCGGGTGCTCTGCGGGCAGGAGGAGGGCAGGGCCTCGCCGGGGATGGTCCCCACGGAGGGGACAGTCCTGCGGCGGCTCCGCCTGCCCACGCCGGGCTATAAGGGAGGAGGAGGAGGAGGATGCTCCAGGCACCGGACCGGAGCGCCGAGGGCAGCAGGGCCCTGGGGAACGGGTGAGTGTGAATATAACATAATAGGGAGGGGGAAGGGGTCCCCTTGCTTTGGGGATGGGACTCCTGCCCATGGCTCTCCCCTCTCTATGGGTTTCTCTCATTTCTGGGTGCTGGAGAAGGGTGTGCTAGTCCCTGGAGGAGCAGGGCAGGGGGGGTTCCCAGCCTCTTCCCAGCCCCTTCCCAGTGCTGGGAGGTTCAGACAAGCCCCTTCTAGTTCAATTTGAGGTGGGGTTTTTTTCGAGTTAGTCTAATCTTCCTGAGGCCACTCTGGAGAAGGGAGCTGGGACCTCAGCTGGCACCACCCTGTGCCTTCCATGCTCTGCTCTAGGAATTCTGGTGGCAGGATGGGACCCCCACAAAGTGGAGGAATGATGCTGAGGCAAACCCCAGCACCATCGGGCTCATCACTGCATCCCTCTTCTGTGGGAACCATTGGGGAGCCTGTCCCTGCTTCTTGCCCCATCCCAAGCTGCAGGCAGCACTCACCAGAGCAGAGGCAGCTCTTCCAGCCTGGCTGGCGAAGGCAGTTCCTCCTTGTACCACAGTTTTGAGCTTTTTTTATTCCCCTTCCCTTTTATTTATTTTTTTTTCCTTGGTTTCAAACACAACAAAAGCACAGTGTTTGAGCAGGGCAGCCAGAGTTGTTCTGGTAAAAACCCTTCTTCAACTCACACGGAAATGTCTGCAGAATAATAATCAGGGCTGAGAAAGTCCCGCCACTTTCCCCTTCACTTTGTTTGCTCTGATTTATTGCCACCTAACGCCCAAACTTTGGGGCTCTCCCTTCCTGAGCAGGCAGGCTTGGCATGAGCCCTGTTTCTGGAGCTGGAAACGCTGGTGGCCATGCACCTTTCCTGGAGTGCAGGATGCATCCCCAGGAGAAGGTGCTGTGGATCCTTCAGGCATCACATGTGCAGCATGATGTGTCTGAGCAGGAAAAAGTCGGAGGTGTTTCCTCTGCCTGCTGCCAAGCCACTCGGGAAGCGAGTGTGCCTGGTCTCAGAAGTGCTTAGTCAGGCAGATAGTGATGCTGGCAGGTGGAGTGGGGTTCGGTTTGGGGGCTAAAGGAGGGAATTTGCCCAGCAAGGAGCTGCAGATGCAGCATCATGCTTGGGCTGAGCCCTTCTGAGAACTGTGGCTGCTTTCCTGTAAATGCCCCAGTGAGGAAGGGAACTGCTGAGGCTCCCTGGGCAGGGGCCTGGCTTGGTAGGGAAATGAAGGTTGCACAAGCCTGGGTGCTGCCTGCACGACTTTACAGGCAGCCTGATGGGTGCAGACAGGCCCAGGCAGCCAAATCGTGGTTACAAGGCTGTCAGCTCCTCAGCAGG
>NW_009953489.1:5676364-5676925 GCF_000747805.2 Chaetura pelagica | reverse complement strand
CGTGGGGCTGGCAGGACCAGGGTGCTGGGGCACACCCAGGTGTAATTGCATCCCACTGGGAAAGGGGCTGGGTGGGCCAGCCCCGAGGAGCTCGGCACGGAGCCTTCCCTGCTTGCAAAGGCAGGAGCAGGGTTGTGCTGACTAGGTGTAATTGCATCCCACTGGGAAAGGGGCTGGGTGGGCCAGCCCCGAGGAGCTCGGCACGGAGCCTTCCCTGCTTGCAAAGGCAGGAGCAGGGTTGTGCTGACTTGGCAGCAGCAGCAGCATGGAAGTTGCTCAGGACAGGATCTGGCCGGCGCCGCCGCCTGCCTTTCCCGGCCAAGGGTCAGCTGGCATCGCCTCTTCACGGGGCCCTGGGATTCACAGCCTGGCCTGGGGACTGTGGGGACAAGGGTGAGAGTCTCTGAATCCTCACGTAGGTGTTTCACTCTGCCAAGAGACACGGGGCGGCAATAATTAGGACAAGTGCCCATTATGCATTAATTAGATGTGGGGCTGGGCTGCGGGGGTTGCACGCTGGGCAGTGCCAGGGGGTGCTTGGGGCCAAGCCCGTGGGTAGCT
>NW_009953489.1:5668547-5672260 GCF_000747805.2 Chaetura pelagica | reverse complement strand
CCGCCTCTTCCGCAGAAAGCCAGCAGCAGGCCAGGTCCTGCCCCAGCTCCAAGCCACCCTCCATAGGATGTTGGCCCCACATGGCGCTGGCAGGACCAGGGTGCTGGGGCACACCCAGGTGTAATTGCATCCCACTGGGAAAGGGGCTGGGTGGGCCAGCCCCGAGGAGCTCGGCACGGAGCCTTCCCTGCTTGCAAAGGCAGGAGCAGGATTGTGCTGACTTGGCAGCAGCAGCAGCATGGAAGCTGCTCAGGACAGGATCTGGCCGGCGCCGCCGCCTGCCTTTCCCGGCCAAGGGTCAGCTGGCATCGCCTCTTCACGGGGCCCTGGGATTCACAGCCTGGCCTGGGGACTGTGGGGACAGCCCTGAGCCCCTTCCCACCGCGGGATCCCACACCCCTCCCTCCTTCAGCTCCGGGTGGTTATGTCCTTCCCCAGCTCCAGTCGTTGGCTGAAGTCCTGCATCTCCTCGGCTGAAGGGTGAGAGGCTCTGAATCCTCACGTAGGTGTTTCACTCTGCCAAGAGACACGGGGCGGCAATAATTAGGACAAGTGCCCATTATGCATTAATTAGATGTGGGGCTGGGCTGCAGGGGTTGCACGCTGGGCAGTGCCAGGGGGTGCTTGGGGCCAAGCCCGTGGGTAGCTGTGCCCATCTGCTGTGGTGGCTCCTCTGTCCCAGCACTGGCACGGGGCTGCGACGTGCCGGGTCGTGCCTGAGCACAACATCGGGCTGTGTTTCTGCCGTGGCAGGGTGCCTGCACCTGAGTCCTGCCCCCCCGTGTTGCAGGGTGCTTGCAGAGCATGGGGAGGCTGTGCCAGGGTGGCCAGAGCAAGAGCTGCATGGAGTCAAGGTGGAGAAGTGGCCCTCACGGCTGCTTTGGTCTCTTCCATCACATGCTCCCATGGGTGCAGCAGCTGGCAGGGTGCCCTCCTTGTCTGGGAGCTGCAGCCTTGACATGCCTGCAGTTCCATGGCTTATTCTCCTGCCCCCAGCCCTTTTTCCTGCTCCTTGCAGACCCAGGAAGGCTCTTGGTCCAAGTGACCTTTCCCAGTGCCTGGCAGGTCCTCTCCAGTGCTGCCCCCAGCCTGGCACAGCAGGGGGCTCAGCCAGACCCAGGCTGAATGTGGCATGGCTCAGTTTGCTGCCCGTGACCCACGGGACCACCCAGCACCTGGTGACTGTAGCTCTGGCTGCCCACGGAAGGAAGCAGCACTGGGAGCCTGTGTTTTAATGGGAGAGCTTGTCCAGGCAGCTCCACCACCTGCTCTCCTACCTACTCAAGTTGCTGCCAGCCCTAAGTGTTTAGTTTGCCATGGGCTTTGCTTCTTGCTTCCTGGTTATTCATCCCCTGGATAATGTTTGTGTTGCCCAGACTACCCCACCCTTGGAGATCTCTGTCCTCAGGACCTGGCTGGACCGTGACGGTCTCATGGCCAGTTCAGGGACACCAGGGAGAGTTTCATGTCTGAATGCTGAGTAAGATCAGGCTGGAGGGGGCTTGGGACCATCCTGACCCCTTTTCCCATTGTTTTGGCAGCACCATGGCTCAGCCCAAGGGCACGGTGGTCCTTGCCTACAGTGGGGGCCTTGACACCTCCTGCATCCTGGTGTGGCTGAAGGAGCAGGGCTACGATGTCATCACCTACCTGGTGAGCCCCATGTGGACCCCATCCCCGGGAGCTGGGGGGGGCACTGGGCCATGGGGCTGGGGGGTGAGTGATGGGGTCCTGGTGTGTGCATGGCCATAGTGGTGATCCTGCTCTGGCTGGTTAACCATGGCCCAGCCTGGGTGCTGCTCTGCTGAGCTTCCAGCTGCGTGTGGCACTGCCTGACCCTGCCAGTAAATGAGCCTCTGCTAATGAGGGCAGTGCATGGGGGCAGAGCCAAGGCCTTGGCAGAGGAGGCTATGGCCTGTCTTGAGAGGCAATCTCCCTCCTGCCCACCCTGGATGGCCTCAAGCCTGGCCAGCACAGGCTCTGCTGTGCCTGGTATGATGCCCCATGCCGGGCTGGACTCGAACTGGATTTTTGTGGTCTCCTTTCAAAGGCAGTCTTGTGTTTTATCCCTCTTCTAGGCCAACATTGGGCAGAAAGAAGATTTTGAAGCAGCACGGAAGAAAGCACTGTCACTGGGGGCTAAGAAGGTAACAATGTCCCCCCCTCCACGTGCCCAGGGTGCTCTGAGCTCCTCCTGCTCCTTGCTGTGGGGCTGAGCCTTGGTGCCTCACACTGGCTGGGGCCACCATGGGGGGGAGACTGCTAGCAAGGAATCCCTCTTCCAGACATGCTGCACTAAAACCTTTTAGCAGCATCTAGCAAAGGGGAGGCAAAAAGACCCTTCTCTGTGCCATCCACAAAACCCTAGAGGAGCTGGATTTCCCCTCCACCCTAGCTCCCCTCCCATGACAAGACTCCCTCCATCCTGGCAGGTTTTCATTGAGGACATCAGCAGGGAGTTTGTGGAGGAGTTCATCTGGCCAGCAGTGCAGGCCAACGCTCTCTACGAGGACCGGTACCTGCTGGGCACGGCGCTGGCACGGCCCTGCATCGCCCGCAAGCTGGTGGAGATTGCCCAGAGGGAGGGAGCCCAGTATGTGGCCCACGGGGCCACTGGCAAGGTGAGGGGGGAGCACAGGGGCACTGGAGAAGGGGGCATGGCTTGGGGTGCTTAGGAAGGGGATAGGACACCCAGTCAGCCTCTTGGCCAAGATGTGGGTGCCAGGAGGGGTGCAGGGGGCATTTCGTGGGTGCTCTGCTGGGAAGTGTTTCGAAACTTCCTCCTCTCTTCTGGGATTTCTGAGCCTGATTTCGGTTCCCTGTCTCTGTTGGAAGGCTGGGGCCACAGCCAGCCCCTTGTGTTTGGCAAGCAGTAGCTTTCCAAAAGCTACTCCAGATGTGGGCTGTCCTGGCCAGGACCCGGCTGGGATTGAGCCAGCACCGCTCAGAGCATATCAGGGCACCATGTGCCAGTGTGGCTGTCCCTGTCCCCATCCCTGGCTGTCCCTGTCCTCATCCCTGGCTGTCCCTGTCCCCATGCCTCGCTGTCCCCATCGCCGCCGGGCGCAGGGAGGACCCTTTGCCACTAGAGGCAGCTAGAGACCGTGGAAAGGATGCTCGGGGCCAGCCCCTGCTCGGAGGGTGGGAAATGCTCCATGGGGATCGTGGGATCTGGGTGATGTGACCTCGGGCCACCCCTTGGCACCTCCGGCCCCTGCCTCCAGGCTGCCCAGCCCGGGGCAGGGCACTTGGGGCAGGATGTCATTGTCACCACAAGCCCGACTGCTCGGTGGTCCTCTCGGGTGCTGTGCGTGCACCCCGGACCTGCCAGCGTCTCCTCATCCCCATCCTGCAGGGACCTGAAGCATAAATCAGACCTTGGCCCACAGCAGAGGTGAGGTGTCCACCTGGAGGGGGTCTCAGTGCAAGGGGCTGGGTTCGGGGGTCCCGACTTGTGGCAGAGGACCCTGCTAGAAAGGGGGACACTGGATGCAACCAGGAGGTAGCCAAGGGCCACAGCAGCACGGGGGAGATGGGGAAGCAGTGGGTCTGAGTGGCTTCGTGGCTGAAATAACTCTTAACTCCCGCCGTGCTGGGCTCCCCACACCCTTCCCCAACCAGCCCTCTGTTTAAAGCACCCGCTCCAGGGTGCCCTGGGGTAACACAGCCCCAGCACGGTGATGTTCCCTTGGCTCCTGGGTGCCACCAGCCCG
>NW_009953489.1:5663328-5668403 GCF_000747805.2 Chaetura pelagica | reverse complement strand
GGGGGGGGGGCTCCTCTACACCCCTTGGTGCTGGTGGAAAAATAGGCTTTGGTGAGTGCTGTTCCCTTGGAAGTGCTAATAACTGCCAGGCTTGCTCCTTGCTCCTTCTGGGCTATGTGGCCTCATTAGAGGGACCTCATTAGCATTGGCTAATTAAGATAAAGGGAGGTTCAGAGCTATTTAATGATGAGTTGCTGCATCCTCCTGGATGCTATGGTCCTCCTGCCCCCTTCACTGTTTCACTCCATGTGTTCTCTGATATTTGTGGAGGGGAAAAATACCCAAATCTGGGTTTCCACTACTTCTGTTCTGGGGAGTGTCAGCCCAGGGGAGGGCACAGCTCACAGGTGCCCCGGGATCCAGTGAAAATAGCCAGAAATCCCATCCCAGTGTCATTACTGGGAGAACAGGCACAACCTCCTCTTGCACAGAGCCCAGTCTGTGCAGTCCCTGGCAGCACCAGCCAGACATTCCTCCTGCTTCTCACAGGGGTTTGCAAATGCCCTACTCAGCTGAGGGTCTCCCAGGCCACAGATTGGGAGACTTTTCCCATGGAGCAGCTTGTCCCGTGTGCTGGCCGGAGCAGACACTCTGAGATGCATCCCCTCTCGCTTCCAGCTGGGGGATTTTGCTCCTGTCCCCGCACAGGGAATGCGGTCGGGAGCAGAGAAATAGCAGCTCTTTGCCTGCCCCGGTGCAGGGTGAATCCTCAGCACCTCCCACTCGTGTTTCAGGGCAACGATCAGGTTCGGTTCGAGCTCACCTGCTACGCCCTGTGTCCTAACATCAAGGTAAGACACCCAAAATGGTCACTTGGGGCCTGACCACGGGGCTTCTGGCCCCCTTCCTGGCTGGTGGGTCTGTGGGGTTTTTTTAACACTGATGTGAGTGCCTGTGCCTCTCCTTAACAAGCTGCCAGCTGCACAGAGCCACGTTTTGGCATTTGAGGGGACTGTAATGATCCTTAATTGACCTATTTTTACCCCAAACATTATGAGGCCACAGAGGAAACAGTGCTGAGGCAGCTGCTGGGTAATCAATGCTGCATCCAGTGCCTTGTTAGGGTCAGGGGCTTGGGTTGCTCCACCCTGGTGTGGGAAGATTAAATTTCAGCCGAGGGACCAGCAGCTTATGGGTCCCAGCTCCCTGGGGCTGCCTGGAGCTCCCACGGGGAGCCTGGGATGGTGCTGAGGGGCAAAAAGGAACTGGGGGCTTCTCATCTCACACGTCTACCCTCCTGCCACTGCCAGGTCATTGCACCGTGGAGGCTGCCAGAGTTTTACCAGCGCTTTCCTGGGCGCCGCGAGCTGATGGATTATGCCAAGGTAGGAGCTGGCTTGGAGCAGCCACGGGATGCTCAGGGTGGCCACGGGATGCTCAGGGCAGTCACAGCATGCTCACCATGGCTAGGCAGGTGACAGCAGGAAGCCCTGCATGACATCCCTGCAGCACCACACTTGAGCCTTCTCTTTGGGGTAGGATTTTTCTTTTCTCTCTCTCTCTTTTTTATTTTCTCCCTCTTTTCTAAAAGCCCCCTAATTACCTGGCTATTAATGGTAACCCACTTCCCAAGGAAACAGGTCCCAGCTCCCTGACTTGCCTAACAGACAAAGCACAAACGTTTGCCTTTGTTGTCCCTTCCTTTTTGAAGTACAAGTTGCAATAAAAACATATTAGAAGTTTTGCATCAGGTTTTTATGTTCCCACCAGGGTACCTTTCTTTTTTAGCGACTTCATGGAAATGCTTGACAACTCGGCTCAATCAATCAAAAGGGAAAAGGCAGCTCTGTGCATAAACCAGAAAATTGCTTCAGTTTTTAAATAGCTGCCTGGGTAATCTCTGGGAAGGTGAAGTGAGGAGCTGGAGGGATGTGAGGAGCTGGAGGGATGTGAGGAGCCCTCCGAGCCCATTAGGAGCCTCCAAGAGCAGCATGTTGAGGATTGTGTTTGCCATCTGCTGTTGTATTATGAAGGGGGCGAGTTTACGAGAGCTTTCCATATGTTGTCAAACAAGTTGTCAAATAGGGGAGTTATTAAGAGCACCACGGTTTTCTTCTATGGAAAATGGAACATGTGTTTTGGGTTTGGGGGGTTTTTGTTTGGGGTTTTGTATTTGTTTGTTTGGGAGGAGGAGGGGGAAAGGAAAGGAAATGGATTGTGGGACCCCATTCAAAGGGAAAGGTTGGAGTCAGAGGGTTTGTAGTGCCTGTCTCTGGTTATGTTTGGGGTAAAAAAGGGTTTTTTTCCCTTCTTTTTCATGCTCAGGAGATGGAGACAGCTTGGCCAGGTCCTTTCAGTGCCTGGGTGTGCTCACTCAGTGCTTGAGCGTTTTAACACAAGGATGTTTGAGGCTTGGTTGCTGCCAGGGAAGGCAGGGATCCATGCTGATGAGAGCAGGGTCTGTCCCCCAGCCCCTGGTCTACCCCCAGCATTATTCTGGGGGGTTTTGGAGGGTTGGGAGGCACCTACAGCTCCTTCCATTCAAGGAATGGGATTGAGGGTGGCATCTTCCTGGAGAAGTCAGGTGCTCCCCAGCACTTGCACTCAGCAGGCAGTGTTTTGCACTCCCAGCAAGCCCAAGCTTGTGCTGTGAAGTATCAACGTGCCCTGCCTGGTCTCCCCCATGGGCAAGGTCTGTGGGCAGGAGAGCATCCCTGCAGAGGGGCCTCGGTTGAGGAGGAAAAAAGTGCCCAGTGCCCACCTCCAAAGCCTGGGACAGGGATCCCAGGGGGTCCCACTTGGGGTGTATGGTGTGTAATCAGCAAAACATGAGCCTGGGGCAACGTCCCCCCAGGAGTGGGGCTGAGTTAGTCCCTCTGCAACATCAAGAAGTATCTCAGGACCTCACTCCTGTCCCAGGTGATGGGCTGAGGACCATGATTTAGCAACCACAAGTATTTTCATGGATAGCACACAACATCCATGACAACATCTCCATCCATGGGGTGTCCTGGAGCTCTGTCTCTGCTCATGGCAGGGCTGGGGCAGCTGTTCTCCTAGCAGCACCCTGGTGTCCCCATCAAGGTGACCCTCAGTGTGGGAGGGATACAGATGAATGCCTGGCTCCATGGTACCTGGCTGGTGGCTATGGGTTGTAGCTTTGTGCTTTTGGGGCTGATCTGGGCAGGAGCTGGTGTCAGGGGGGTCTGGCTCTCCCCATGAGCTGGCTCAGCCCTGCTCCCCTTCTCTTGGCAGAAACATGGGATCCCAGTGCCTGTGACACCCCAGACACCCTGGAGCATGGATGAAAACCTCATGCACATCAGGTAAGAGGCTGGATGGAGTTCCTGTGAGGTGAGGACCCAGAGCCTTGGACCCCAGTCCCCCCAAATCCTGCATGACCAGGCCAGTCCTTCCCATCTCCAATGTCCCAGGCTTCCCCACCGTGTGCTGACCAAGAGTAATCCCAAAACCTGCAACCTTCCTGTCTGCCCAGTTGTCCATGTCCCACATGGCAACATCCATCTCCAGGGCCCTTCTAAGCCTGGTGCTCCTTGCAGGATGGCTGCTGGAATCTGCTGCAGATCCATAACACATCCTTATGGGGGTAGTAGGAGTTGGGGGGTGGTCTAAGTGGGTTTTGGAGTTGCAGGTGCTGCAGTGACTTCTCTCTCCTTCCCTGCCTGTTGCAGCTATGAAGCTGGGATCCTGGAGAACCCCAAGGTAATCTATCATGTCCACTAGGCTGGCCTGGCAGCCACAGGGCTGAGGGCATCTTGTGTATTTACAGCCTAATTGGAAATTTCATGGTGGGCTGTGTGTGGTGGGGAGGCCCTTCCACCCCCCAGCCCCTCTGCCTCTCCCAGCACGTTCATTGCCCCTGGTGTGAATAAGGGAAGGGACCATTTCAGGGTGACACTGGAGGGGACGATGTCATGGGGCAGCAATAAAGGAATGATTAGACAGATGAGGAGCTGCTGGGATGGTGAGGGCTGGTGGTGGGTGATGAAGGTCCAGGGGTCTCCTGCCTGTGCCTGCAGCTCACCCAGCTCTCCTTGCTTTCTCATCCCCACTGCCCAGGGGGAGAGGGGTGGGGTGCTGCTCGGACACCCCAATGGCACCCATGGGACCACTGGCTCCTGGGCAGCTCTGGTGTCATGGGTCCAGCTCTGGCCACCTCCCGTTAGTTCTGGTGGTCCTGCTGGCCTCTCTTCATGCTCCAGCAGGTCATGAGGCTCAGCAGCTTCTTAAACTAATCCATCAGGGCTAATTAGACAATCTGGGGAGAGGAGGGGGGGGCAGGTGGAGAGGGAGAGGGGCTGCCTGGAGCCCAGTGGCCCATGGCTGGGCTGGCATGTGGATCTGTGGGGGTGTGAGGAAAGAGAAGGTGGAGAGGGGGTCCTGCTCCCCCATCCATGCCCGTGTCTGCAGGTCAGACTTTACAAAGCCCAGCCCTCAGGGGTCTTCTCTGCCAGGAGAGCAGCTGGCACAGAGATGGGGTTTCATGCCTCTGAGCTGAAGCTAGCAAGGGACAGACCCACTCCCTTCCCAGGGCACCCACCCTGACCCTCCACACGCAGCACTTCTCCCCTTGGGGATGATCTCCTCTTCCCCAGGCTCCGCCAAACCCACCCTTCCCAAAGCCAGCTTGGAAAACAGGGCAGGTTTATCAGAGAGCAAAGCACTGACCCCATCCTTGAGCATCCTCCGCTGGGCACATCTCCCTCCAGCAGCCCCAGGAGGTGACTCCCTGCAGTGCAGTGTCACCACCGTCCCCTTCCCCGGCCCGGGCACGATCCGGGGTGCCAGGCACTGCAGGTTCCCCTCCCCAAACCCCCGGGACCTGACAAACACAGGGATTTGAAAGCAGATGGTTGAGCTATTTTCTGCCTCTGTGAGGCCCGATTGAAGGGCAATGAGGCAGCTAATGTGGAGAAAGATAGAAATTTACTTGCTTTAACTTCATATGGCACTCTGAAAGAGTTCATTCAGTCCCGGGCACAACAATATCAGCCGGATGAATAAACCATTTGCGGCATCGATAGCTCCGCATCATGGTTTACTTCATGGACCATTTGCTTCCAATTTCTTCTCTTCTTGCCCCGTTTTTCTTGCTTCTTTCTTTCCCCCCCCCC
>NW_009953489.1:5659388-5662430 GCF_000747805.2 Chaetura pelagica | reverse complement strand
CCCATCCCCAGGCCCTTGCCAGCTCCTGCAGCTCCTCAGGCTCAGGAGAAGGAACCTCCAACGTGTCCACCAGGTACAGATCATCCTGAGGGGACATCGGGGGGGGTGACCAGAGTGTCCCCAAGAACCAGGTGACATCACCCAACCCCCCCCTCCCCAAAAATAAAGGTCCCACCTGCATGAACTTGACTGTCAGGGCCACCTTCAGCCCCAGCACCCGGACCTTCATGGGCAACATGTAGAAGTAACTGGTGGGACCTCGTGGCCCGTGGGCAATGCCACCTGGGAGGGGACAATGGGGGCCAGGATGTCACCCTCAAACCCTGTCACCTTCCCCACCCCTTCTTTCCCCACACTCTTCCTTTCCCCCTCCCTTTCTCTCCCCCCCCTCCTCCTTTTTTCCCCCCCCTCCTCTCTCCCCTTTAAAGATGACATTGCAGGACTAGCCCCCCCTGCGGGGAGGGATAAATAGGAGGCATTGATACATTGCAACAAACTATTTGTCATTTGAACTGTGCTTTTAGGAGAGAGAATAAAAAGAGGACAGACTGGCACCGTAATGATGGAATGCAAGCCAAATGTCACTTTTATTTCTATTTAGTTATTTTATTTAATAGGGGTTTTCATAGTTGGCTCAGAAAATTGGAAACTGCCTGACTTTGACTTGCAATGTTTAGTAAAGAGTTTTTAATACTTTCCGGTATTTTTTTCCCCCCTCCCTCCCATCTTTCCTTTTGAACTCCAAGTTTTTCATCATCTCTCACAGGTTTGTCTAGTTAATAAGTGTGATCAGGGCTCGGAAAGGCCAAATGATGTAAAATTGAAATCTGCAGCCCATGTAATGTGTGTGTGGGCCAGGGCCTCGTGTTTAAAACAAGGGAAAGGAGCAAAAAGAAATGAGATGAAATAGGAGCCTGAGGGTGATTTTGCTGGAGCAGTTTTGTCTGTAACCCTGGGACTTGGCTGTGGTTGCCACTGGGCTGTGCATCCTGGGGTTTGGTGTGCAATGAGGGGGTCCCTGGGCTGGGGGGGTGCCAGGGCTGCCCTTGGGTGCTGGCAGTGATTGAGCTTTGAACTGTGTATTGAACAAACAAAAAACAAAGAGGAAGTTTTCACTAAAAGGCTTATTTCTCATTTTTTTAAATTTTAGATGAAAACTTCTGCAGAGAAATTAATTTTCCCTTGTGTTTTATTTTTAAGCAATTCCTTTTTTTTCCCCCCTGTAACTGACTCTCTGCCTTGTCCTTTTTTCCTTGCTGGAAAGGAGAAGGGAGGAAAAATGAGCAGTAGAAAAGTTGTGCTTCAAAAAGGGGAGGAGAAGCAATGGGAGCAGGATCAGGCTGTGGGTGGTGGGTGCAGGAAGGACCTGGCTCCCAGGGTTGCCCAGAGCTCCAGCTTTCACCAACCAGGTTTTGTGTGGAAATACCAGTTTGTCACCACTTAGATCATCAGCCTGAGCAGTTGAGGTGGGAGAAACTTCACCTGAGCTGCTTGCACGGGGAGTTTTGGGTTGTTGGGGCTCCTCAGCTGGAGGCTTCTTTGCAGTGTCCCCTCCAGTGTCAGTCAAGAACAGCTTTGGACCCACTCTGTGGTTTGCTTGCTCAGCACCTTTCTTTCCACCCCATTGCATGTGCCCTGAGCACCCTGTGCCTCAGTTTCCCTCCCCTCCACCTCCTGTAGCTGTGGCTGGATGGGGGGGGGGTGTCCTTTTAGAGAGAGGAGTTTGCAAATGCTGGTCTGCAAGTGTTTTGGGGCCAGTGCACAAGCCGCGTGGTGCGTGAGTGCTGAGGGGACACAGGAAATTGCAAAGCATTTGCTCTCTGGGATGGAAAGCTTGGGGTTTTTTTTTATTATATTTCCCTCCCCCCCCTTCTCCTGGCACACGCTTCAGTTGCAGCAATTCACCATCAGCACCCCGGCCTCTGCTGGCCCAGCTCTGATGGAGATAAGATGCCTCCTTCCTATATATTTAGAAAAAAAAAATAATAAAAATATATACATAAAGGTTGATGTGCTCTGAAATGGGTTTTTGCTTTGTTCCTCAATTTTCCCCCGTGTGTATTAACCCTGGGGACACCAGCAAGGAGCCAGGGGGGCTGGAGCACCTGCTGGGGTCAGGTCTCCTCATTAGCGGCTTCGGTCGGTGCCGAACCAGCCGGGCCGTGCCTGTGCTGCCCGTGTCCTGCTTTTCCCTGCCTCACTGGCTTCTTCCCCAGCCATCCCGCCTCCAGCTGCGGGGGTGTCGGAGGAAAAGATGAGATCAAGTTGAGGGGAAAAATTGGCTGATTCTTCCAACCCCTTTGTTCCCAGGGCCCCGGTAAGAGCGGGTGCTGTGCTGTGCTTTGCCGGCCCCGCGCTGTGGGATGGGGGATGCAGGGTTGGGGGTGGCAGTGCCAGTGCCACTTACTTACCCTCTTTTTTTTTCTTCCCCCCCTCTCGGCAGAATCAGGCCCCCCCTGGGCTCTACACGAAGACCTGTGATCCGGCCAACTCTCCCAGCACCCCAGATGTGCTGGAAATCGAGTTTGAGCAGGGTAAGCGCATCCTCGGAGCCGGCCCCTCGCACCTCAGCCCTTCCAAGCCTAACCCTGCTCCCTGGCCAGGGCCAAGGGATGCCAGGAGCAACCCTGGGGTGGAGGCAGGTGGGCTGAGCCCTGACTTGTGGTGTCAGGGCGTGGGATAGTGCTTGCAGCAAGTTGGGTCTCTTCAAGAGTCTGGGTAAGTCTTGGAGGGCTTGGTGGGACCCTTCTTGAGAGTGGAGAGGGTTCTGAGCTCCTCCCCCAGCCACTGAGGGGTCCCTCTCCTGCAAGGTGGCACACAGGTAGCCCTGGGGACCTGCAAGTGGCCCCAGCTAGTGTCACAGCAGGGATGATGCTCCTGCAGGATCTGGCCAGCCCTGCTTGCCGTGTTGCGTGAAGGAGACAAGGACACCCCGTGCCACCCTCTTAGGGACACACAGTGAGACCCAGCCCTGCAGCTGTCACCCGGTGATGGGACATAAGACAGCATCCCCCACCTCCAGCAGCCACCCCCATGTCACCA
>NW_009953489.1:5655361-5658687 GCF_000747805.2 Chaetura pelagica | reverse complement strand
GAGGGGGAGACCAAACCAAACCAAAAAAAAAAAGGTGCACTAATGAATTCCTGGCGGGGAGCAGCCCCGCCGCGGGGTGCGTGTGCGTGCGTGTGCGAGCAGCCGTGCCCCGGTGCGGGGGTCCCGTCCAGTCCCCGACACCCCCCGTGCTGGCAGGGGAAGGGGAGGGACACGCACACACACACACACATTTGTCATCCCCACCCCCGGCAGGAGCTGGTGGGACAGAAGGTGCTGCGCCCTAAGACAATTGCGGAGCGTGAAATTCAATTAGTTAAGGGCCTGGTTGCAATTTCACAGGCCCTAAAAAAGAGAGAGGGAGAGGAGAAGGGGAAAGGGGAGAGGGGGGGGAGAGACGTTTTTATGGCCTTATTTATTTATTTATTTCTCTTCTCTCCCGAGGTGGGTCCCCCCACTGCCCCCCTTCCCCCGGCACCAGCTTGGATATGCCTTTTTAAGAAGTTATTTAGAGTTCATATCTGTCACATCTATTTAACGCCCGCGGGGTGACGCTCCGGGGGAATCCTGGCACTGGCTGATCCTGCCTGTCCTCCCTCTCTGCCTCTGCAGGTGTCCCCGTGAAGGTCACCAATGTTGGGGATGGAGCCACTCATTGCTCGGCCCTGGAACTCTTCGTCTACCTGAATGACATTGCGTGAGTGTCACATTGTCCTCTGCCACCACTGCCACCTGCCCGCTGGCTGGGGGTGAGGACAAGGGCAGCGTCCCCAGGGGGCAATGGAAGTGGGATGCTCACAGCAGGCTCATCCCAGGGAGCCCAGGGATGGTGGTTACCCTCATCCTGCCTGCCCAAGGGCTTCAGTGTCTCCTTTGGGTGGGGAGCTGGCTTTTTTGGGGCACGGAGATGTGCTGGCCAGGTCCACCATCCTGTGTTTCCCCCTGCCCTCACAGCAGCAGCTCCTTCAGGGTTCTCTGCCCTATGCCATTCCATGCCCTGTTTCCGCTGCCATCAGGGCAGAGCCAACCCCAAAGGATCACCCAAAACCACAGCAGCACCCACTACAGCACCCACTCCTCCTGTGCAAAGTGCCACCCAGTCACTAACCATCCTCCTTCGTGCCTCCACCTGGCACTGATCGGGAATGAACTCTTCCATGAAGTTGGCTTTTTAAATGTTAACTGGTTTTTTAATTACTTTGGCCATCAGGAATATAGCTGAGGTGTGGCCTGTCCCCTTGCCTGGTTTGTCTTTTGGTGGCCCAAGTGTGACTGCTGCCTGCAGCACTGCTGGCCCAAGTGGTGAGCAAGGTTGGAGAGGCTGGTGGCACAGCAAAGGGGAGGGGAAACAGCAAAAACATCCACCTCCTTGTCACCTGCCCCAGCTGAGGGTCACTAATTAAGGTCACCAACGTTGCTCAGGGGCTGGCCATGCTGTCATTTGGGGTTTGTCTCCCCCCCCACACTTTGACCAACCTCTTGCAGCCACTTGTGTCCCACCATGGGGCTGCTGCAACCTCCCTTCTCCTGGGCAGGGGCAAGCACGGCGTGGGGCGCATCGACATCGTGGAGAACCGCTTCGTTGGGATGAAGTCCAGAGGTGAGCAATCACCTGCCAGGGGTGCCACCCCTGCCCTAGAAACTGCAAGAAAAGGGCAAAACCTGGTGGGACACAGCAGGTGCTCTGGGGCAGGACACACTGCTGCTCCCTCCCTGTCAGCTTTTGATGGGGATTTCCCTGTGACGGGGACTTCTCGCTGGTCTCTGGTGAAGGCAGCTGCCTGCTCCCTGCCAGTGCCACTTCATGCACCAGCCCTGGGGTCTCAGTGCCACCAGAGACCCCAGGTCTTGGGTGAGACTTGTCTCCAGTGGAAAAAAAACCCACAAAGCTGGGGGCTTGATGAGAGGGTGGTCATGGGGAGTCCTGGAGGGTGCAAGGTGTAACAGGTACAAAGTGCAGGAGGCTGATGCCAGTCACGGAAGGGTTTTTTTTAAAGCAAATTCTTTGATTTTTCTACCCATTTTTGAGGCTGTTGACTCTTTGTATTGACCATCCATTAGGATCAGCTTCACTGGAAACCTCCAGAGGCAGCGAGCTGCCCCATGCAGAACTAAGCAACAAGAGGGTTCATTTCCCATCTCCTTGCCCCTACTCTTTTGTTTTAAATCTCATCAATAACTAATTAGATGCTTCTTTTCTTTTAACTTGCCCTCTGTGCAGGGCACCAGCAGATATTTTGATAAGACAGAGCCCACACTCTCCCTCCCCACCACAAGGGCACTGGCCCCTTTGCAAGAGCATCAACCACGAAAGGCAAGAAACAAAACCCCAAATCATTTGATCCGAGTCTAAACGATCAAATTAAAACTGAAAGAAGGGGGTGAGGAAATATATAAAGAAAAGAAACAAAACAAACAACCCAACTCCAAACCACACACACCAGCCTGCGAATTTGCATGCAGGATGCTGGGTAATTTGTCACTATCTAGTTGTTGTTTTTTGGGTTTTGTTTTTTTTTGTTGATTTTTTTTAAGGGCTGCTGACACGCTCTGGTGACCTTTCCAGCATTTAATAATTTCTCTAAACCCCACTGAACTGTCATGCCTGTCTCCTGCCTGACACTGCCCGGCGATGGGTGCCGGGTCTGTGTGTCAGGAAGACCCGGGTTTCCAGCTCCAGCAGGGGCGTCCGCGGCAGGAACCAGAGCCTGGGGGTGGGTTTTCCTTCCCCCTTTGGGCAGGATCCTGCTCCTGCTTTTCCTCCTTGGGATCAGTAGAAACCCCTCTGAGAGATGCTCTGCGGGAGAACTGGGAAAGGGGAAGTGACCAGAGCAGGTGGGTGCTGCCTGTATCTGCATCCCCCTCCCTGGGAGTTTTGGGGTGCAGGGCAGCTCGGGGTGGCCCCATCGCTGCTTTGTGGGAGCGTTTCGGATCCCAGATGGGGCAGGAGATGGGCCATGGGCTCATGAGTGGAAGGAGATAGTTTAATACACCCCAGCAGCGTGGGGTGGCCCGAGGACTGTCTGCTGCCACCATCTCAGGGCAGCAGAGGGACCCCTCATCCCCAGAGACTGCAGGGGAAACTGAGGCACGGGCAGGCAGCAGCACAGCAAGAACCCCCCACGGCCACGGAGGTGGCAGCGAAAGCTCCGGCCAGGTCCCTCCTCCCTGTCACCTCCCGGAGCCGGGAAATCGAAGGAGAGAAAAAAAAATTCATTTGCATTGATTTTTACTAAGCTCCTAATTGAGCTTCGTTAAGGCCTGATGGGCGAGGGGCGAGCTGAGCAGCCTTTGAAGCCCTGTGAACTCGGGTTTGCCCTGTTTGTTTTAGTGGGAGGAGGGCGGGTGATGCGGGGGGGCCGGAGCGG
>NW_009953489.1:5652307-5654753 GCF_000747805.2 Chaetura pelagica | reverse complement strand
CTCCAGTTCCCCCCCCCCTTCCCCAGTGCTAATTATGAGGTGATTGAAGCTTCTCCAGGCTGCAGGGCTGACACCTCTGTCTTTTTCCTGTAAACATGGGGAGATGAAAATAGACACTTGGAGATGCTACGAGTGTCACTTTGAAGGTGTCTCTTGTCTCCTCGAGCACAGCTGTCAGCTCCCCCCCTGCCCTGGCTGTCACACTCCTGTCCCACATCCTCGAGCATCAGGTTGAACAGGATGGGGGTCAAGACACAAACCCAAATCTTTGGTCAGCCCCAGTTGGCTTTAACACCTCCTAAGGGCAAGGAATATTAATAGTGTAAGTGCTGGGCTGGGCCCCACGGTCGGGGTCTGGAGGGGACATAGGGCAGCCCCTGTGCCCCTCTGCTGTGCCCGTGGGAATGGCTGGGGTTTGGTGTTGACTTGGCTGTCTTCCCCCACAGCCCTATAGGGATGGGTGCTTGGTCAGCCCCCATGGCCTGCCCCAGGCACCAGGCTGCCACATTGCTGAGGTGGCAGAGAGGAGGGGGTGGCTCTGCTTTGGGACAGGGACATGTCCTGTCCCTGTAGGATGCTGAGATGATGGACCCTGGCAGGGATAGGTTCTGGTGGAAGTGGCTTTGGCTGCAGTGGTATATAAGGCTCCTGCCATGTCCATGGGATCCACGGCCACTCCCTGATGGGACCTTGCTGGAGTCAGTGTGGGTTTGAGCCTGACAGCTCTGTGGGCTCCTCTCACTTCTTCTTGGGGCTGGAGCTGGCTGGGGGGACATCCCCTTCAGTGGGGATGGTTTCCTATGGGATTTCTGTGTGCCAGCAAAACCCAGCATGTGGGTGTGTTCTTTGCCATCCCCACATTCATGCTACAGCACAGATGCCCAGTGCTGGGAGGAGACTGTCCCCACAGACAGGGACATCCTGGTGGAGCAGCCCTTGCCTTGTGTTCTGGACTAGCTCAACGTTGCCACATCCACATCTGACCCAGAGCAGAGCACTGCATGGCCACCCTCATATTTAAACACCAAAAAACCACGTTATGCAGCAAATAAGCCCCAAGCAGCTGGAACAAAGGGAGCAGCTCACCCCCCACATCAGCCCCCACCTCCAAAATAATTAAGCATCCTCCACTCCCAGGCCTCGTGCAATGGTTGGGGCAAGCAGGAAGGGATTGGAGGGGGGGGAGTAGATGATCCTGCCAGCCCCGAATGAGGTTGCCCTCCCAGCCCCCAGGTAGCCCCATTGCTTCCCAGCAGAGGCGCTGGGCTCTTTCTCACCAGCCGAGGGGAGAGGAGGGTATTTCAGGCCCTCGCTCCCCGTGCCTGTGCCCCGCGTCGTTCCGCTAATTACAGGTTTTCAGCTGCAGACCATTGGGCACGGATCAGTGGGGGGATCGGTTCCCAAACCCTGTCATTTAGCCTCGTCAGAGTGCCTCTTCAAAGAGGGGAATCTAGAAATTTTCTCCGCAAGGTGCGGAGTGGACTGTCTCGGCCCCAGCATGAATATAATGACAGCTGCATTTTACAGCAAGCTGGGACTGAATGCGCTCGACCACGGCTCCTTCTGTCAGCCAAGTCATTATTTTTTGTCATTTGCTGACAGTTTTGGTCTCATTCGTTTCTCTCTTTTTCTGCTTTTCCCCCTGCCTGGAAAAATGGCCAGGTATCTATGAGACCCCAGCGGGAACGATCCTACACCATGCACATTTAGATATTGAGGCCTTCACCATGGACCGGGAAGTGCGGAAAATCAAGCAGGGACTCGCCTTGAAATTCTCCGAGCTGGTGTACAACGGTACGTAGGGTCCTGCAGCCCAGCCCTGCCAGCCCAGCCTCCTCCCAGCCCTCCTCATCCTCCTCCTCCCTCAGGCTGCAGGTCCTGCTGGTAGATCCGCTCAGGGCTGTGAAATTCGGGTGCGGGTTTTGAGGTTACTCGTGGGGGAAAAGATGAGTTTGCTTGTGCTGAGGGCTAAGCTTGACCCCACTCCCTGTTGTCATGTCGAAGGGGCTCCCCACCTTCAGGAGGTGATGCCACCTCCCATGAGGGCTGAGTGGTGGGAGGTGTTTCTGGCATCTCCTAGTGACATCACTTTGTCCCATCCAACACAACTGGATGTCTCACAGGCTGTAAATTTGCCATCCCTTTCCCCCCCCAACATGGCCTTTCCCCTTCAGTTCCCTCCATATCTCCACCTGCCCCCTCCCAATGGGCCTGGAGCACATTGGGCTACAGGCACACGAGCACCCAAGCTTCAGCCTCATGATGGAGGTCAAGGGACAGGAAGTCTCTTTCACATGCCCTGTTTTCTCAGCCTCCTGGTTCCTCCTCCCATCACTTTTCAGGCATCACCCTCCAACCTACAAGTCCTGGGATGATTCCCATGGAAGATCCCCTGGAAATAACCTGACTCTGGGAGCTCAGGTTTTGGAGAGCAGCAAATTCAGCA
>NW_009953489.1:5649123-5652086 GCF_000747805.2 Chaetura pelagica | reverse complement strand
AGGACTGTGTCAGGCTGTCTTCTCCTTGCATCTCCTGGCACCTGTGCTCATCCTTGGGACCTTCCCCTCCAAGGACATTCCCTCCTGTGCCTTCCTTGGCAACTGGCATTTAATGCCCCAGCTCCTTTGCTGCTTAAACCTTATTTTAGGGCCCTTGGCAGGGCCAGGGCTTCTGGGGCTGCAGAAGACTCTGTTACCTTCCCCTTGAATCACAGCCCCTGCCTGTGCCTCAGGTGATTTGTATTGGACTTTGTTCTGGGCTGCCTTTAGTTTGACTTTTCTTGTTTATTTGTTTTTCTTAGTTTAAGCATAAACCAGTTTGTTTATTTCTAACCATTCACTTGTTGTGAAGCCACCAGATTAAAGAGCTACTTGGGGAATCATGATTTCACTCCTCCTTGCCCATCTCTGCCAGGCAAGGGCTGGTCTTTGCCTCCAGATACTGAATCCTTAGGGATTTTCAGCATGGTCCTGGGCTTTCCTGGAAGCTGAGCCCAAATCCAAGGAACATCCCCCAAAGGGTACAAACAGCACCCGGGGGTGCTCATGCCAGAGACCAGGCTTTCAAGCTCCCCCTCCTTTAACATCTCATTATTGCAACTAGCCTCTGATTCTAGGAGAATTAGTGTTTATCTTCCCCCTGTTCCCATTGATCCCATTGTGGAGGGCTGGCTTTGAAGCCAGCTCCCATCCAGGCAGGTACAGCCAGGTGTGGAAGTGCCATTGTCCCCCTGCCTGGGCCATGATTAGGGCAGGATGGTGGTTACAAGGCAGGAAGGTCATTAAGGGGGATCACTTCCAGTGGGGAATGTGGCTGCCATGGGGGGGAGAGGAGGAGGTGGGGGGAGAGGAGGGGGTGGGGGAAAATGCTTCCTCACACCTGGAGCTGTCAGAGCTGGGATTTAAGCAGCTGGTTATTATTTTAATGTGTCTTGGGTTTATTTTCCTGGGGATGCAACAGCCCCATGTCAATCCTGATGCTGGAGGAGTTGTATTTGAAGGGTGATTACCAAAAAAAAAAAGAAGGGAATGGTTTTGATAGCAAGAGGTTGCATGGCTTTAATGCTGTGCCTCAATGTAGATCCCAGGGACAAGGCTGCAGGACACGGCCCTGCTCCAGGGCTGCCCAGGCCAAACAACAAAAGAAATTGTTTGTTTCTTTCATGCCTTGGGCCAGGAGCCCAGCTGGGAAAGGAAAGGTGAGAGGGCACCGGTGTGTGAGCAGAGGAGGAGGGTGATGGGAGAGATAAAACCTGGGGATGACTGGAGGGTGCTGAATGGGCTCTTTCTCTCCCTGCCTCTATCTCCCTTTCCATCTCCCAGGCTTTATTCCAGGTCTCCAAGGCCTTCCTGGCTAATTACCACTCTTAGGGAAAGGAGGGGGCACAGGGGTGGCAGGCAGGGCCATGGCCCCTCTGCACACCCATGATGGCCTCTATGGATGACAATATTCCTGCAGGATGTGTTTTGGGGGAGGGGGATCATCCAGCTCATCATCCCTAGATTCTGTGTCCATCTGTCTGTCCACACCTGACCCCTCGAGATGCTGGTTTTTGAGTGGCAGTTTCATAATAACTTAACAAAGCTTTTAATTGCCATGAGAGGCCCCACCCAGGGGGAGCTGGAAAGAGAATGGCCCCACTGCCTCTTCTCCATCAGCTGGTTGTAGCCTCCTCTCCCAGGTGGGAACCTGAGGGCCACCAAGGGGAAGGGACACACAAGGGGTGTCCATCCCTCAGAGTGGGACCCGGGTGTCCCAACACCTCACATCCCTCTCCCGATCCTTCAACCTCATCCCTGCCCTTGAAAAGTACCCCAGATCTCTCTTTGTGTGAGGGGGTGGGAGGACCACACTGCATGGGCACCACGGGATCCCCCCAGCCTCCCCTGTGTCCCTGATGTCACTGCCTCATTCCCACAGGCTTCTGGCACAGCCCCGAGTGTGAGTTCCTGCGGGAATGCATCCGGCGCTCCCAGGAGCCCGTGCTGGGCACCGTGCGCCTCTCTGTCCTCAAGGGCCAGGTCTACATCCTGGGCAGGGAGTCCCCACGGTCACTGTACAATGAGGAGCTGGTCAGGTGAGTGGGGCTCGAGGGACCAGGCTGGCCAGGGATGGTGGCAGCAAGCTTTCCATCCCATCCCATCCCACCTTGTTGCATCCCATCCCACCTTGTCCCATCCCATCCCACCCCACCTTGTCCTGTCCCATCCCATGGAATCCTGCTCCATCACACCCCATCCTGTCCTGTCCCACCTCTGATGACACCAGTGACTCTGTCCTCCCAGCCAAAGCACAGGCCATGTTTTCAAGTCAATGCTATTTTTTCCCCTCTGTCTTTCCCATCTTTCCCCTTTTTTTCATGTTGTTTTCTCTCTTGCTCCCCCCCTCAGCCCTCCTTCAACCCCTTTCAATCTCTCTAAACACTTTATAAGCCATAAATACACCCGAATGAGTTTAGATCAGTCGGAGTAAATGTCAAATTATCTTCTCTCTTTCTCTTCTCTGGCTTTTTTCCTTCCCTTCCCTCCCCCTCGAAATCAACAGCTCCTAATAATCCGTCCCAACCCTTCATTATGCCTCACACTCTCACTTGGAGAGATTAAATGAATAAAGTATATTTAAAAAAAAGAAACTAACCAAAAAACAAAACCCACCATAAAAAAAAAAAAGGGGGGAAGAAAAAAAAAAAAGGAGGATGGAGGGGGGTGGGACGGAGGAAAAAGAGAGAGGGAGAGAAAAGCAGGGGCACTTATTCTCCCTGTGTCTCCAACCATTTTCCTTTTCTTTTTGATTTCTACATCGCTGGTTTGAAAGCCTTTGAGTGACGGCGTCACAGGAACCCGAGAGAAAGCTGTGAGAGGCAGAGCTGTGTGGAAATGCCTCTGCACAGTAGGTAGAAAGTAACGTAATTATAGAGCAGGTCAGAACCACTCGAATGAGCAAAAATAAAAGCACAGAGGTT
>NW_009953489.1:5644649-5646923 GCF_000747805.2 Chaetura pelagica | reverse complement strand
GGGGTCTGGGTCGGGGGATGGTTTTGATAGCAAGAGGTTGCATGGCTTTAATGCTGTGCCTCAATGTAGATCCCAGGGACAGGGCTGCAGGACACGGCCCTGCTCCAGGGCTGCCCAGGCCAAACAACAAAAGAAATTGTTTGTTTCTTTCATGGCTTGGGCCAGGAGCCCAGCTGGGAAAGGAAAGGTGAGAGGGCACCGGTGTGTGAGCAGAGCAGGAGGGTGATGGGAGAGATAAAACCTGGGGATGACTGGAGGGTGCTGAATGGGCTCTTTCTCTCCCTGCCTCTATCTCCCTTTCCATCTCCCAGGCTTTATTCCAGGTCTCCAAGGCCTTCCTGGCTAATTACCACTCTTAGGGAAAGGAGGGGGCACAGGGGTGGCAGGCAGGGCCATGGCCCCTCTGCACACCCATGATGGCCTCTATGGATGACAATATTCCTGCAGGATGTGTTTTGGGGGAGGGGGATCATCCAGCTCATCATCCCTAGATTCTGTGTCCATCTGTCTGTCCACACCTGACCCCTCGAGATGCTGGTTTTTGAGTGGCAGTTTCATAATAACTTAACAAAGCTTTTAATTGCCATGAGAGGCCCCACCCAGGGGGAGCTGGAAAGAGAATGGCCCCACTGCCTCTTCTCCATCAGCTGGTTGTAGCCTCCTCTCCCAGGTGGGAACCTGAGGGCCACCAAGGGGAAGGGACACACAAGGGGTGTCCATCCCTCAGAGTGGGACCCGGGTGTCCCAACACCTCACATCCCTCTCCCGATCCTTCAACCTCATCCCTGCCCTTGAAAAGTACCCCAGATCTCTCTTTGTGTGAGGGGGTGGGAGGACCACTCTGCATGGGCACCACGGGATCCCCCCAGCCTCCCCTGTGTCCCTGATGTCACTGCCTCATTCCCACAGGCTTCTGGCACAGCCCCGAGTGTGAGTTCCTGCGGGAATGCATCCGGCGCTCCCAGGAGCCCGTGCTGGGCACCGTGCGCCTCTCTGTCCTCAAGGGCCAGGTCTACATCCTGGGCAGGGAGTCCCCACGGTCACTGTACAATGAGGAGCTGGTCAGGTGAGTGGGGCTCGAGGGACCAGGCTGGCCAGGGATGGTGGCAGCAAGCTTTCCATCCCATCCCATCCCACCTTGTTGCATCCCATCCCACCTTGTCCCATCCCATCCCACCCCACCTTGTCCTGTCCCATCCCATGGAATCCTGCTCCATCACACCCCATCCTGTCCTGTCCCACCTCTGATGACACCAGTGACTCTGTCCTCCCAGCCAAAGCACGGGCCATGTTTTCAAGTCAATGCTATTTTTTCCCCTCTGTCTTTCCCATCTTTCCCCTTTTTTTCATGTTGTTTTCTCTCTTGCTCCCCCCCTCAGCCCTCCTTCAACCCCTTTCAATCTCTCTAAACACTTTATAAGCCATAAATACACCCGAATGAGTTTAGATCAGTCGGAGTAAATGTCAAATTATCTTCTCTCTTTCTCTTCTCTGGCTTTTTTCCTTCCCTTCCCTCCCCCTCGAAATCAACAGCTCCTAATAATCCGTCCCAACCCTTCATTATGCCTCACACTCTCACTTGGAGAGATTAAATGAATAAAGTATATTTAAAAAAAAGAAACTAACCAAAAAACAAAACCCACCATAAAAAAAAAAAAGGGGGGAAGAAAAAAAAAAAAGGAGGATGGAGGGGGGTGGGACGGAGGAAAAAGAGAGAGGGAGAGAAAAGCAGGGGCACTTATTCTCCCTGTGTCTCCAACCATTTTCCTTTTCTTTTTGATTTCTACATCGCTGGTTTGAAAGCCTTTGAGTGACGGCGTCACAGGAACCCGAGAGAAAGCTGTGAGAGGCAGAGCTGTGTGGAAATGCCTCTGCACAGTAGGTAGAAAGTAACGTAATTATAGAGCAGGTCAGAACCACTCGAATGAGCAAAAATAAAAGCACAGAGGTTTTTCTGTAGCCCGTCAGGGGAGGTAAAATCATTGTAAACTCTTTTTTTTTTCTTCTTCTTTCTTCTTCTTCTTTATTTCCTCCCCCTTCCTCCCTTAAGGTTTGTGGTTTCTGAGAAATGAGCTGTGTGTTTTGGGGATGGAGGGAACCAGCAGAGTTGGGATTCAGGGGGTGGCTGTTGGCTCTGGGGAGGGGGTTGTTCTTGGTGTTGCACCGAGGGGGTGTCCTCCAGCACCACCACCCTGCCAGAGGAACATCCCCTGCCAGGGGCAGTGTCCCTGCCTGGCATGGGACCCATGGGACAGCTCTGGGACAAGCTGAACA
>NW_009953489.1:5633713-5644573 GCF_000747805.2 Chaetura pelagica | reverse complement strand
CCCGTGGGCCTCGGAAGCCCACACCCCCTTCCCCCAGCCCCCTGCCACAAGTCCCCCGCAGCCACCAAGCAGCAGAGGGGGGCTGGCAGCAGGCCCTGGGGTCATTCACATCCTCTCCCATCCCACAAGATCCCCCCGGGACCCCCCATCCCAGTGACAGTGCCTTTCTCTCCACAGCATGAACGTGCAAGGGGACTACGAACCTGCTGATGCCACTGGCTTCATCAACATCAACTCCTTGAGGTTTGCAGAGTCGGGGTGGAACCCTCCCTGATAAGGTCAAAAAAACCCCCCAGGACCCCCAGGGCTCTTCCCCCTGAGCCCAGGGCTCAGTGGAGGCTCAGGGGGAAAAACCCCTGGGTGTCACCAACCCTGCTTAATTACAGCCTTCCTGAGCTTCCCTCCTTATTTGACTTATTTTCTCAGACCCCACCACACTCCCAAGCCCAACTCCAAAGCTGTAAAACACGCCACATTTACATAATGGGCTCTTAATTTCCCCACTGCCTGTTAACTGCTTTGTTCTCCCCAATCTGCTCTGTCGTGTCCCCCCCCCCAGATAAATTAATTACATTATCTCATGGAAAAAAAATATATAAAAAAGAAAATAATTAAACTGTACAGTCCTTAACAAACGCCTGCTCTTCACGCCCCCTCATTCTCCTTAAATTAATTGAAAGGAAATGTGTGTTATTACTGTTAATTTACAATTACTTTCTTCTGTTGTTTGTTGTTGGTTGTTTTTTTTTTAATCCGGTTTCCAGGCTGAAGGAATATCATCGTCTCCAGAGCAAGGTCACCGTAAAGCAGGATGAATAGCAATCAATCCCACGCCCAGGCCTCCTGCTCCCCTTTCGAATTTCTCTTAAGAACTCGCGCTAATTGAGGTGGTAATTTGTAATTGTAACTCGTCTTCCCTCCTCCCCCCTCTGCCTCCCCAGTCACGGGCGGGGGGGGTGGGGTTTTTTTTGGGGGGGGGGGGGGGAGATGAAATCATTGAAAAACAAAAATAAAGAAGGAAAGAAAAAGGAAAAGAGGAGAAAAAAACCAACAACAAGGTGGTCGGCCCGTGGAGAAGTGGGGAAGGAAATAAAACCCGAGCCACGCGCTGGGGCTGCTCATTGAGAGCTGGGCTTTATTCCTGCCTTGTTTGTTTGCTCTTCTGGCCCAGCGCTTCCCCGAGCTGGGCTTTGTGAGGGCTGTAATGGATTAAGTGCCTCTGAAGGACGGAAGGGGGATGTGGGGGGGGGTCTGTACCTTGTTGTGAAGGTGGGGAGTTGGGGGGACATCCCCCCCCATGGTGCTGGCACAGAGGGGTGAGCTGGGTGGTGGGGGTGGGTTAAGAGGGTTTGAGCTCTTCTCTGTTTTCTTGACTTGTGTTTGAAGAGCAGACTTGCTTGTTGGAAAAGGAGAGAAATAAAAAAAATAAAAAAAAAGAAGGGAATGTCCCCTGGTGTTTCAGGAGGAGAGGAATGGGATGATCTTTTGAGATCCCTTCCAACCCCTGAGATTCGGTGATAGTGCCTGGGTGGGTTGTGGGTCCCTCTGTCCCCAGGGCTCAGCTGGGATGCAGGGACAGCTCGGGCAGGCAGAACTGCTCCCCAGCATGTGTTGGAAGCAGGAGGAAAGGAAGAAAACACTTTCTAACCCACAGAAATGCTGCTGAAGATGGGGAAGGACCTGGTTTGGGATGTGGGTGTCGCCGGGCTGGGAGCAGAGATGCTCTCTGGAGCCTGGGAGTGATGCACCCACTGTGGTGCATCCTGCACTGCCCAGCACACCAGGCAGCCCCTTCCCTCTGGCTTTCCCACTCATTTGGGAAGCAAAAGCGGAGCTGTGACCAAAAAGGGGAACAGTTTTTGCAGGCCCCTGGGGGGACAGCAGGACCTGGTGGCCATGTGGGGATGTCCAGGCCTGCCCTGCTCACCCCACTGCCAAGCCAGTGAGCATGACAAGCTCTGACATCACAGCTGGGAAAATAACATGTTATTTTCCCAGCTTGGATGTGTCTTTCCCTGCTATTACTGGCAGCGACCATCTTGGGAGAAGAAAGCAGCAGAGGGTTGTCAGGAGAGGAGAGAGAAATGGTTTTCTGGGCTGGCAGAGCCTGTCTGACCCCCATGGGCAGGGGGGATGCTGAGCGGGGCTGCCCCATTCCCTACATCCCGTTGCTTTCAGCAGCAAGTCCACACACAAAGTGCAGCTGCACTTGGGGGTCCTGCATGAGCCCCGTGGGGGTGGTCAGCAGGGTCGTGCCCACCCTGGCATGAGTGAATGGCTTTGAGCCAGCCCTATTTCCCACCCCACCCCAGCAGCCCCCTGCCAGGTGGGGAGAAAAGGTTTGAAATCTCATCTCAAACAAGATGGGAACAGAGCTGCTCGTCTCCTGCATTCTGGGCAAGGATGCTGTGCTGGCCCATGGGACAACAGGCAGCCCTGTAGATGCCACCCAGGCATCCTTGGCAGTGAAATGGCTTGGCCATGGCACAGGTCTCCACTGCCAAAGTGGAGTTTTAAGGGACTTGGTGCAATGAAGAGGTGATGTTACTTTTGGAAAGAGAAGAAAAAAAAAGTGTTAAAGCAGATGTTTCTTGTGTCCAAGTCTTTGGGAAGTCCCAGACATGCCCTGGGAGGGCTCATCAAAGTGGCTGGGCCACCTCTCTTAGGAGTGTTTAGATCATCAGCTGGAGAAAGGAATTTCACCCCAAGCCACCTTGGAGCCAGGACCTGAGGGTGCCTGTTTGTCCCTGCCTCACTGCACCCACAGGAAGGTTTTTGGCTGAAGGTAGAGGATACACATACCATGGCAGCTCCAACTCCTCGGGCAGCAGAGGGCTGCTCTTGGAAGTGATGGTGGACCTGGCTGTGGTTGCTCTTGCAGGAGCAGCAAGTGGCTTCCAGCTGTTGGGCTGAAAGCACATTGCAGTGGTAGAGCAGAGCCTGGTGCATTCAAAAAAGCAAGTCAAACCCAGCACAAGTTTTGCAAGAGACAAAAAGCTCTTGAAAATTGTGGGGTCACAAGGTAAAGGAGACCCAGCCACCACCTGCCCTCTCCCCTCACTGCAGCAATAGGATGCTGTGAGTGAAACACCACATGTTAAATTAATTTGCTACTTTAATTACCATCAGCCCTTCCAGTTGCCCTGATTTGGTGGTTTCCCATTGCTCCCCTTGCAGTTTCCCAGCATCCTCTGACCCTGAGTGTGTCTCGGGGTGGAATTTCAGGGGCTGACCTGCTCCCTTCCAGTTGCTCCCAGCCTCAGTTAGCAGCAGGAGGGAAAAGCAGTGGGTGAGCAGCTCCTGCAACACCTGGTAACTCCTTGGCAGAAGCATTTTGGGGATAACGTTTTGGGCTTTCAAGGTGGCAGGTTCATTCCTGCAACACTCACCTGGCTCTAGGGGCAGTGAGTGTGGGCTTGGGGGCTCCCTGTTCCCAAGAAGAGCCAGGAGAGGACTTGGGTCCCAGCCTGGGCTTCAAAGCTCTTCTATGCAGCCTCCTGCAGCACCACCCATTGCTCCAGCTCCAGCCTGCTGGGCTGAAGGTCCCTGGGGATGCCTTTGGGAAGCTGAACCCCCTTCTCACACCATGGGGCTGCTCTGCCACCCTCCTGGGCTCCAGGGAAGGGCTTGTCCGGGGTCACTGCAATCGATATCTCATCTGCAGGCTCTCCTAGCGGAAGTGATGGTATATTGGAACATGGTAATGGCTCTTGTCTAGTGGAAAAGGCTAATCTTCCCCAGCTGTACAGGATCTCTGCAGGTGTCCTCCAGCTCTCCCGGCTGCCACCAGCCCTGCAGCCAGCCAAGGAGCAGACATGCTTCTTTAAAGCTGCAGCAGTCCAATTTATTGCTCGTCCCAGTGAGAGAAAGCTGCTTCCAGCCCGGTGCCCTGGGGTGTGGGGCCATGGCTGGGGTCTCCTGGTGAAGGGTGGGCACCCAGGGTGGCACAGGGGGTCACAGCCACTCGCATTTGCTGGCTCTGACTGGAGGTGATGTGTCTTCCAGCCTTGCTCACCCAGGGATGGCATTTCCCAGGGACAGGAGGAGGATGTGGAGACAATACCAAGAGGGATGTGGACCCCTGGGAGTGCCACCTCCAGGCGTAGGTGGGAGGCAGGTGTGTGCTGCAGAGGAAAAGCTCCTTCTGTTAATTTGGCTTTTTTTGGCAACATGTTTGGTGCCCAGCAGGGCTCCCTGCACAGGGCTTGGCCCCTTTTGCCTGTCCCAGGGGATTGCTACTGGGAGCAGGGCTCCCCTTCCCAGCTGGCCCTTGTGCCCAGGTGGGCTCTGTAAGTGCCCGGGCGTCCCAGTGTTTAAAAAGCTGACCAGCTCCTGCAGCCTGCTGCATCACTATGGCAAAATCAATTTCCCTGTTTCTCTGGAGGTAGAGGTAATTACCGGGTTTAAGGTTTAAGATGCATGTGGATTTTAGAGCAAGCGTTGCCAAGAACAGCTCAGAACAACGCACAGGTTTGGGCAACGTGTCCTGGCAGCTTGGATGTGGCCAGATGGTGAGGAGCCCCCAGGTGTGCTCTGCAAAACAGGGGCACTAGGGGCTTGGGAGAGCCCATCAGAGGCCAAACTACCTGTGAAGGCTGTGTCAAAATCCTGCTGTTTGGGATAGGGATTTCTTCCTGCAAAAGAGAGCAAGAATACATAAGAGAAAATTTACTCGGGCACAGAGCAGTTGTGGGGGTGCTGGGTTTTTGCTTAAACTTTGTCTTTAGTGGAGAAAAGGATCACTGAGTGCTGATGGGAAACTGAGGAGGTCTTGTGTGGCTGTGCCCTGTGGGACTCTGTCCCCATTGTGACTCCTCCTGAGGGTCCATCTCCCCATCTGTGGGATGTGTGGGATGTATCCTTTTGGATCTCCCAAAGGAGTGGGAGAAAATCCTCTTGTCCTACCCAGTGTCATGTCATTTGGGCAGGCAGTTGTCCCTTGGTCCTGGTAATAGTCCCACAGTGTCTAGATGGGGTTCTGCCCCACCAAGGACACTGTTCCTGGTGGCACAGTCACAGGAGAACCACAGGAGCCCCTGCAATGAGCATTTGGCTCATGGGAGCACACAGGTCATGGGGCTGCAGCACAGCACAGCTATTAAGTGTTTCCATCCTTGCAAGGGAAAGCCATCCCCCCGGTGAGGTGGGGAGCTGCTGGCTGCCAGCTTCCCAGGCAAGGGGGAGATGGTCTCCTTTGTAAACCCCTTAACAAGGTGGCTTTGTCTCCCCGTTTAACAAGAAGCTCCCTTGCCTCTTCCCTGAGAGTTTCCCAACGGCGGGTCCCTGAAAGCCAGCTTTATGCTCCAGCTGAGGGGATCAGAGGGACACAGGGGCCCTTCTGCACGTCCCTGACAAAAGGCTGCCCCGGGGGGACAGAGCGTCAAAGCTCAGCCGACGATGGGGGGGACAAGGGACCCACAGAGGAGGCTGTGGTGTGAGCTCCACCGTCCATCTGGTCACTCGCTGGCGGTGGGCAGTGACCTGGCGAGGCTTGGGGAGGGCCAGGGGGTCCTTCTGGTCCATCCCCCCCCGGAAAGGGGGCAGGGAGAACAGCTGCAAAGGGACAGGTAGGTTTTGTTGGCTGCAGGTAACCAGATCCGTGGCTGTTGGTGCCTTCCTGCCCTCTCCTCTGGCTTCGGTGGGGGGTGAGGGGTGGGAGTGAGGAGCCTAGGGCTGGAAACTGAGACCTGTGTTTGGAGGGGACACTTCCCCTTAGCTGGGTGGAAATGGCTTTGGAGAAAGAGTAAGGGTCTCTCTGCTCCAGCACCCTTCATCCCTCCCAGCTGGACCAGGGCACATGCAGAAGCAGGGGGCACCACTCAGGAATGATGCTTGGCTCCAAGGGGCAACCCAGTCATGGCAGAGGCATCACCCATCCCCACATCAGCATCCTCTGTCCTTTCCCAACTCCTCACCCTTCCCCCAGAGGCTCTGCCAGCCTCAACTTGGTTTCAGGGCTCTTGCCTTTCCCTTATCCCACCAGTAAGTGGCCTGTCTTGCCTCCCCCCTCCATCCATCTGCCTCCAAGCCCCCTGCCCAGATTTACTGTCAAGCAGTAAAACCACAGCTCAGCACTAGGGTCAGGGTGTCACAGTGGCCCCTCATCGATTTGTTTTACCTCCCCTTGGCAAAAGCACTTTGGCCCCAGCTCCCTTGGCTACGTGAGGGACTTCCCGAGACCCCTGGTGCTCCCTTTGCCCATCCCAGACCCTGTGGGCATGGGGCAGTGGGCAGCTGAGTCGCTGATCTCCTGACCCCCCTGGGGTGCCCTGCGTGTCTCCCTGGTTTATCTGGATCAATATTTCTGCAAGAGCAAGGAAGACCCCCCTGGGGATGGGGAGAAAACCGGAGGTCCTGCTTGTTTTCACAGCCCCATGGCTGGTTTAGTGCGTGGCTGGGTCCCTGCTGGGGGTTGGGAAGAAGATCCCAAACCGGGGGTGCCTGCTCAGGCCTGGGGTTTGCAGGGTCTTTTCCTTCCAGCAAGTGCCTGAGGGTCCCAAGCTCTGTGCCAGGGCACAATGGCCAGGACACATTTTGATCCAAAACCTGAGGAACTGGGGTGGTCTCAGTTCTGGACCCCGACACCTGGCAGGGGGGGATCATGGGATGGGGGGCACAGGGCTGGAAGGCAGAGGAACAGAGGGATGCTGAGGGCTGCGCAGGCACCAATGGGGTCTGCTCTTGTCTCCCTGGTGTGCAGGGTTGGGCGAGTGATTTTTGAACTGGTTTGTTTGGTTTTATCTGAGGGGTGGGTTATGGGAGCCTGGGATTTGAGGGAAAGATGCACATTGGCCGAATAAACTCGAGCAAAGGGCTGTAGGAGACGTGGCCAGGACAGGGATGGCAGCCTCCAGCCCTTCCCCGTGAGCACCAGGAGATGCCCGAGGCACAGGGGGGCTCGTGGTCTTATGGATAAGGTGGTGGAGGCAGAGAAAACATGGACAACCCTCCAACACCACGCAGGCTGCAACCTCCCCTGATGAAGGCACCATGGCCTCCAGAGCCCCTCCTGCCCCCAGCCCTGTTCCCAGCCCCACCACTGCCATGCCCAGCTGGGGCAGACACACAGGCAGCCCAAGGAGAAACCAGGGCTCTTGGCAACTCTGCCTTTTGCTTTCAGCCTCGCCCTCTCGCTATTTATGGGTGACTTTTGTCCTTGGCCAGCTTAGCAGCTGAAAGGGGCTGTATTATATCACACGTAGGCAGCTCCTGGGGGGAGAGGGCCAGGCTTTCTGCAGGAACAAAGCACGGGTTGGCTAATTCCCCTCTCCTCCCGCGGCACCCGGGTCCCATCTGGTTGACACAGTTTGCTCCAGTGTCTCCTGCTTTTAAGCCCCCACTTGCCTGCTTGAATCACTCCTGCTCCCCCCTCCCCACCCCTCTCCCCTCAGCCCCTTTTTCTTGCTTTATTTTTCATTTTCCCCCAAGTCGGGCAGGACTTGCTCCGTGGAGTGATGTCAGATGTGTGTGAAGCAGACCAATAAAACCTAATGCATCCCCCTCTTTGTCTGCTGGCCTCTCCAATGCCTCACATTTTCCACTCAGAAAGCCACTTAAAACACATCAGCAACAATCCCTCACAAAACAGCCACTTGTTGGCTAATTGTGCCGAGGACCCTCGCGCTGCATCGCGCTTCCCTGCCAGGGAGGGTCCAACCCTGCCAGGGGCTGGGGCTCCCTGCTGAGCAGAGGGTGATGAGGACCCTCAGCACACACCAGGATCGGTCCTGGGCTTTCAGCTGCTTCCCCAGGGGCTGGTGGGGCAGGGATGCAGGATGGGGGTGTTTATATTCCATGTGGTCTCCGGCTGGAGAGGATGGTTGTAGCTCAGGAGCCCTGTTTGCAGTGGGATGGAGGAGCAGATGGATCCTCCAGAGCTGTTTGGAGCCCTACCTGCCTATCTCCTGCCTGGGCAGGACAGCAGGCAGGCACCCTGCCTGAGGGATGGAAGACAGGGAGGGTGATGGGACTTTGCTTGGTGCCTGTGGTGGTTGAGGGTGCTGAAGGCTGAGAAGACTTGGTTGCCTTGTGCTGATAGGAGAGAGCTCCTGTGCAGCTCAGAAGGATATCAGTGGGTTTCACTGGTGGATAGGGACCCAGATGTGTGCTGGAGGGCAGATGGGGGTCAAAGTGAGAGATGCTCCATGCTGGGAATGAGGTAGAGGGGCTTGAACCTTAGCCTAACAGAGAACCATCCAAAAATCCTTCTTTGGGGATCCTCTGGGCCCATCCTGGTGGTGGGATGGGAGAGACCAGCAGGTGGTTAATCTCCTCCTTTGCATTCCAGGGGTGAGAACACCCTTCTGCTCATCCCCTCTGTGAGAGAGAGTCCCCCAGCCTTCCCTCCCAGCAAACAAGCATGTTTGGGGAGAAGCTGCATTTCTTCTTCTGCAGGAAAAACTCCAGCAGCTTTTCCTGCTGCCACCCCCAGCATCCCGGGGAGCAGGACTGGAGCAGTGTGTAGTCAAGGCAGCCTGTTCTTGGGAGGGGATCTGTCACACCTTTTAGCTTAAAATTGTCCAATCTTACCCAGGTTTGGCACTAATTTGAGGCAGAAAGGATGTTCAGTGCCAGAGCCAGCAGCAGTGGGAGGCTGTGCTGGGCAGGCAGCCCAGAGTCCTCCTGGTGGGTGCTGTGCTTCAGAGCACACCTGCCTGCACCCACCTGCCTGCACCCACCTGCCTGCTTAAATGTCATAGGGGTGGAGTGACACAGGGAGCTGGCCAGGGTGGGGTCTGGCTCTTTGCTTTCCCCACAGGGACTCTGCCACCCCCTGCTCCAGCTCCCTTCAGGGACTGGGCTGCCTTGACCAGCACCAGCCAGTGATGCAGAGGGAGCTGCAGGCAGCTGCCTGCTCTTCCCAGCACCTTGCTTTGCTGCCAGACCCAGCAACACCACAGCGGGTTGATGGGGACCCCAGGGCAGGTCAGACCCCAGGTTCTGCCACACACCTGGGTAGCAAGTGGGTGCTGGGGGAAGAAAGGGTTAAGCTGAGCCAGAGGCAGCAGAAATGGGAGGATTACAGGTTTGTTGCTGGACTGTCCCATCTGTCACCAGCACAAAGCCCAGCCCTGTCTCAGGCTGGGCTGTCAAGGGAAGAGCCCACCACTGCATTAGGACTCCATTAGGGGAGGCTGGCGTTGGGAAGTGGCAGCTGCCAGGGCACTGTCATTTCTCCCGTCACTCCTCCCGCTCTCTTCTCAACTGCACTTCAATAACAGGTCTACCCACTGGGCCAATTTGGCATTTTCTTCCTCCTGCTGCTCCCTTTCCCAGCTGGTGCTGGTGCTGCCTGTGCCTGCCCGTGGCATCTCCACCAGGAGAAGGGCTCACAGGCATGGGCAGCATCCCTGCTGCCAGGGTGGCTATGGAGTCGTGGGGATGCTGGCCCAGTCTGCACCAGTACTGGTGGGTTCAGCAATGGGACTTGCTGACTCCTGACCTTGTCATGGGAAGAAGGGGAGGCGGGTCACAACCTCCAAGGTTTGGGTTTCCCTGGAGAGGCAGCATCCTTCCCACCTCCTGCCATCTGTGACTCCACACTGCCCTGGCCCAAAAGCCTTGCTGCCCAGGCAGAGGGGGCTGGGGTGGGCAGGAGAGCAGGGCTGGAGCAGGATTCCTTCCTCCAGCCACCAAATCTGCTTTCAGTGCTTGGCAAAGCCTCCCAGGCTGCAGTCCCTAGCACAGCCCAGGTCACCTCGGGGTGGGATGCTCCCCTACTGCCACATGCTCTTGAGATCCACCTCACCATGACAAGTCTGACCGAGGGATAAAACCACAGACAACCAGGTTTCCTGGTGGAACAACATCACCTGGAAACTCTCCGGATTTGCAGAGAGCATCTGCTCCAGGAGAAGCCTTGGAGAAGCATCTCAGGATAGTGGGGACCCCTCTCCATCCCCAGGACCCTGCCCTGCCCACACTGTGTCCCCTGCCGGACCCGGCGCTGCCCGCAGAGCCTCCTTTTCCAGCAGGAGATCAAAACAAACACTTGTGCAGGGAAGTGCATTGCAGTGGTGCTCGAAATAAATCACTGATTTCTCTCCTCCATGATCTCAAGGAGCAGGAGAGGCGTGAATAGCAGGGCCTGGTGTTGGGCTGACTGGACTCCCCGGTGCGGTAATTCAGAGGATGACAAACATAAGCCAAAGAAAAGTGTTGAAAAATGGGCACTTCCCACAGCCCCGAGCAAAGGAGCTATTGCAGGGTTTGGAAATAACGAAGGCAAAAAGAGGGAGAGGGGGAAATTTTCTCATTGAGACCAAGTGAAGTGCCAAACAAGCTGCTATTATGGTGGCTTTGAGAGGCGTAGGGAGGGGGTGATGGAGAGGAGAGCAAGGGAAAGGAGAGGAGGGAGGTGGGGAGAGGAGAGAGGGCTGGAGGAAGGGAGAAGGGTGGGGGACATGGGGATGAGGGGAACCGAGGAGCCAAAGGTGAGAGGTGACATGAGGAAGACAGAGCACCAAATTGTGTGATGGTGGCAGGGCCACCACATGCCAGCAGCCTGTCCCTCGCCCAGTGCCCCCTGCATCTCCCCCTCCTTCCATCCCCACCCTGGTTACCAACCACCTTCCAGCCCCCACACCCACCACCACCAAAAAGGAAAACAGGGGAAAAAAAAACCAAAACAAAAACAGAAAAAAAAAAAAAAAAGAGATGGAAAGAAGGAAAACAAAATATCTACAGTTGTCGAGACAAGGGGAGAAAAATAGAGGCAAACATCCATAATTTTCTCTGTGGGGCTTTGCAGTAATTGAGCCATTTGGTTAAAAAGAAAGGCAGCAGGCCCTTCAGGGAAGAGGAGCTTTTGCAATCCAAGAAGCCCTGAATTATTCCCCGTGTATCACTCCAAACCCCCCA
>NW_009953489.1:5632142-5633685 GCF_000747805.2 Chaetura pelagica | reverse complement strand
CTTTTTTAACTACCCTGTCAAACTGTGTCGGACGAGAGGAGAATTTCAGCTGTCACAACTAATTTCAGCGCTGGTGGGTGTGAAGGTGTGTGTGTCCTGGGCGGGGGGAGGCGGGTGCTGGGGGCGTAGAATCACTCTTTTTGAGGATTTACATCAGAAATTTGTTTCTGGGAGTGTTTAAGGCCTGTAATTTCCTCCTTGGCAATTGCTGCTTGATGTCTTCACGCTGGGCTCTCTCCCTGCCTGACCAGCACCAGGGTTTGCTGGCACCCTCCTGGGAGCCTGGGCCCTTGGCCGTGGTCTTGCCCAGTGCAGAGGAGGCTCCTCCATCTCTTGCCAGGGGTTGAGACCCCCCCAGATTTGGTTCTCACAGCCCTGAGCACCACACTGGATCAGGCAGCAGAGTCTACAGCATCACTTGTAGTGTCCCAGCACTGGCGATTTGAGGATTCAGATTTTGTCACCTTTTTTTTTCTTTTGGCAGCCACTTTGAGGTTGCTTTTAGCTGGAGGGACACAAAGTGAACCCTGCTCAGGGCAGAGATCCCTAAGAGGGGCTGTTGGAGAGTTCCCACCCCCCAGCAACTGCCCAGGGAAAGGGACAGCTGAGGCTGAGCCTGTTGAGTATTCCCGGGAGGAAGAACAATCTCTGAATCCAGTCAAATAGTTGGGCTGTTTGTAAGGAAGAGGCAAAGACCTGGGCATGGCTGGAGAAATCCCCTCCACCATGGTGGGGAGATGATGGGTTGGCTGTGGAGATACAGATCATAAAATCCTTCCCCCATGGGCTGTGCTCCTTTCTCCTAAAATAAACAGGCATTTTGCTGAGGACAATGATCCCAGGGCTCTGGAAGGAGGTGACAGGCAGCAGGTGAAGAGGCATGTCCCCAGCTTCCAGCTCTGGAGAGAAGCCACCAGACACTTTCCTTGGCCTCAGCAATTCCCATCTACTCAGGGAGGTGTAAACGTGATGCAGAAAACTGGGAAGAGCAAGGAACTGATGGGACAAGACACAGCAGGAGTCATAGTTTAATGCTCTAGTTTTGGGCAGCAGGGTGTGGGAGCAGTGAAAGTGCCACCACCTGAGCCACCAGCCATGGCCCCACCTGAGAGGGTCTTGCTCAGACAGCAGGGTGGGTGTCAGCCCTGGTGGGACACCCCCAGAAAGCAGCACCATCTCCCAGATGTCCCAGGCCACGAGGGCTGCAGGGCCCTGCCCCAGGAACCAGCTTTGCATGTGCTTTGCATTCACCCCGGACTAACTGGTCCTTGCATCATCCCGGAGCCTCCTGCTGGGAGGAGGGTTGGGAATGAGGGTAGAGTCAGACCTGGGGGTTCCAGCCCCCAGCATGGGGGGTGCCTGGGCACTTCCAGGAGCTCCAGTTCCCGTGGAGCAGGGCAGAGCTGTCGGGGCACTCCGGCACCTCATGTCACAGACACGTGGCAGCACCCAGGCCAGAAACACGGTCCTGAGATACAGGCAGGAAAGGGGCAGGAACGGGGAGCTGGGGGGGTGTTAGTGGGGGCAGCTGGGGGGGCATCTG
>NW_009953489.1:5626869-5630497 GCF_000747805.2 Chaetura pelagica | reverse complement strand
CGCTGCTCGGTGGGGAGGGAGGCGGCCCGCGGGAGCTGCCCCCGGCGGGGCTGGGGCTGTGCAGTGGGTGGGTGTGAACTTGACGTGATTTCGGTTTGTAAACGGGTCTTCGCTGTGCGTTAAGGTATTCGATAGAACCCCTGGCAGAGGGGGAGCTTTGCATTCCTTCCTAGGAGGGAGAAGTGAAATGCTTCCCAAAGGAATCTCTTGAGCTTACACAGCACTGAAATGGAAGCTTTCTGTGAAAGTGCCCAGACCTGCAGCAATCAACGCCCTTGTCCCCAGTACAACATATTCCAGGTGTTTGTGTGCTTCTCAGCTTGTGGAAAGTGACTCCAGCAACAAGAAGCTGCTGCTCACAGCACATATTTTGTGTCTGTTCATCACATCCCTTGTTCCATGTCTGTTGCAGATGTTTATCCCATCTCAGTATGTGTTGCACCTCACTCTTGCTTGCAAATTGTATCTTAACCAGCTGTTAAACAGCTTAATACCTGATCCACAGTCCAGCTGGTGCATAGAGACCCTGACTTTATTCTTTCCAGTGTTACAGGCCAGGTGGGAGAAGTTTCCTGTTGCCCAGACTCACTTTTTATTTCAGTGAGAAACCTGTGAAGAAGCTAAGCTGGATCCTAAGACCTTTCAAGGTCTAGTGGAACTGCAGTGGCCACTGTCATTCCCAGTTCACTTGGGAGTCAGGATGGCACCAGGTGTGCTTTCTGTGCACTCTTCAGTGACCTGTACAGAAGTGCTCACTGTTTTAGACAAACACCCTGCACCTTCCCAGAGGAGACCATGAGCTAGTCTGCTCTTTGGTGGTTAATTTCTTTCTCAGCAGAAGCATTTCAGTCAGCAGGTTGCATCTCAGCTGCCTCCCAGGTGAGGCCACATGTCACTTTCAGAGCAAAGCTCAGTGGCCTTGGTGTTGTGGGACATCTGAAGGCTTTGCTGTTAGTCCAGGGTTATCCACCTGATGCAGTTAAATTGAAGAGTTGCAGGTGGGTTTGTCTTGACTTGGTCTGTTACTGAAGGCCTCTCATTGCAAAAACCTCTTGTTGAATATCTGATCATACTCTTGCCCCTTAGCAGTTGAATAATCTTTGGATAACCTGTTTATGTAGAAGAAAATAATGATTTTGCTGGTAAGTTGCAGCTTGCTGAGATTGTCTTGTATGTTGGTGCTGCCACAGAAGGTGCCCCTCATCTGAGCAGTGGCAGGTTCATGTGGAAGCAGGAATTCCTCAGGTGGAATGAAGCTAAAACTCAGCACCAGCTGCATTTTTGATCTGGATTGGTGTTGTATGGTGTTGTCATCAGGTTAGCAGGGTGATCTGTGAGGCCCTTACTAACAGGTGAAGGAGATGGAGCATTTGATGATTCTGGAACCTCCTTATGCCCGCTCCAATTTTGGTGTGAAGTTCATTACACTTCAGAGAATGAACTGACAACTTGAGTCAGCCTGAAATGGAAGATGTAAAAAAATCTTCCAAGCTGCCAAGTTCAGGTCAGGTGCTGCAGCATGGCAACCTTCCTGCTGTCTTTTCACACTGGAAACAAGTGCCTTGAGAAATGTGAGCTCTCTCATGTGCTCACAGGAGCACCCTGGCTTACCTTTCAGTGCAGTGAGCTGTGGTGCTGCCTGTTGAATGTGATTCTTTTCCCAGTAGTATTTGTGGGATGAAAAGATTTGTTGGCAAGTGCTAAAATATTGCACACACACCCCCTTTCCTGTAAAAAGTACGTGGTTTAATCTAATTTTGTAATGGAGTAGGTTGTCTTCTCCTGTAGGGTTTAGCAGGGCTACATGGTCACTGGTGTTGCCAAATAGGAATGCAGGAGGTCTTCACTGCTCAGTGGGGGGGTGTTTACCCAGGTAATGTGTGAGGGAGCTTTGTGGCTGAGAATCAGGTGGGATGTACAGGCAGTTACACCCAACACCTCTCTGGAGGGGGTGGCAGAGCTTTCCCCAAGTGTTTCATGCTGTCTCTGAGCTGGCCTGATTTGGTAGGTGGGTGTCAGCTTTTGCACTGCTTCTGGCCAATCCCACAGCCTTTCCTGAGGGTTAGTTTTGCTTTAAGGTGAAGAGGGAGCAGAGGAAAAGAATCCAGTCATAACTCTTGCTTTGTGGGTTGGTGTGGCTTCTCTGGTTGACAGCTGAACCCTTTCAAAGTTTAATCTTGCGCTTAAGACTAGTAATCAAATTTACTAAATCCAGCTTTCATGAGAGCCTTAGCACTAAGATCCACAGTGCTTAGTTAGTCATAACTAAATAATTTGGAACAGAGAAGATGTTCCTCATCAATCACAGTAACTGCATTCCTCAAAGTCACTGGGATGTGGATGACAGGAGAGTAAGAGCTCTGGAATACCTTTGGAAGGAATGACTTGTCCGTTGCTTTCAGTGTCTGCTGGACTTGCTTGGCCTTTTTTGTGGAGTCTGAAATATTTGAGATGTATCAAAAATTACTTTTTCAGGTGAATGGTGGAGCTTTGAGGTGGTCTGACCTGCATCTTCTGCACCATGGCTCAAGTGACAGAATTAGTTTGTGGATCCTGGGTGGTGCCTGATCCATCTGGCTGCTCCTAGGCAGGGTGGCTTTTCTTCTGTGGCATTTTGGGGTGGGGAGAGAGAGAGAGAATGTTTGCCTTCCCCCTTTTGAGTGATGGTATCAGAAAATGAGCAGAGCTACCCGTGCTTTGGAAAATCATGGATTTCTATCAGACTTTCCTTGAGATTTGATCTTACTGACAAAGTGGTGTCTTGCTTGGCTCTCACCCTCAGCTCTTCTCCTTGGCAGTCTCATTTCCCCTACAATACATGTTTGCAGGACTCACTGGTGCTCTCTTCATACTTGTGCTATTCTTGTACCTGGCCATATGTTCTACCTGACTCTGAATTTCTGGGAATGCTATGAGGAGAGGCTGTGGCTTGGCAAGCCTGTAGTGTGCCACCAGAGGCACCTTCTGCTCCATGACTGGGAGGAGTAGCAGAAGCACTGGAACTGTCTGAAGGATCAGCTGACAGCACCTTGGTGGTTTATATCCTGCCAGCTCCTGGAGTTGGTGATTTTTATCCATTGCTGTTCTTTTACAGGACAGCATAGAGAGATTCTTCCCAGAAGCTCTTCCCTTTCTCTTGAAAGCTGAATTCTGCAGATAGTGGTGTTTGAGTCCCACTACTTAGCAAAGAAGCTTCCTAGTTGAAAGTGTTTTGTTATTACACAGTTTTTAAATGGTATTAAAGGTATAGAAGGACAGAAGTGCAAGGTATAGAAAAACACGTATCACTCACACAACTTTGTGGGATGTTTTCTTTGGGATCCTTGACTTTACTATTGCATCTTGTAGCTCAGGTTTGGGCTGTGTCCTTGAAAGTGTTTGTTGGAGAGCTTTATTTTGGGGAAATGAGATGCAGAAACAGTGCTGTGGTGGTGATGCTTTCTTCCAGTGTATTTCAAAGCTTAGTAAAATGGTTGAGTTGGATTTAGAGGGGAAAAGAAAAGGAAAAAAATCAAGACTGACATCCAGTGGGACAAAAGCAGTGGCTAGCAATACAATACTCAAGGTCATTTAGCTAGATAAGGGCTGGGTCTGCTTACTTTTGGCATGTTCTAACTTTGGTGCTTAT
>NW_009953489.1:5587008-5626755 GCF_000747805.2 Chaetura pelagica | reverse complement strand
GCTGAACCTGTAGTAAAACCCAAGGTTCCCATTTTGAGTCAAACATAAGACATGCAAATGTGCATTAACTACCACATCTAATTTAAAAGCTCAACTTATACTTTTGCAGGGTATTTTTTTGCCTTCTGCTGTGAGGTGGTGTGTTGTCTGTGTGTAATCCAGTGGCAGCTGGGAGGCTTTAGAGATAAGGGCATAAGTTTATTTAAAGGAGAGAGAAAAGAAAATATCCCTAAAGCTGATAATATAAATATTGCTTTGACTCTCTTATTTTGCCCTTTACTTGAAGAGTTCTGTGTCAAGGTGATAATTGTGTGCTAAGCATGGGTAGGGGTTTGCAAAGCTCTCCTGCTCTGGGAGCAGACAGCTTTAGTGATCTGTTCATGCACAGCTTTGTGCTTCATGTCTCTTGTAGGGCAGCTTCTGCTATCCACAGGCTTATTTTGTCTTTCACTTAAGCATGTGGTGTGTGTTTTCATCTCCCAAACTATCAGCTGGCACTTTCCACAGCTTAACAGATTTCTTCAGGTAAATAACAGAGCATTCAGAAATGGCATGTTAAATATGTTATACCTGACACTGTTCCTTTTGGCATAGGTTTGGAAGTTGTTATGTGAAAGCTGCTAATAGATCGTTATAAAGTAGTATTTTAAATTGATTTTTCAGCATTGAAGTAGTCAGGAAATATACGTGCCCTTTGTACCTTCATTCAAATCCTCTGCATCCTAAATGCAAGTGGAAATGTGTGCAAAGGGCTGGAACCATGGGTGCAATACAGTTTTTCAAAAACAAAAAAAAGAGGCATCACTTGGTGCTCCCTAAGGTATGGGGAATAGAGGTAGTTTGTGTTAATGCTTTCAGAATCAGATTTCTGTGGGCTTCTTATTTTTGAAGGTGTTGCTATATGAGGTGCTCAGCATCAGGCTTTGCTGCATGATCACTGTGCTGGTCCTGCAGGAAAACTTCAGCCCCTGGTATTTCTGACACAGCAAAGTTATTGACTTTCTAAAAGAGGACAGTACAGGATGGACTATGAGAATAAAATGGTCTAAACTTGGAGCCCTTTTCATGCAAGGCATTGAAGAGAATGTTTTCTGTGCTCTTGCTAAAAGCAGTGCCCTCAATCTTTCAAGATTATTTCAAATAGCTTTCTTTAAGTGCCCTGTGGTTCTGAATCTTGGACAGTTTATTCCACTGTAGCAGCTGATAGTGTCAACAACCAGAGTCTTTCTGTGAAGTAAAACTCACATTTTAGAGACACTTTTAGTCACATTTGTCATTTACCCTTTGTCTTCATTTAAAACAGATCTGTGTAAAATGTTCTTTCATCTGTTCCCAGTGCTTATTCTTTGGTGAAATTCCAGTTATAATAGAGTGAGATCAGACTCCTAGTAAAGACTCTATTCAGTGATTTTTCTCTTTGCTGGAAAAGGAAGCTGTAGAAGACACCATGCTTTATATTTGTTCTGTAACTACTTTGTTCTGCACTTATTTATTACAGCAGAGTTCTTGATGCAGACAAGGGCTGCTGTGAGACTGCAGTTTGCCTGCCCCTGAAGGGGGTATTAACTTGGCTGCAGCACCAAAGTAATACCCCTGGAAAGAGCTTGTGTCTGTCAGCATCCCTCTGTATACATGTCTTCCAAATGTCATTAGAAATTAGTTTAACTTACATTGATTAAGTGATGTTTTGGTATCTCTCTCACCTGGTTTATTGGCTTACCTTAGTCCCCTTACTGTGGTACCTGACTGCCTCCTCCTTCCTGTAAAAGCCCTGCTTGCATCCTGGCTTGGCAGGGGATGCCCACTGCCCCTCTGTAGGGGCTGGAAGCAGAGATATGGGCAACATGAGCTAATTTCAGGCTAATAGTTTGCCTGCTGGCTTATTCTTTGTACAGTAAACACAACATGATCCAGTCTCTTTGACAAGAAGTTCCCAAATCTGTCCTTGTGCTATGTATTTTCACATTCTTCTCCCTCCTCTCCCCTGCTGATGTGTGAGTATGCAATTCCATGTCCCTGGAAATGCACAGACAGGAGGAAGCTTGAGTCCTCCTACACAGCTGTGGTGGTGGCAACTTCTCCAGAACAAAGTTGGTGAGCTAGTTTGAACTCTCCTCTTGGTGAAATTTAGCTTGTCAGCTGTCCATGGAGTGAACAAACCTGAATTAAACCTTCCCAGGAGTAAATATCTGCTGATGAACAGGAAGAGGAACTGGGTGAATGCAGTCTTAATTAAACAAATATTAAAAGCAAGCAGAAAATTGTTTACTTTACAAATGAAACACTGCTGTCTTGGAACTGTTATAAAGGCACCTGTAAAGTAAATATCTCATAAAATATTGGACTGGGGTAAATACCTTATTGGAAGAAAGTATTTAGCTGTGGTGGCTCAAAGTTCAGGTGTATTAATCATGCCTTTATCCCCCGCTTTTATAGATTGCTGCTAAAATTGGAGATATTCCTCACTTGAATAATTCTACAACACTTGTGGACCCCTCAGTCTACGGTTATGGAGTGCAGAAACGGCCCCTGGATGATGGAGGTAAGCTGGCTGTGGTTAGTCCGTCTTGTGGATGCAGCTCCTGAAATTCATCTGGGGAGGCAGTTTTCTACTTGCAGGATAGAAATCAGTGCATCTTCCTGGGTGTGGAAATTTTATACAAGATCCCTGTGCTGTTCAGTCTTGTCCAGATAGCACAGGACTCCCAGGCTCTGAAGAATTTCACATTGGCCACAGCCAAAGAATAATTTACTGGGTTGACCATGAGTGGTAACTGTAATAAGATTGTATTAAGTGTTACAATTTTAAAATAAGTTATAGTTTCTTATCTTTGGCAAAAATAGCAGAAAATGTTAGAACAAGTGTTTTCTTTTTTCAAATCTTATGATGTGTTACAAGAAGTGTTTAAACTGTATTATCTGCTGCTATATAGGTGGAAGGATCTCGACTTTTCCTGTGACTGGTTGTAAAAAACAAGTGGCTATGTCTTCCTTTTCCTTTTTCCTCTAGCATTTTTACTGACACAGGTAGCCCTGCAGGGTTGATTGTCTCCCCCACAGTTGTGTTCACAGGAGTACTGAGGAGATAAGCAAAACTGCTGCTCGTTCTGAAAAAAATCATGCTGAGTCATGAGGAGAAGTTTCTTTCTTGTGTGGCCTCTGGCTGGCTAACATTACTGTTTTCTGAACATGTTCCACAACCTACTTTGTTTTCTGGTGTTGGCTCTATGGCAGCAAGAGGTTGCTGCTCCTTTGATTTGGTGTTTTAGGAAACAGTGGGTTGATCTGGGTGAACCTCTGCCTTTTACCTCTGGGGCTGGAGCATCTCTGTGTCTGTGAGAAGCCAGAGACCTGGCATTGCTGGTGTGTGTTCCTTTCTGGAGGAAAAACCCTTTTTCAGTGAGAGGGTCTTCAGACGCTGGAATGTGCTGCCCAGGAAGGTGGTTGAGTCACCACCCCTGGATGTGTTTAAAAGTTGTCTAGATGTGGTGCTTGGGGGACATGACTTAGTGCTGGACTTGGTAGAGTAGGGTTAGTGTTTGGACTCAATGATCTTGAAGGTCTTTTCCAACCTAAGTGATTCTGTGAAGGTGCTCAGCTGTCAAGCAGGCTGTTCAGCATTGGAGAACACTGAGCAACTCTGAGCTGTGCCTGGGTGCCTTAGATAAGTGGCTGCGTGTGAAAAAGACTAAAAGTAGCCTTGTAGGAGCCAGTCATTTGTAACATTAGTACTACCTGTTTCTTTCATTGCTTTATCAGACTGAGCTGGGAAATCTGACCTCTTGACAAAATGTTTTTTTAATGAACTTGTAGCATGTGAAATGCTCACAGCCCTTAATGACAGCACAAGTTGGACTTTGTACTCAAACTTTTACTGGTGAGCCCTATTACTTGCTGAGCCTTGTTTGTGTTGACACAAACTGTGTCAGTACAGTTGCAGCCTGGGCTAGAAATGTACCTCACAGGGCTGGTTCCCTGTGTTGTGATGGATAACTCCGTGGAGCAGGTATCATTCCTGGGAGAGCCTTCCAAGAGGCTCTGGAATACAGTTCCAGAGCAGCTGTACTCTTGACTCTTGTACTGACAGTTGTTCTGCTGATGTAAGGACCTGCAGGTGTTTCCTCACCCTGGATGCTTGTTCAGCCTGGGTCTGTTTGTAACCTTTTTGAAGTAGCCCCAAGTGCTGTGTTTGCCCTTGGGTTCTTCCTGTACATCTGTAGATGTTATAACTTTGTCCAGTTCCCTTCCCAAAAATCTGATCTGTGAGATCTTGGGGGAGAAGAGAAATGATGGAAGTGATATTTTAATAGGATGGAATTTCACATAGAAGCAAGGAGCAATTGCTTCTTTCAGCTTTGGTCATCTTGTGTTGTGTTTCTGATGGCATTAGTAAATCCTACACTGGAGTGCAATTGTGTGATGAGGTCCCTACCTCACAGCATAACCCTCCTGTGCATTCCCAGGATGTAGCCTGACAAAGGAGCTCCTGAAGCAGCAGATACTTCTTGCTCTGTATTTCTTTGTGGTATGTTCCTCACCTTAGTCAGTTTTGGTGCCATGGCATTAAAAGTCTTTCATGCAGCTTTACCTTTAGGCATCTGAAAGATGGCAGTTGCTTTTAGTAATACACTGAAATTAGGAAAGGACTTGGACCTTAGTCCTCTGTTAACTGTGAACAGGGGATGTTGGGGTTGCATGCCCACACCTTTCTCCATTTTCTGCTTGTCTGTGAACCACAGTTTGGAAACATTGTCAATACGTGGTTATTTATATTGTTAAGTGTGTGCTAGAAACTTTATAGTGTGAGGGTTTGTCTACATTCTGCTGCTCTGGGTAGCTTGGAAACAAATCTGGTGGTAAATCTGTTGATTGTTTACTTCTGTATACTGTGTGTTCACAGCTGGATGCAGTTTTCACTGCTTCCTTACCTCTGTGTAGCTGATAGAAAATTACTTGTGTTCCTAATACTCCTGAAGAAATTGGGTTCAGAGGAAGTATTTAAGGTGACAAGAAAACCATGTGTCTCTGAGGAAAATATAATTCTGCCTGTCCATTTCTGTAAACAGCTGCTGGTGTGGCTGATTGATGTCAGCTTAGGAGCAGGCTGACAGTGTGCTGGTCAAAACAAATTCAGCTGCTTTTAGAGCATTTCTAGGAAAAATAGATTTGTCATAATATTTGGAACCAGAATGCATGAGTGCCTTTTGCACTTCCCTTACCATAACCTTCATCTGAAACAAAGAGCTGCTAGGTCTGGCCCTGGTGACCTGGCCTGTTGGTATTTGATGGAGCTTGAGATTGATTCTTTCTCTTATTCCCTGGCTTCTTTATTTCCCCTTTCTGGAAACAACTTGAAAGTAATCCTGCAAATAGCTACAGTGCAGGGAGATCAGGTTTATTTATACTGCTCACAGTAAGTCATAGTCAGCATTTATATGGCCACTTGTCACAGTTAGTGTTTCTCAGCAAAGGTGAGCACCTGAGGTAGGGTTAGATCTGAGCTGCAGGGAGACCTGGTGGCATCCTCCTTGTGGCTTGCTGCTGAGGGTAGATCCCAGCCCTCCTGTTAATGCCCAGTGGCTGCTCCTGGCCTCCATTCTAATTCGTGGGTCACTCTAATTACCAGCACAATGTAATAAGTTTATTTAATGATAAATAATCTTTAAAGGTGCAGCCTCCTTTTGTTCAAAGGAAGCAGAAGTCTAGTCTGCTGGAGACTGATCTTTGTTTGCTCTGGTTTGGATGCTTTGAAGATGTTTCCAGTGATACATGTAGGGTTAAGCAGCAGTGTTGCAGTTGAAGGATGGGGCATCCTTTGGGCCTGGAGAAACAAAGATGAGAGACCTTGGAGAAGATTCACACCTCCCTCTCTCAACCCTTCTCGAGCTTCTGTGGTGCATCAAGATAGGAAGATGAACCATCTTGGTGTAAAAAACTGGTCTGTAGTAGAGCCAAGGGGCTCAAGCACAACATGGTCCTCTTGTACTTCATTCTTGTGCTCCAACATGCAAAGAGTGATGGGCAGAAGAAAATCTTACCTCTGTGTTACTGCTGCTGGAAGTTGGTAGGGAAGCTCCCTGACATGCCTGGAACAGCGTTAGGACCAGGGTGAAAATCCAGATCGCTCAGCAAAAGTTTGTGTCGTACACAAAGTGCCAACATTCTTAAAAATTGCAGCTTTACAGATCACTGCTTTTTAAATAAGGCAACTTAAGGGATGGGGAAAAAAGCCTATAAAGATTTGCAGTGAAAGCAGAGATGAAAATTGTGAGGTTTTGAGCATGTAATTAAAGAAAAACCTAGCAAAATTAGTGTAACTAATGTCTTCATTGTTGCTTTCTAAAATTTATGATGATCCCATTTGGGTTCAGAGGTATGAAATGAAACCCTGTTCCACTGCTCTCCAGGAGATGTGTCACTCTGATTTTATTCTAGCCATGAAGATATTCTTGACGAGATTGGATATTTCCATCATGCACATTAATTTAGTGGGAGGCACTGCTCTGTTTTATGGGGTGGAAAAAAAATAATCCACATTTGTTTTGAGTATCTGTTAGGCAGAATTCAGTTAAGGTGAAGCCTAAAGCAGAGTGAAGAGTTATCAACCAGCAGGTGCCATTAGCAGGAAATTGTGCTGACTTTATTCAGTATTTTTCCTTATTTGCAGTGAAATGACTGCAGTTGCAGTTAAATTGTACTCAATAGATGTAAAAGGGGGAAATGTGTCCATGGCTTATCAGATTTCAGCCCCTTCCCTGGCATGAAGAAGGTGGTGGTGGAACAGAATATCAGCTTTCAGTGCTGCAACAAGCATGGGCTGCCTCAGCCCTGCCTGTTAGTCCCCATCTTTGAGAGCAAAATGTTGAAATGTTCCTTGTTGAAGGAACAGACCTGAGGTTGCTGGAATGGGAGCCACGTGGTTTCTTTTTGCTCCCCAAAACAGACAGAAATCATAACTGACTTCAAGTAAATGGCTCCCGACTTTCATAATCTGCCCTCTAGCTCAGCTCTGTAGAAGCTGTGAGATGGGAAAGGCATGATCTCACTCCTAAGTTGCTGTAGCTTAATTTTTTTAGACTGATTTATACAATAAATATACTGTAGAGGTGGTATCTGCCTGGGATAGGGATGACTTCCTGTGTTTGTGCAGTACTTGGAATGGGTCAGAGACATTCTCTTAGGTAGACCTAAAGCATTATCCCCTAACTGATGTCACATCTCGTGCTCATACAGGTTTCCCCAAAGAAGTTGTCTTCTTCAAGTTCAGGATTGCATTACGAAGTGAGGGCTCTGCAGTTCCTTGCATGAACCTCAGGAGCTGATTATAGGATGTGGATCTGTCTCATAATTTGTGGGCAAGGGCTGCTGTGGTGAATTGAAATGCAAAGTGGGTGTTTAAATGCAGCCTCCTGGTGTTAACACCACTTGTTCTGGCATCTTGGGATAAGGGGTGGCCTGGTCCACTGAGTGAGTGGTGTGGTAGGAGCATCTCTGGGGGCATCTCCCAGGCTATTCCCTTATTCTGTAACTATCTATCAGGTGTCAAGGGAAGAAGCGAGTCTAACTCTTGCATTTTCAGTGTTTAAAGCAATAAGGAATGTGTAGTGTTTATTAAACAGAACACATGCAAACATAATTCTTCACTATATGGGTGATGAGACAGTGGAACAGATTTCCCAGGAAAACTGTGGCTGCCCCATCCCTGGAAGTGTTCAAGGGCAGGTTGGATGGGGCTTGGAGCAACCTGGGCTGGTGGGAGGTGTCCCTGCCCATGCAGGGGGGTTGGAACTAGATGATCTTTAAGGTCCCTTCCAACCCAAGCCATTCTGTGTTTTTGTGGTCCATAGCAAGGGCAATCCCACACTGGAGCAGTAGCCAGCAGACCTGCTGCACACAGGAAAATTAGTTGGAGCACAGTTTGGGGCAAAATGGCAAGAATCTGAATTTGGTTGTATTTGCTCAGGTCTGCAGTAGTAGCTTATCAGCTAGAGCAAATATTCCCTGTTACATCACCCACCTTTTTCAGCTGTGGTATTGATAGTTACCAAATTAGAGCTTTTTATATTCTGGGTGAGAATATGTAAAGGCAAATCTAATGGAGTCAATAACACAGCAGTTGTCTTATCACTGAGCTGAGGAGAGTAATCCACAGGCTGTCAATATTTTGGTCCTGAACTATTATGAAGGTATCGACATGCAGCAGAAATACAGTATTGACTCCCTTTGTCTTTTTTATTTGAGTCAAATGTTTGGCCACAAACTTTATGCATTTTTCTACCGGATTTAGAGGGTGTGGGATGCATCCGCTTCCTAACCCTGCCAGCTGATTGCCAATTTATTTCAGGTCACAGAATGTGCAGGTTGCTGCAAGGTAGTTTGTAACAGCATCTTCATTTTCAGAGCTCACATGTCGGCCAGTTTCATTTGTTTCACTACTTGTGCCCTCCAGGCATGCAGTATAATCTTTCAACTAGTTCTTAGGACCAAATGGTCTGGTTTTTTAGCTGGTTTGCTGCAGGCAAAGTCCAGTAGGAAGCCCAACAGGGCATGTGTTCCCACTTTGCATGAGCTGGTCTAATGATATTTTCCCCCATTAACATTTGGAAGAAAGATCTAATCTGTTGGGGTTGGGGGGGGAGAAATCAGTTTGAGAGTTGTCAGCTGGAGACAGAACTGCTAGTCATAAATGGACCACCAGCTACCATCACAGATATGCCTGGAATGTGTGTATTCAGTAAAATGTGGCTTTTTTATTTTTTGAAATACTGTTTGGGTGCCACGAGGTGACTTAACAGACCTATTCCTTTAACAGGTCTCCGTGTCAGTGGGCTCCATGGAGCACAGATAAGAGACACAGAGAGAAGTACGTGTCAGTTGTCTTCAATGCTTTTTGCCTGGACTAAACCTCTGAGTCTGCTCAGCCTTTATTTTTGCTTTTTAATACATGCCAGTCTGCTTGAAATGTTTCTTCTCCCTCCCTGAATTTTTTTTCCCTTTTAAACATTTTTTTTCACTACTTTGGGCTTAATTTGGGAAGGTGGGGAGGTTAGTTGCAGGGATTTGGATTTGGGCAGGCTGGATTTTCTCCTAGGACTCTCAGCATGGGGAGACACAGATCAATTCCCTATCCTGTGTTCAGCTGGACACTGGGTTATGGTGTGTGTTGATCAAGAAATCCCCTCCTGTTTTGTGCCACATAATGCATTCATTTCAGCCACTGAACCTAAATTACTGTTTTGCTTTTCTTTCTCTTTTGATGAAATGGTAAGAACTCTTTTTCTATAGGGATGAAGTTAGTTTATCCGTGCTAATGCTTTGATTTTTTTCCCTTTTTTCTCTCTTTGCCACAGTAGGTAACCAGTTAGGGGCCCTGGTACATCAAAGGTAAGCAGTGGGTTATGTTTTATTATTTATTGATCAATTCTAATTGTTTATTGATCCACCATCTGTAGTAGTGTTAGGAAGCCAGAGGTTGAGAATGTGGAGAAACTGTCAGCTTAGGTTTTCTCTAGGCTGGGATTTCTGCTAACTCTTTAAGGCTGTTTGTTTTGATGAGGAAAGAAGAGTTGATGTGAAACTTGGAATTGGTTCCTGAGTATCTGCAGAGCTGAGCAGAATAAATTCTCTCCCTTCCCCTGCTCTGGGCAGAGATGAAAGAAATAAGTAAAAAAAAAAAAGGGATTTTGACAGAACTCAGAAGTATTCAATGGGCAGGTTGATTTTTAATATTTTTTTTGTTACCTTTAAAAAATTTCTATTTTGTTGGTGTAATAAGACTTGAGATGACTCCTTTGCAAAGGTGATTTTGGGAGACTGAAGCAACTAGGAGTTTTTGTGCAGCATGCCTTAATGTCTAATACAAAAGTAAAATTCTCAGTTTTTCTTAAATCTTGCTCTTGAGGAGTTTTAGTGGTCCTGCTTGATGGGGAAAGGAAGAGTATTTCTTAAGCTGGATTAACCTTTAGGCTAATATAGAAGTGCATTTCCATCATAACCAGCTGCTTGTTGAAGGCATAAAGGACAAGTAATAATGTGAAGACTGTAGAACATTCAGTTCCTCATGTCAGGTTAAAGCTAGTGACCAGGTAGGGCAGCATGGAGCAGGGTGGGCTGCTCTGCTCCCTGGCACCTCTCTTCTGCCAGGAGGGACATTCAGGGTAGGGAATTGAGAAGCCTGAATTGGCTTCTTTCTGGGTTTGGTGGTTGGTTTTCTGCTAGGATAGCTTCTTTGTCCAGCTGCAACCTTCCTGCAGCTTCTTCCAACACAGGGTGCTTGAGAAATAAATTATGCAGGATAGGACATTTTGACAACAGGCTGAGTTTATTCCAGAATAAAACAATGGTGATTCTGAACCTCCCTGTTCTGTTGAGGATATGGATGGCACAGTTTGGCTTTGCATCTTAGCTGGTGAGCCTCAGGACAGGGGAGAGTATGATCTGCAGGTTAGCTGGTGAAAATATGCATTTTATACCTTCCCTAACTGATCTAAAGCTAAAAATGGGTGGATTTTAATACATCTCACCACAAAACCTGCATTGAACTTATTATGCATGTGTTCCATTGCTTTTCAGATTACTGAAGAAATTATATAGAATGCCTGTCTAAATACATAGACTTTGCATATTCTGTATTCATTGTGTTGTGTTTTCAATGAGGTAGAAATGGCTAAACAAAAAACATCCAAGGTCATTCCTTTCTCCTTGACTATGGTCAGGTCCTAGGAAATTGCTTTGGGTGGTATGTTTTGAGGCAGAGGCACTCTGAAAAAGTCCAAAGAGCAATAGATATGGGAGTCTTGAGGTAATAAGACTTCAAAGGATAATTGAAGGCAGCTTTTATAAATTCCAAGGAAAAGAATGATAAGGCAGGCAAAAAAAACCCCAAAACAACACCAATCCAGCCCTGTGAATATCAGAAGGGGCATTCATATCAGGACTGGCTTTGGTTAGTGTCTCTTGGCAAGAGCATGTCCAAAAGTGGGCAGAGACTGCAGCTTGGAAGGTCTAGGCTAAATATTCAAGAAGCTTTGCTGGTTTTGTTAAATCTGACTGGGGCAAGAATGACAAAAAGAGGGTCTTCTGTCAGCTGCATTGAAGGTACCAGAGAGTAAACTGGAAAAGTGTCCAGCATAGGAGAAATCAGGTGACCACAAGAGGTCCCTTCCAAAACAAATCATGACTGTGATGTGTTGTTTACATGTGTGTGTAAAAGCCTTATGCTCTGCCTGGTTTCCATGGCATAGTTGTCTTCCTAATAATTGTTCTTGATCATGAATATTGTTTGTTTCTTCTTTTTTTCTTTTTTTAGGGCTGTAATAACAGAAGAGTTCAAAGTGCCTGATAAAATGGTTGGATTTAGTAAGTACCTTGGATGCTTTTGATATGTTTCTTGTGTTTTCTGTGCAGGAATTCTGTTTATTCTGACGTGCTCACAAGTTTTTATACTTACTAGCCTTGGATAAGCCTTGACTAATGGAGACCAGATAATCTGTGTTTGTAAACTGCATGAAGAAGCTTGGTGGCTCAGTAATAAGAACAAGACAAGACTTGTGGTACCAGTTCCTGAGAGTTTGTGATTCTCTCTTTCAAATTCCCAGGGAAAAAGTGAATTTATTTGCTGTAACTGAAACATCTTGGTGCCTTTGAGTGTGCAAAACTGAGTTGAGGGAGAAAAACAACATTTAAATGTTAGAATGAATCAACTCAAGGCAGGTTAAACAGAATTGTAAATCTTTGGTCCATTTGCTGCAGGGGAACACAGCCAGTGTGCTAGATCTCTGTTTATCTCTTCCAATTTGATATATGGAGAGCAAAAAGGAAAATAACAGGCCACAATAATTACCCCTTAGCACATGAAGTTCTGTCCTGAGTCTAAAACAACTGTAAAACTGTAACTCAAATTACTGCAAGGGAAACGCACTCCTGCTGGATCTTTTAATGTATCAGTCCTTGTAGCACATGTGGGGGAATGTTGGAGGGATGCTGTGGCTCTGGGAGAGGGGAGCTCGTAAGCTTTTTTGGTGCAGCATCTCTTTATTAAATCTAATCCTGGTTCAGGGGCACATGGTTGCAGGAGGGTGGTAAATGCCCAGCTGAGAGGCACTTCTGTGTGCCAGGCATACCTATCTGACTTGGCAGTTTTGCTGGTTTTGCAGTCTGGGAGGGATGTGAATGGTGGTTGGCAAGTAGGCTCTCAGCATGTCTCATGGAACAGTGATGTGCCGACTCCAAGAGTTAAAGGAGATGAGTGTTTGTTTTCAGTTACATTATGTAGCAGTTTGATCTGAGTGCAGACCAGCCAGATAGCATGTCTGTTGAAAAGAGGCAGTAAAATATGTATTTGAAATAAATAAATCTTTCCCTTTTTTAGTACCCCAAGTAACTGGTTTATTGATTCTGGCTGAGAAAGATCTACTGACATGACTTTTCTAGCAGCACTCAAACTGGTGCCTTATTTCTTGCATACAATGTGTTTCCATTCCAGTGCAAGACAGACATCTTTGTTTTATTTTTCCAAGCAAAGAGAATAATTTTCAGCAGTATTTTAATGGCTTTTTTCTGCTATGTTAAATTTGATCATGCTGTGGATGCCTCTTCTGCAATCCTGGAGTCAAACTGTTCCTTTATAGATAGCTGCAGCCCAGTAAAAGGGGGAAGGTTCTCTGGAGTTACTTGGGAAAATGGTGTGTTCTGATGCTTGTTGAACTCATTTCAGTAATCGGCAGGGGAGGAGAGCAGATCTCACGGATTCAGGCAGAGTCTGGCTGCAAAATTCAAATTGCTCCAGGTAAGAACCTCTTGGTGGACAGCTTTTAATGTGGAAGGATCTTGTGTCCATTAGATGAGGGACCTTGCTGTGCTTGTGGGGTGTTACCAGCGTTGTTAACTAACACTAACATGCATGGGGGAGCTGCTGGGGGACTGACCTCCTGACTAGCATAGAAAGCAGGTTTGTCTGGTGGTTTGGGGAGTGAAACAACTAAGGAGCTGTGTTTAACCAACAGATGGGCACAGTGCAAGTGGACAAGCCACGTTGTACCTAGCCCTGAAATTGCAGCTGTTGAGTTTTCTCCTTTTAATACCACTTCACTCACCTCTGCAGGTTGTCTCTGGTTAGTCTGGTCAGCTCCCAGCTCCTGGCAGAAGGCATTTCAGGAGAGTACAAGCAGCTCTTCTTACAACTTGCATTAAAAAAAAAAAGTGGAACCATCCATTTTTTCTGTGCTAGTAGTTGTTTGCTTTGGGAGAGACTGCACTGCAGTGCAGGAAACTTGATGGATGTAACCAGAGTTCTTACCCATCCCTTTAATTGGTGGGGAAGGCTTTAAAGGAATGCAGACATCCAGAAAATAATTTAAAATATGTTGACCCTGAGTGTCTTTGAATTAATCAACGTTGTTGGGGGGCTGGGCTTCCATTAGTGCCTGATAGTTACTGAAAAATATGCCATTTTTCTGAAATGCCATGTATTGAAAGTTTGCTTCTTTTTTCCATTGTAGACAGTGGTGGGATGCCCGAGAGGCCCTGTGTACTCACTGGGACACCAGAGAGCATTGAGTGAGTTCTGATTTCATTTCTCTCCTTTCTCCTTCTTTCTCTTCTCCCTGATGCTGTGCTCTGTCAGTGGTGCTACTTGGTTAGCCACACCAGCAAATGCTGGCCTAGAGAAACTTGAGGGTCTCTGGAGCATAGAACCTCTTGGTCTGATGCTTTAAACTGTGCACCTCAGAGGCTTTTTTTTCCAGTTGCAGTTTGAACCCTCTGCAGAAATTTCCATGGAATTCCCCTCCGCAGGGCAAGGTTGCTCTTAGGGCACCTAGGATGCAGTTTGCCAACTGCAGCTTTCCAGGATACTGAGCTAAGCTGTTGAAGGGCACTTCTCTTTTCCCCTTCGCTTCCCTGCTCCTATTGAGATGACCATCCTTCCAGCTGAAGAAGGGCTGCATGAGGCCTCCAAAGCCTGTTGGTGCCACTCCAGAATAATCTGGAGGTGTTGGTGTTGTTGCAGTGCAGCATGAGGCCCACGGGTGTGCTTGCCTCTGCGTTGCTGCCAACCAGGAGCAAAGGACTGAACCAAAGTCTTGAATTCTGATCCCTGCATGGTACAGACACGTGGCCAGCCAGCAGGGATTTCTACTCTTTAGATCTATAGAAACTTTAGGGACAGTGTTTCCTCCCTCCCCCTTCCCAGGAGCTGAGTTTGAGACTCTCACAAACCAGTTGAGGACCTCCTGCTGGAACTGGATCCAGGATCCTCAGGCTTACAGGAACACACTTAACATATGGAGCTGCTCTTTCTCTCCCCAGCCTTTGGGTAGGTGGGTTTTTTAAAATCCATCTGGAAATCTTTGAGTTGCATTTGATAGTGAAAATACATGGGCACAAAGACTGTCTCTCTAAGGAGAAGACACTCATCATTCTTCCATTCCTAAGAGATCTAAGGGTACTTAAATCTCCTTATTCTACCATAATACTGCAAGCAGTGAGCCAGAATAAATATAATTGGCAAGCTCACGTTATAGGGCAGGCAATGTATTCGTGCTGCTATTGAAGTGCTTTTTCCCCTTTAGCAAAAGGTGTTTCAGAACAAGAGCAAAATATTAAAAAGCTGGGCTGCCTGATGAGGTGCAGTTGGGGGAGAATAAGGGGAGAGGTATAGTTAAGACTTCATGGTTCTGAAATAAGCAGTTGAATGTAGTCATGTCCAAGGCTGTCTTTAGATAAAATGTAAGTAAGTGAAAATGCTCAATTTGTGAAGCAGAACGAGGTGTTGAGGACATGGAATTAAGCAAATTTTTATTTACTTTTGTGCTAAAATTCTTGTCAAGTTGGTTATTTAAGCTATTTTTTTAGGCTACATGTAGAAAAAGAAAGTAAGGAAACCACTCAAGCTGTCAGACTTCTTTGTGAAGGGTTTTGTGTGAAGATTGTTTCCATTAGTTATATCCAGTGGCAAACAATAGGGTTGATTTCCAGATACACCCTTCTCATCTGAAATACACTGTCTGTTAACTGTTATGGTCTCTGTATTGTCACTAGAAGAATTTTATGCAAAATATTGAAGATGAATGAAACCGCGTAAGACTCTTCCAGGATATTTGAAGTGGACTCCCAGAAATTCCACTTTTTGCCTTTTTTTGTGAGGAAAGTCAGGAGAAAGCAGAGCTCTGATTTGTGTGCAGCCTTAGATCACCACACTCTGAGCTGTTTTAGGTGAATGTCTGTCTGTGAGGGATGACTTTGTAGTGTTTCTGGAAGTCTCCAGAGAGAAGACAGTCCTCCTAGGGAGCTTGGTATGAAGTGGAGAGAGGGGAAGATGCTGCTTTAGACTGATTAGGGAACCGGTGCCCTTCTTCTGCCTACTTTGAGAAAAGTTATGGGAGAAGGGCAGGAGATGTGTTGGACTGGGAGTCTTCAAGATGAAGGGAAGCCTTGTCAGCTACCTCTGATGTGCTACAGACTGTAGAGAAGGTATCTTTAATCTCCCAAATGCTTCTTTGTGTCTGTCTCTTCTCACCAGGAGTAGAAGAACGCAGTCTTTCACTGGTTGCTGCTGCAGTGTCCTTGCCTTGCTTCGTGGTGTAACTTCAGCACCTGCTGCTTGGGGCAGAGGCTGTGTTAGAACAGTGTTCTGGTGCTGCTGGTAAGAGCAGGCAGAGAAGAACAAGGCAGTTGCCTGTGGCTGATCAGAAAGTGGTTAACCAATGTGCTGTGTTAGTGTCAGGGCAGTGTGTGTTTTCTGTCTTGACCAGAAGGAGAAAAGAGCTTGAGTTTTATCAAATATTGTGTGTGTGTGTGTATATATATGTTAAAAATTTTAGAACATAGCGCATCTTCATTCAAAATAAGTACCCCCAATGCTATAGCTTAGCTGTTACCTTTAACTCCCAAAGAGGTCAGAGCATGCTGCTGCTCTTCCTTCTCTCTTCCCCTTTCAAAAATCAGGCTGCTTGTGAGTAATCATGACAGGGGCAAATATACATCAGAGTTTAAAAAAAAAATAACAAACATTGTGCTAACTGTGGTTTCCTTCATCTTTCCACTTCTTCTCCTCTCCCCGATCGCTTCCCATTCTGCTGGTTCCCTGGTCTCTTGGTCCTGTGGAACAGTGTTGTCTAATGGTTGTTTCCCCTCGATTCTTTTCCAAAGACAAGCAAAACGGCTACTGGGGCAGATTGTAGATCGCTGTCGGAACGGACCTGGTTTTCACAACGATGTTGATGGCAACAGTACGATTCAGGAGATTTTGATCCCGGCATCCAAAGTGGGTCTAGTCATCGGCAAAGGAGGTGAAACAATAAAACAGTTGCAGGTGCGCAAGATGCATTTACTTTAGGGCTCTCTTCCCCACTGCAGCTTCTCTAGAGCAACAAGAGTGTGCTGGAATGGAGAGAGCCTTGAATGCTCTCACCTTCTACAGCAGGGACTACTCTTCTGCCTTTGGAGAGCTGGACTCAAATCCAATCTTGTGTTAAAAAAGAAATCGGTTTGGCCCCAGCCACGCATGTAGTGAAGTTTACCAGAGCTGTGAAAGAAGCTCTTGTGCTTTAGATAACATTTGGTGTGTGAGGTTTTAGGAGGGGACCCTCGTAGCCAAGAAAAGACTTATCTATATAGTCCACTGCTGCAGTGGTTTTTAATGCCAGCCATGTTGCTGTGGAATGCTCTGCTTCTCTTTTGTTGCTGGTCCGTGATGGAGCTGGCATGTCTTCCTTTTTTTTCTCATCCCACCCCTTCCTAATGAAAAGTGTTGTGTTATGTATAAATCTGTGTTCCTAGACATTCTTTGTTCCTCCATCTGGTACAAGTTTTTTTTTAAAGAATAGAGGGTTTTCAGAAAAGGACCTTGGTCAAATATGTAGTTTTTTGAGTGCCCTGATTAAGCCTCTGTCATCCCATAGTGATGTGCAGGCAGATACAGATTTTGGGAAGGGCTGGAAGAACAGTTGTTGAGATAAAGGAGTTCTCTTTTTTTGCAAGGGATTCAGCTATGTGAGAAACTCAGGAGGAGCACACTTTTGGACAGTCCTTTAGACTCTAGGCCTATGGCCAGATTTGTGCTGTAACTCCCTGTGAAGAGCTAAAGTAACACTCATAAAGCTGCTGATTTGACCTGCGTCATGTTTAGTTACCACAATATAGTCCCTGGTTTTAGGGGCTCTGCTTAGCAAAGTGCTCTGTGCTTTTTCTTCAGGAGCGAACAGGTGTGAAAATGATCATGATCCAGGATGGTCCATTGCCCACTGGAGCAGATAAACCTCTCCGTATTACTGGAGATGCATTTAAAGTACAGGTATGTAATGACAGTAAGCAGTTGCCTAGAGAACTGAGGAGAAGTTTAAACTTCAGCATGTTTCTGAGCCTCTAACGGAGTTGAATCTAACTGTAAATGTAATGATCCTTGCTGGTTTTGTTTGTTCTGTAAGGTTGAAGTTTGAGTAGAGCAAGTTAAAATGCCAGACGAGCAAGTCTTGCCTTGTTTACAGCATAATGTAGGAGCTCTTGCTTCACGTAGATGTTAGACATGGGTAGGAGAAGAGCTGAGGAGAAGGGTTTGGGAAAAGTAACTTTGAAATGCTTTCCAGTCTGTGAAGCAAAAATCATAGCTGGGTGTTACTTCAGCAAATAGGTTCTTAGTCACTAACTCAGCCTCACATTGGAGAAAGTTTTGTGGAAGGTTCATTATCTCAGACAGCCAATTGACGCAGGTAATTAAACAATATCCCATGACAACTCCTGAAACCAAGGGGTTTGCTTCATATTGGTACCTCAGTCTCCTTGTGTCAGGTTTTTACAGAGACGTTCATACCTGCGGTTGAAAGCAAGACCTGTGAGCAGCCAGAGGCTGGAAGGTTGTAGCATGATGGGAATGCTTGAATTAAAGAATTAAAGTTTAGCTGTGGCACGTTCTACTTCTCAGCAAGTGCTTTTCATGCCTTGCTAAGTACTTAAATCTGGCTTAGCATTCCTGTCTCTAATAAAAATGGTTCTCTTTCATATGATCTCCCTAATCATAAATTGCTGCAATGGTTGGTGTTGCTCAGGGATAGTATGTTTGGGTTTTATTTTTCAAACCTCTTTTTGCAAGTGGGCTTTTAGGTTTAAATGTGGGGTGCTTTTTTATTTTCAAGATTCTTACTTACTGTGGACATACAGATTTGCAAAAAGGGACTTAATGGCAGTCTTGCTACTTTTAACCAGGTCATACTTTTTAAGTGCTGCTACTTCCCAGGTGGTTTCTTCTTCCTTGCAAGATTTGCTGTTGTCACATCTTCCGTGTCATAAATCATGCCAAGCAATTGTGGAGACTCTGTAGGCTGGAAGACCTTTGAGGCACTTTAAAAAATGGAGCATGCTTAGAAAGCTCTTCAGAAGTTCAATGAATCCTTGAGTTTGGTGGGATTCTCTGGATGCTGCACCAGTGTTTCTTCATTCTCTCAAATCCCTATGAAATCTCTCTGTTGCCCTTATTTCTGTCTTGGCATCTCTGAAATGTCTTGAGTTTTCTTCTGTAAAAAATACCCTGGGGGCATGGAAAAATACCTAAAAATATGAGTCAGATTTGTTGGAAATAGAACCCAAATGTCAAAAGGTTGGCTGGTAATAAATAGAAACAAAGGCTTTGGTTTGGACACATAGGCTGCTTTTTGATGGTGGCTACTGTTGGTTCATTTCCAAAGTACACTTTTACTAGCTGTGCTACATGCAAGTTGGTGAATGGCTTTGAGGGCTGCAAGTAGGTAGGAAGAGTATCCATTTGTCTCAGGAAATGTCTTGCTGCTGACTTGGGCTTCACTTTTCTGAGTTTTAATAAGCTCACTCCTGCCCACCTGCCTTCGTGGTCAATGCTCTCTAGCTCTCAATGGACATGCTCTCTGCTCTGCTACCACAGCTTCTGCCTTAATGTGTTCTGCCTAGTAGGAAAGGGCCTTCCCTTCCTTTAAAACCAAAAGGAACATCAAAGATATTTCAGCTTAAAAGGGCCTCTTTGAAAGACTGGAGGAAGCAATTGCAGACAAGAAACTGCCACCTTGCACACTTGGCAGGTTTTGTCAGACATGGAAGATGCCATCAAGAGCAGATCTCCCCTGACTGTGGTAAAAGACGTTCTAAATCAGAAATGCTGTATCCATTGAGGAGATGGACATCTCTTTGCCTGCAGCCTGACCACTGGCCACTCTGGAGGCCCTAACACTGGCAAGCAGAATAATTTGAAGCTAACTGTAACTTCTTTCCCCATGTAGCAAGCAAGGGAAATGGTACTGGAGATCATCCGAGAGAAAGATCAGGCAGACTTCCGAGGCGTACGCAATGATTTCAGTTCTAGAATGGGAGGAGGAAGCATAGAGGTATGTTTTCTTCAAGACTACTCTGCTAACCTCCCTGTGGGATGGGTAGTGGGTGGAAGTCATCAAATTGCACATGTAACCTGTAAGCTTATTTTTAAATGCATTGTGTTGTGTTGCCAGAAGAGCGAGTCTGGCTGCGAAGACTGGGAGTCGTGGACTCCCAGATGGCACCTGTCTAATTGTGCTGCATTCTTGTAGTGCAGAGTTCATTTAGGGGGAAGGAATTTGTGGCCACATGTTTGTTTTTCTTAAGGGATATGGTTCTGTAGCCTGGAGCTACTTAACGTGGCCTGTCCTCATAGTTAAGAGCATCTCCTTGTAAAATCAGAGTAATTCAGTCTAGTTCTGAGTTTTCATACTGCTTTGCCTTTCCCATCAGGTCTCTGTGCCCAGGTTTGCTGTTGGAATTGTGATAGGAAGAAATGGAGAAATGATCAAAAAGATTCAGAATGATGCTGGAGTTAGGATTCAATTTAAACCAGGTTTGTGTGAGGATGGAGAGCTGCTACTTTCTGACCAGTGTTCCAGTTTGGGATTGCTGGAGTGAATCTGATCTGAGGTTACAGCAGCTTGGCTTTCCTAATGTAAAGGTGCATTGTGTCTCTTTCTGAACTCCATTTAAATATGATGTTCTGCTTTCTCGTGTACTTCCTGTTTCTCAGAGAGTAAGATAATGTACATCTCATTTGCAAACATTAGATGTCACAACAGTCATGTCTTGAATGGTAATGATACAGATAAGAAATAACAGTAACAAAAAATCCATTTCCTGTTAAAGAATTCTCCTTCAGGACATTAAAGCCTTTGGGGATCAGGAGTTGATTAATTCTAAGTAACTTTCTCTGGGTCCTTGGCTGTCTGATCACCTATCAAAGCTGCCTTTGTCCTCTTTAAAAATTATATCAGTCTCTATCATAGCTTTTTGACATTTGACAGTGTTACCTTTTGAATGTTATTCCTTCTGCAACGTGGTTTGGGTTTTGTCTTCTTTCAGTCTGTGGAAGAGGGGCTGAAGATGGAGGGAAGAGGTAGCTTTTGTGAAAATGCTGCTAGAAGGAAGCTTTTGCTGGCGGGTGGATGCTTTCTCCTTTTAATTTAGCCTCTGCCACCTCTCTCCACAGATGATGGGATTAGTTCCGAGAGAGTCGCACAGGTCATGGGGCTTCCCGATCGGTGTCAACATGCAGCACACATCATCAGTGAGCTCATTCTCACAGCACAGGTGGGTTCTGGAGGCTTTTTGGGAGGAAAGTGCTTAATGGGAATATGGATGGGTGCTGCCCTCTGAAGAACAGCAGTGTTAAATTTTCCATCTGCTGCCCACAGCAGAACCTGCTGGGTTTGTTTTTTGGTTTTGCAGAGTTTTTGAAATGTGATGTGAGCTGACTGAGGTATGGGAAGAGCTGCTGTTCTCAGGCAGTGTTATGAGGCCTCATTGTAGCTCCACGTTTGCCCCCATGCTTAGTTGTTCTTGTTATTTGAAAGTGGTGACCTGGTGGAACAGAGTCCAGCAGTGCCATGAGAAGGTGCCTGGAGGCTCTGCTCCGTAGGGCTGAGGAAGATTCAGGTAGCAGAGCATTATCAGCACTCAGTGATGCCTCTTCAGACTCCAGTCCTCTGGTCTGGTGGCTGTGGGATGCAGGGAAAGGCAAGGAATGCTCACATATGCATTCACTGCACTCTTTAAGAACCAACACATTGCATTGCCCAAGAGCAAGAAGTACAAAGATGGGTCCAGGAGTAGGGCAGACTCATGAAGGAGGTTGTGTTAGGAGAAGTAAAGGTGTTGGGTCATTCTAGACCTGATACCTGAGCATAATTTCTCCCTCAAGGGTGGGTCTTGATATCTCTTCTTGCCCTCAGGTCTGGTTTGAATTCTTGATTTCATAATTTTTGTAATAATCCTCTTCAATGTTGAGGTCTCTCATGATAGCCTCTGGCTGCCCATGGCCTGTGCTTTTGGAGAAATTGCCAAAATAGTTTTGTCCTTTAAGTGTCTTTGAACTTAAAAGCTTCCTTTGGAAGTTTAGGGAAGATGTGCATTTCAGCTGAGTAATTCCAGCAGTTCTTTAAAGAATGACACTTGAAAGGGTTTGGAAGCAACTTCTGTGTGTGTTAGGGCCAAGATCTGTCAGGTGCTCTAAGGAAAGTCCTCATCACAAACTTTAAGTCCTTTAGTAGTTGATGCTTGTTTATGGGTTTATTTCAGCAGATGTAAAGGCAATGCATTTAAAAACTATAAATATCTTCCTGAGTCAGGAAGGCAAAGTTACTTGGCATTTCTTTAAAGTGCTTCAAAATCTTGAATGTAAAACTGAAGACCAAGAATACCTTAAATCAGTGCCATTGATTACAATGCAGTTTAACCTACCATGCTTTATTTTATTTTTAACATGCCTTGGGGCCAGCAAAAAAAAATCACTGACACAGATATTTGGTTTTTTTGCCTTCCAAGGAACGAGATGGCTTTGGAAATTTGGCTGTTGCCCGAGGAAGAGGTCGTGGCCGTGGGGACTGGAGTGTCGGAACACCTGGGGGCATGCAGGAGATAACCTACACGGTGCCAGCTGACAAGTGTGGGCTTGTTATAGGCAAAGGTGGGTCTGGTGGCACTAAATACTGGAGCTTGCAACCTTTCTCTCTTGGGATGGTCACGTTCCTGCTGCCTGACAGTGAGGCTTTGGAGTTTTCTGTATTTGCAGGTATTTAGTGGCTGGTGGATGCAGCATAGGAATAAGCTGTAAGTGTGTGTGGTTGTTTCTTTGTGGTGCTCTCCCTCATAATTGTACTCTCCAGGCCCTTGTTCACAATATGTAAGAGAGGCTCTTCAATGCAGAGCTGTCAAGTAAGCTTGCTGTGACAAGCAGCTGGCTGAGAAAAGGCAGGTTCATGTGTAGATTCTTTTTATAGAGAACTCATTTAAAGGACAGTTTATCAGGGACAAGCGGAACAGTCTTTTCGTCATGTTGGATTTCTGCGAGTGCCATGTGATAAAATGGAAGGTCTCTGAATGTGATAGTAACAGTAGCTGCTTCCAGCCATGTACATGAAGTGTCTGAATAAAGGAAAGTAGCAGGATTTGCCTGTGTCTGAGCTTGTGTCTGAGCCTGTCACAGAGCAGGCTGGTGCACCTTGTCTTGCTCAGAGGAGTATATCCACTGCCATGGAGGCCCCTGGGCTGCCTGAGCCATTGAATCTGCCAAGGAGATGGACAGGGAAGTCACCTGGCTCACCTCTCAATGACCAGTACAACCCCAAGACAGTTATGAAACCAGAGCACCAGCAGCAGTCTCGGTTTGTCATGGAGCATAAGCTACACAGCAGGTAATGGCAGTACTTAGAGCCAGGAATAGAAGAGCTCTCTCACTCTGAATTGGTGCAGTGCTTTGCAGTTAATACCCTGACGTACCAAAGGAGTCGTATTTAATTTTTCCATCTACCTATTTCAGAAAGAGTGACATATACCTTAACTAGTATTTAAGTAATCACAGTTGGCTTTTAGCCTCAGCAGAGATGAGGTGAATAGAAGAGGAACAGATTAGCTGCAGCAGTAAAGGAGGCAGGGTCTTGAGGGTACTGTGCCCTGTTTCACTGGCATTCAGTTTCCTGCTGTCCTGTCAGGCAGGAATGAGCTTCCAGTGCTTCCAGTGCAACGAGTCCTGGCTTCTTTCCCCTGCTGCATAACCCTGCTGTGCCTCACTTGTTCCCTTCCATGTGTCTGCCCCCCATAGCACCCTGAATTCCTGCCTTATTGGATGTCAAGGGTCACACGTACAGACACAGGCAGGTCAGCAGTGTGCCTGCAGTCAGTTTTAGATGCTCTCCTTCCCTGTAAACCTGTTCACAAACCTGACAACTTTTTTCAATATGAAAAAACACCTGCTCTCCCCTTGTGCAGAAATTGCAGAGAAATTGTGCTTGACCTCTTTGAAAAGTCCAGTTGGGGGGGAAAAAAAAAATCAAGCAAAGGAGATTTTAAGCCCACAAGTGAAAGTTGTATGTATGGAAAAATCAAATTATAATGCAAGTTTCTTGCTGTATCCATTAGTCATACCTAATAAAGGATCAGAAAAGGTCACTTGTTGTTCAGCAGAGCACTGAAGTGGAGCATTTGTGACTGCAGAGCTGTGTGTGCTGAAAAGATAAATGCAGGTAGTGTAGTTGGATGTCCTAGGATTCAAGTGCAGGGCCTGGCACAGGCTCACTGTGGGGGTGAAGGGGAGCTTTTTACCTTTGTTTCCACAACAGCAAAATAAGGATTCTTACCCAGCCAGATCAGAAGCTTTCTGGAGTGACTAATTGCTAGTTGTATGGTGATTTGAGTGCTTGTAGCTTTGTAATACCACCTTGTAATCGGTGCTCTTACCGTGCCTGTGCTCTTAGTCTATAGCAGCCTTCATTTTTGTCAAGTGAGTGATGGCTGGAGTGTTGCCTTTTGGGGCCTGGTCCAGCACGGATGTTCTGCTGCACTCTCCGTGTGGGGATGCAAGACACCTGATTCTTTTCTTCTCCCACTGCCCATGGGACCATCTAGGGATGAGAGGAGATTTGTGGGGTTTCTTTAACAGTGACAGATTGTAAAACCTTTGCTCCCCCATTTCAGTTTCTGAGCTGTTTTCAGTGCTTTTGGGTTTGTTTTTTTTGCCTTCTCCTGTGAGATACAGGACTTGGCTGTTGGCCTCTGTAACATCTGGGTGAGTCCTCTGGGCACACAGAGCTTCACTTCTGAAGTTAGCACCCAAGCCATGGGTATCTAGGCCCCCTGGGTGTAGTGTATACAATGTGGCCAGGTAACTGCTGCTCTGCTTTGTGTCACCACTCCAGAAGGGGGGGGAAAAGGAGATGAGGAAGTTTCTCAGCTCAATATCTGCAGTGAGTCTGATAGAAGATCTAGAACTTCTTTCTTGTGGGCATCACTTCTCAGCTTGGGAGCCTGACCCTTTATGAGCTGATAAGAAGAGCTGGGTTCCCTGCAAATCCTGTGTGTAGCTTTTTCCTCTAGAGGGTGGGTAGGTGCAGCTTTTCTTTTCTGAAAGCCTGGAGGAAGGGTGGAGACGAGCACCATACACATGTCAAGGGCTTTCTCTGTTTGCTGGTGCTTGGAAACAAACCCGCAGCCTCTCTGGGGCCCCCGCTGGATTTCCATGATAAACACAGCAATATTGACAGATAACGTGGCCGGCCTGGCTCTTGTCAGCTCTGCCTTTTAGCAGGTTTGATTAATTGCTTTACGATTTCACGTCCAGCTGGGGGGCCACTCTTGGATCACTTCTGCCCCCCATCAGGTAGAAGAATGGAGCAGGCTGCTGAATGCCTCTATAGACAGACACCATGTGCCGAGCAGGTCACCTCTTGATGGGGGAGATGAACTCCTTCCTGCACCGTGCAGCATCGTGTTGGAAGTGCATGCTCTGGAGGTGGAATTGGGATAGCTTGGATGGGAGGGAGCACTCTAGCTGGTACCAGATTGGAAAGTAAGGAAGAGAAGGGCAGCAAGTTCTGGGACAGAGTAGGAGCTTGCAGCCTCTGACCAAACCTGAAGAGCCAACTAACTTGATCCTGCAAGAAATACAGTCTAGGAAGGGAGCTGGTGTGGAAACAGCCACAACAACTGCCAATTTAGTGCTGAATGCTAAATGGAGAAATTATTTGAAATCTGTATTCTCCCAGTTTTTAATTTGATGAGACTGCTTCAGATTTTTAATCTTCTTTTGGAAAGAGAAACTGGTCTGCTGTGCAAGTAGCAACCTATAGTTATGCCTCTGTCCACCCAGGAAAGAAGTTTTCCCACTCCTTCATGATACAAAGTGTGTTGGCTGAAAGGGTCCTAGTTTTTTGTTAAGTTGATGAAGTGGCTGTTAATTCAGATATCACCTCAATATTTAAAAAATGGAGTTTCAGACAAGTCTGTGTCAGACAAAACCATTACATTAAAAAAAAAAAGCTACTTGGTTTTGAAACTTGGATGTTACTGCTTTCCCATGCTTGACTGAAAATAAGTGGCTTGGCTTTTGGCTGCACAGTACAATCCCTGTTGTCTGCCCAGGGATGTGACACGATTATCTTTTGTTAAATGCATCTTCAAAAATTCATTTAGAAAGAGTTAATTGCCCTTTGGCAACTTTTCCTCCTCCCTTCCCCATGAAGGCTTTAAAATGTTAAAAAGGTCACGAGTCCATTACAATGAAATGAACAAGTGTCTGCAACATCCACAGTTTGTTTTGAAGTTGTGCTGGATGTATAGAGATGGAAATGCAAGTTAAATTGAGGAGATTATTTAGACACCCTTTTTAATTAAAACCAAACAAAACCCCCAGTTAGTTTCCCTTGCTCTCCTCTCTGCTTTCTGAATGGCCTTTTGGCTGGTGATTTTTGGTTTGCCATTTAAAAGCTGTAAAACTCCCTTCCTCCCCTGCACTCTTTAATTTCTCCAGTTGAGTGGAGCTGGTCTGTAAGTTGTGTGAGCTTCCAAAAGAAGAATTGAACCATTGTAACCTTGGCTGAGGCTTTTGTTAAGCAAATTTCATTAAGAGACCAGGACCTAGCAGGTCTTCAGGAAATCAGATCTACTTTGGCTGGCCCTGCTGCATCCTGCTCGAAGCACTCCTGGGCTCTAGTGCATCCAGATGCCAATCTAGCCAGATATGTTCTTCACTGCATGAACAACTAACTGAAATTCCAGAGGACTGCCAGGAATTCCGTGCTGGTTGTGTGGAGAGCTGCAGCACTGTGTGGGAATAGGTTTCTGTAAGGGAATAAGCTGTGGAACAGCAGATGATGGTGAGGAGCCTTCAGCTTGGTTTTTAAGCTACAAGGTATGTGGCTGGTGGCTTTTTGCCTTAGTGGAATGAAATGTGTAGGGATGAGGGGGAAAAAGCCATTATGGAAAAAAAAGAAAAAGTGTATTTCAGTTGCAGGGGACTTTCTTGTTGATGATTGTGAGCAGCTGGTCAAACCCACCTGGAGTCAGTCAGCACAGGTTTTGAATCTGTTGTGTCAAAGTGTATCTCGGCCATGCTGTGTTTTTGGGGACCCTGGCAATATGCACACAGGGAGACTGTGTGTATTCTTAAAACAGCATCATCCCTGACTCCAGAAAGCTCACAGTTTCAGGTCATGTTTATGAGGCAGTTGAAAGGAGCAACATGAGCTCAGTTACTTTGGCCTCTTATACTCCTGCCATGCCCAGCCCACCTCCCTCCAGCCACACAGCAGGTAGTGGAAACTATTCCATTACCAGAACCTGGCTTTAATGCTCTTTTTATGGAAATAGATGCTGAATAGCCCTCCTTTATGTCTTGGGTTTCTTTCCTTCAGGTGGTGAGAACATCAAGAGCATAAACCAGCAGTCAGGAGCCCATGTGGAGCTCCAGAGGAACCCACCTCCAAACACAGACCCTGGTGTACGAATATTCACAATCCGAGGAGTTCCCCAGCAAATCGAACTCGCTAGACATCTCATAGATGAGAAAGTTGGTGTAAGTTCCATCTCTCTTGATCTTGGCCTGTCTCTTTCAGACATGGTGCTTTCACTCTTAGGTACATGTAGACCTGGACTTAAAGGATGGCACAGAACAGACACACTTAAGTTATTTAGCTTCAAAACCATTTGCCTGTTAGCAACCATTGCCCTCCAGCATCCACTGTACTAATTTTTGCTGTGGTCTCAGAAGGATCTGACTGTTCACTGACATAACCAGGGGTAGTGTGCAGCTGTGTGAGGGAAGAACAGCAATAATAAGGTATGAGAAGATTGTCCAAGGAGATTTTTTTTTTAAAGAGCAGTGTCTCTGCAAACCTGGCATCATCATCCTGGAAGTAACACTCAACACCTTGCCCCAGTAAAACCAGGATGAGTTTTATCTTCCACTTAACACAGTGTTGTGGTGTTCAACCTTAATAATGTCAGCCTGGAGTACTGCTGAAGGGTGAGACTTGGGTAAAAGGAAGTACAGCAAATACTGAACTGGGGTGTGGTAAAGCTGAAAAGCAACCTTTGTGCTGAATTGCCTGAGAGGAGAAGGCTTGATACCAACCTCAGGATCCGAGCTATTCAAAGGAAAACTTCTGACTGTGCCATAGTCATTTTAGCCCCTTTGTGGGGCCAGAGTTGCTTTTGAAGCTGGTCTCCTGACATGTGCTGACAGTCCTGAGACCTTCATCTTTGGACAATCAGTCACTTCTTCCAGGTGCTGGGGTTTAGTGGAACATGTCCCAGGCTGCTTTCTCTCCTTTCTTACTGCTCCTGCTGGCTGTCTGCACCCTGTACTTAGAGCTGCCTTTAAGTGTTTGTGGATTCCATGACAGGGTACCAGCATGGGTGGACCTGGAGGATTTGGTCAAAGTCCGTTCAGCCAAGCACCCACGACACCTCATCAAAAGTAAGGATCTCCATCTCATCATAGGTGGGCTGTGGGGAATGGCTGGGAGCTGTGAAAGCACTGGGAGAAGGGTGGAGGGCCCTGAGGGGGTGAAGTAGAAGTGGAGCAGATGGAGCATTCAGAAGGACATGAGATAAAACCTGTAAGCTTGACTGCAGGATTTTAGCTATTAAGTTATAAAGCAGGTCGGTGCTGGCATCTCCAGAATTCCTGTCTCTAGTGCAGTGAGCATGGAAAGAAGCCTCAAGTGCTCAGAGCACAAGAAGGGCTGTTCAGTGTGATGGGACTTCACCTTGGCTTCATCAGCAGATCAGCATCAAGGCAGTTGACAGTCACTCCTGCACAGCCTTTCCTTTTGTCCCATGTTCACCTGTTTGCTCAGCAGCCCTTGACTCCAAGTAACAATTTTGTTTCTTTGGGCAACATCATGTATGTGGCCTGTAAGTATTTTGTTGCCTAGCTCAGAGTGCCTCTTTGTCCCCTGCAGTGGCCCTCAGGCATTCATGACGCAGGGTTGGGGCAGTACCTACCAGACGTGGCAGCAGCCTGGACAGCAAGTCCCAGGTAAGTGTCTAGGACCTGGGTTGGAGAAGAGTTGGTGTGTTCCCTTTGCAGTTGCTGCTTTGTGCCTGCAAAACACGAGTTCATCCATGAGATCACGTGTGTGAAAACAGCAAAAGTTTCCTGAGCAGAAGAGGGGTGCTGGAGGCATGGTGTGCTGCCTGGGGTCAAAATAAGCTGAAGTCCATTGAAAACTGTGACACTGTTTGTGCACTTAACTGCTTACTGCCTGTTTCTGTCCTCTTTGTGTGGTGAGAACATGGCCCTTGCTGCCTGTTGCTCTCTTAAGAACAACGTTTCTGCCTTGGCCTCTCTTCTGCCAGGGTTCCCTAGGCAAGCACTTCCCCCTAACAGACACACCCTGTTTGTTGGTGAGCCCTCCCATGACTTTGTTCTTGACCTTATCAGGTCTTACTTTCTTTTTTAAATGTTCCATAATTATGAGCTCTTCTTATTGCTCAATTGCCAGTCTGGTGGAGAGACTGGGAAAGGAGATGAAGAAAATGGAAGAAAGAATGTGCATTTCTCCTATCCTGGTTCATCACTGGCTGTAGTAGTGTCCCCTTGTCTCCCTTTTGGGAGTTGATGAGAACTGCTCAGCCTCCACAGAGCTAAATTCTCAGAATGAGACCAGTGGGATAATCAGCTTTCAAATCAATACATTACAAAAAAATCCACAAAACCAACAATTAAAAACAAAACAAAAAACCAACAGTGCAAACGCATCCTTAGTCATGAGTTCAAAAACTGAACCAAGTTCACTACTGCTGCTGGGCTTTCCAGTTCAAGCCACCAGCACAGAGTCAGACTGACTGTTACTCTTTAGGGTTCAAAGTGTCATTTCTTCCCAAAACCTTGTTGAGTCAAAATACAGCAGTTTGGAATGGGGAGTCCCCCTCTTCAGAGTAACAGGAGTCATAAATGGTAGTGGTGACATGGGTGACTGCATCATCCTGTGTCCTCAACAGCCAGAGTGATGCTTTGCCCTAAAAAGAGCAGATTCATCATCTGCTTGGTAATCTCAGACCTCATGTCATGGGCAGTGATATCCAACAGACATTTTTCAAACACAATTTTTCACGAAATATGAGGGTTTTTTAACAGTCTGGTCTTGTGAAAACTAAAGCAAAACACCAAAAAGTGTGTGTCTATGAGGGGTAATTCTAAAGTGTTTAACAGAAGGTGCTTTTTGGTGCTAAGACTGAGTTAGAATGAAGTAGATTGTTTAACTCCAGTATAAATTCCCAATCCTGGGGTTACCTGAAGTACAGAAAAAGTTGGAGGAGCAACACCTGCAATTGCATTTGTGATTCCTTGTAGCACTAACCATGTTTTAATTTTTATGAAATTCTGCATGTGTGAAATCTGGAAATCCTCAGTGCTGTGTTGTTCATTTTTGTGTGCTACAGTGGGTTGTAGGAACTCTGCATGGAGAGTGTGCATTCAACTCAAAAAATGCTTCTGGAAGAGTCCTGCTCCTCAGCAATTACAGTCTAAAAATCATTATTTTTTCCTTTGAGCTCCAGGACTTGCAGAAGATCAATAGTTGTATTTTCAGGACAGCAAACTCCAGTGGTGGGCTTGAAAGGACTTTTTTTTTTTTTGTAGAGGAGTGAAATAGTGTAGTCCTGAAGGAGAGTGTTTTCCCATTTAATTGTTTTACAGGAAAAATTGTTATTCCAATCCTTTCTTCTGCATCTGGACTTCCCTGGGCTTTGGGAAGAAGGGGGAGCTGTACAAAAATTGTAGATGGGAGACACACAAGATGCTGCTGTACTTTAAGCAGCCTTCACCACTTTCCTCTGCTGCAAATCACAGTGGTGGGCAGTTAGGCCAGGTGGAGTTCACCAAGGGGCAATTATGATAAGAAACTAGGTTAATAACCTGCTTTTGCATTCAAATTTGGAAAGAGTCTTGGGAAGGCTCCCTTCCCTGCAGCCTGTTTGCTGGCTGCTCTGTGAGCCCTGTCAAAGAGCTGGCTTCCTAGGGACAGACTCCAGAGTGCCCTCCTGGTGGGAGGAGGGGCAGGCCCCCACCCCCTACACATGTATTTAGATTTTAATTACTTCCCCCATCTTAAATTAACTGACTGGGGAAACATTTTGCTGTGAAATGCATTTAGCTGCGTGTCCTTTCAGCCTGCTGTGGACTGTAATTCTCCAAGAAGAAAAGGCATTGAAGGAGGTTCTTTGTTGGCATTAGCAGGTGGACAGTTGAGGCAGCCTTGACCTCTGCCAGAAAAGGTCCTGACTTGTAGCGTTGGTCAAGTCTTTTAACCCGCTTTTATGCCCCTGGACAGGACTCTGCTGCCCTGTTCCCTCCACCCACTTCACACTTGCAGTGTATTATTTTCCCCCTTCCCCCCACTTCAAAGCCCCCTCCCCTTGTACTGGGAGCAAGGGAGGATGGATGGGACGGGAAGAGCTCTTCTCCATGGGTGTCTCCTGTCCTTGCCTGCTGTCCCCATGTGTAGTGGCTTGTGCTCAGCACTCAGGCTCTGCTCCTGCCTCTCCCTGCAGTTCTCTCCTTGTGTTTTCTGTTCAGGGCTAGTTTTTCCTTTGCTGTGTCTGGCTGAGGGCTCTTTGCTCTAACTGTGACAAAGAGAAGTGTGGGCATCTCACCCCTGCACTCAGCTGGCTGGACTCTCCCCTGCAACAGCACTGGGATGTGCTGGATCCAAGGGGTCTTAGTACTTCAAAGAGAGAAGAGTGTGTGCTAGGAGAAGACCAAGGTTTTGGGGTTTGTGAGGTGTCACTCGGTGCAGGAGTTGGCACTGCTTATCTGACTGCATTGCAGGAGTCTGAAGATCCCCACAGGGCTAGTGCTGGTGGTTAGGAGAGTGTCATGGGTGCCTCTCCAGATGGTCCAGGTGGAGCTGGCTGGGCTTTGTGCTGGGCTCACATCTCCCTGTGGTCCTGAGGACTGCAGCCAGCAGTGGTTTGGCTGCTCAGAGCTGCCCTGGGGCAGACCTGTGTGTGGACACATTGTACAGATGGGCAGTGCCCACTGGGGCTCCTTCAGACCTGTGCTGCTGCTAAGAGTGGAGGTAAAGGATGCAGACCAATGAAAACCAAGTGAGGTGACTCAAAACATGGCTGTTTCCTCAGCAGCTCTGTGGTTGGAGGTCAAGGTGACAGGCTGTGGTTCTGTCAGAGGTCTGAACCCTCCAGCCCCGTGCTAGATGGGGTTGGACTGACCTCTTAGGGGGGTTGATCTGCAAACTGAGCAGTTCCCAACTGATGTGCTTTGGCTTGAGCCAGTTCCAGCAGGGAAGAGACTGGGCTTAATGCCCTTAATGAGAGCTGATGAGATAAAAGATGATGGATGAAATTAGGAACTGGAGCTTTTCCTCTGATTTACCTGAACTGGAGATACCCTACACTGTAGAAGGTGTGAAATCTGGGCAACTGCAGTAGATCCAGGGCCTGCCAAGTGGAAAGGCAGATGTCACTGGCTGGAAACTGTTGCCTGTTCCATATTGATGAGCCCCTTGTCATCTTTGCACAGGCCAACAGATCCAACAGCAGAACAACCAGCCCAATTACAGCAAAGCATGGGAGGGGTATTTAAAAAAGCAGAGTGAGACAGGGTTGTTGGAGATGAATCAGCTCCTGTTACAGGCAGAGTTAACTCTAATCCAATGACTTGCATCTCCATCCCCTGCCATTAGTAGCTCCCAGTCCTCTGCAAAGTCCCCTTGGTCCTCTCCAGTTGATGATGGTGCATGAATTTCTGCTGAAAGCTCTCAGTTGTGCTGCCTGCTGTCGTGCCTTGGGAGAGCTTCTCCCATTGAACCCCAGTCCACAGACCTCTCGTGTCCTGGCTGGCAGTTTGCCTGCCTGAGGGAAAGACAGAGCACAACAGGAATTGCTGCCAGCAAAACCCTGAAAGCTGGAACTGGATTGTTGAGAGGATAGGAGAGCACTGCACGGGTGGGAAAACACGGGTCTGGCTTTCTCCACTCCGTAAAGAAGCACACAGTGCTGACTTCAGGATTTGTGGTTGAGACTGTGCTGCTGGAGCCTTGGGGCTTAGGAGGAAGGGTGCAAGCTGTCAGACTGTGGCCCTGCAGCCACAGGAACAGCCTCTTCTGGCTGATGTCAGTTTGTCACTTGCAAGCCAGCCCCAAGCCTGTCCTGTGGCACCGGAGCAGCAGAGAGCTGGTGCTGCTCTCTTGGATGTCTGCAGCTGGTGGAAGGGGGCTGGCTCTCCTTTAAGCATTACAAAAGGACATCCTGAGCCTGGGCTTGGTCTTGCTGAATTGCTCATCTCTCCCTTTTCCCTTCTTTTCCTCCAGGTCACGCTGCCAGTGCTGCTTCTCAGGCAAGTTCCCAGCCGGACTACACGATGGCTTGGGCAGAGTATTACAGACAGCAGGCTGCCTACTATGGGCAGACACTAGGGCAGGCTCAGGCCCACAGCCAGGTTTGTATTGATATTCCCTGAACCCCACTGCTCTTTTCCCTGGGGAACTGGGTACCTTGGCCTTGCCCCCTGGTGTGGGGACTCTGCTTTGGGTTTACATGGTGAAGCAGAGAGATATTTTGTGGCAGAGGATGTGATCACAGAAGTGAGAAGCTGCTCGATGCTCTGTCGTGTTGTTTCAATGTTGGGGTATTGTTTCCTTGTACAGGATGAGGGATTTTTTGGGGAGTGGAATGGGAGGTTATTTTTTTCTCCTGGGGACCTTTCCTTGTAACCCCCAGTCTGTTTTGTGACTTTGGGGAATTAAAAGGAATGCTGGAGCCAGGCTGCTGAGCTGTCACAGGACCGTGCAGTCCAGAACCGTCTGTGCAGGCTTTACCTTTTCTCTTGGAAGCTCTGTGCTGGGATAGGAGCTGTGTGCTTGCCTGGGAAGGGAGCAGCCTGTCCTGAAAGGGAGCAGAAAACTTGAAAAATCATTTGCATTAACCAGCTGCCAAGTAAAATTGTATCTCCCGTGTCACTCCGGAGCACCTCAGGCTGGGTGGGATTTACCCCCATCACACCTGCTGGGCTTTCCTGAGCGCCAGGTTTGCACAGTGAATGTCTTGGTATTTTTGGCAAAAAAAGTATGTGCAGAGCAGACTTAAACCTTAGCTCTGGCTGCTGGGAGCAGGAACTGGCAGCACAGGGAGCTGGCAGCACAGGGAGCCACCAGCACCGTTCCCCAGCAGCCGCTGCTTGCCGGGGTCGAGGCAGGCGCAGGAACCGGCACTTGCCGCGGGCGCTGGCCAAGGGCGACCCAGAAGCAGGGATAAAAGGGAGTTTTTCTTCATTCCTCTCTCAAAGTCTGGCCCGCTAGAGAAGAGAGAGCTTGTTCCATGAAAGAGGCATGAAGTCCTGGAAGGAGAGCTCAGGAATAGCGGTAGAACAGGGAGCTCTTCCATAGCGGTTTGAGCTGCTTACCCTGCTCGGCTGGAACGGGGACCTGTCTGTGTCAGGGGAGGAGGCTCCAGAGCTTGAAGAATTTGCTGCTGAGTAACTTTCCCTTTTCTTCCCTTCTCTAGGAGCAGTAGAACAAGGTCCTCGTGGCAATTTTGTTTTTATTTGATGTTGGTTTTTTTTTTGTTTTTCCTTGGAATGGAATCATTGTGGAAACAAACCTTTTTGTAACAGAGGTTTCTAGATTTGCAACATTTTGATGAAGACTTTTCTGTTTGTTTGTGAAACACTAGCTGTAGGATAATCTATACTGAACTTTTTCTAAGAATCAGGAACAATTAGTCATGTAACTAAACTTACGGACACGCTGGTAATTTTTGTTTCCAAATTTGTAAAAAAAAAAAAAAAGAAAGAAACAACAAAAACAAACAAAAACAAAAACTCCGGGATTCTTTTTGGAGAGAAGCCAGAGAATTTTCAGGCACCAAAATGCACCCCAGAGCTGTGACATTTCAACACGTTGGGGGGATTGGGGGTGGGTGTTTTTATGTGTGGGGTTTTTTTGTTGTTGTTTTGTTTGTTTGTTTCCTTTTTAATTTTTTTTTTTCAATCTTTTCTGTTGCAACAGAAAGTGGCTTGGAAGTCTTAGGTGGTATGTAACAAATCCTAAAGAGGAAAAAAAAAAGCAAAAACACTTTTAAACAGTATTTAAATATTCTTAAATATGTAAAGTCATTAAATGTTTTACTTCTAATTTCTTGTATCTTGGCTTGTCTTTTGATTTTTATTGCATTGTTTGAAAAAACCTGAGCTATGTATTGTAATTAATGATGTGAATTCTGTATTGAGACAGAACACTTGTCTGTTTTGCTGTCAGACAAGTTATGAGCAGGGGGGGGGCTTTTGTAGGGTTTGTATAATTTCTAGAGTCTAAAGGGGTAATATAAAAACGTGTTAATTTTTTTTTTTAGCAATACATTTTGTCATGTCTCCATTGTTAGTTGCATTTATGGATCTAAGACCTCCAAGCTTGTTTTAAAAAAAAGACAAAAAAGACAAAACAAAAAAAAAGAGAAAAAAAACCCTTTTCCTCTATGCTCTCAGAAATATAAATACTGTTATTTTTAATATTAAAATGAATCTGCTATTAGTACCTTTTAACAAACACTGTGGAACATAAAACCATATTAAAAAAAAAAAAGGTAGTAACTATTTTTTAATTCCAAGGTGGTTTTTGTTTTGTTTTGTTTTTTTGCTTTTTCATTTCTTTTAAATATTTTCCTATCTAATATTTGTCAAATTACCTAGAGAAATAAATGAATCTAGTATTAACCACAGTACGCTCTAAATAATTTTTGATTTTAATAAAAGGGATAATATGATTTCCAATGTTTACTGTAGTGTTTCTTGTACAGATAACAGTGTATTTTTAAAGGAAAAAAACGGAATTGAAGCTATTTTTTCTTGCATTTTTAATTGCCCTGCAGGACATTCCGTTTTGAAATGTACTGAAGTGACTGTTCTTGGGCTCTTTCCTTATTTTTCCTTATGCTTGAAATGTCTAACTATTAAAAACAAACAAAAGCAATTGGATAATGTCGAGCATGGTGTTTTAAAAAAAACAACAAGTGTTCTTTTTATTTGACTGACAGTTGCATTTTACACTCTATATAATAAAATTTCCACAAGGTGTCTTGTGGGTGAAGTATTTCCAGTCTGTTTGGCTCCGTTTGCTCCCTCTCTGCGGCGCCCCCGGCTCCTCTCACCTTCCTCCTCATCCCTCAGGAGTTTGGGATGATCATTCACACCCACCCTGAGCCTTGTTCCCAGTGAGACTCCCAATAACTCCGTGGCAAAGCATCTCCTGGCTCCGTGACACGGAGGTGTAGTAGTTGCAGCTTTTTGGGCTGGAACTGGGTTGGTTTTGATGCAGGGAAGTTTTCGACGTGGAGTGACAGCCACAGGAATGTTTTGTGGCTTGTTAAGGAGGTGGCAGCCCCTGATTTGGATACCTTGAACTTGTTGCTCTTCCACAACTTTGTGTTTGTGGATAAATCCATCCAGGACTTGTCTTCCCTGCAAAAGGGGGTTGGTGGAGCCGCCCTGGCCCTGGGATGGGAAGGGGGTGCAGGGGGACACAGCTCTGACCATCCTCTGCTCTCGGATACATAACTTGGGGTTGTAGCTAGGCCAGGCTTGGTGGTGACCAGCACCTTCTCAGAGCCCTTTATTTTTTTGTAAAATAGGAATGTTGTGCTCCTCCAACCTAAAATAGCTCCATCCAACCCTCCCCAGGCAGCCTGCAGACAGGGGGGAGGGAGGGAGTAAGGGAAGAAGATCCCATCTGCAAAGCAGGAGGCATGTTGAGAGCCGGAAGAAGAGGAGATGTAGCATCTCTAAATATACCTCCAGAGAATCAAGAGAGACATTGAAAGATGGGATAGTAAAAGCCACTTGGAAAGAGGGAAGAGGGGGGAAAAAATGGCTAGAGGAGGGCATAAGGGCTGCTGATGGGAATTGGGAGCGGGCATTACCGAGAAGACTTCCTTCTAATTCATCTTCCAAGCTCTGTGCCAAAACAGCATTTGGCAAGGTTCACAGGGAGCAATTGTGTGATAATGAACCCTAAGGTGTCCCTTAATTGAAGACTGAGTATTACAGACTGTGCCAATAGTCGTAAATGGCGCAGGACTGAGGGAGGATGCATTTTCTTAAATGTATCTGTAAGTACAGATTAGTGAGGCTCCCCAGTGAAATACTCATACTATAAATTATGGAAATATCTCTTTCTGATGCAACCTTTTATTGAGGGGGTGGGGCAAGAAATAGTTTGCAAGCCTTTGAAATTTGGCCTGTCATTAAGATGGTAGCTGCAAAGCTGGGTTTTCATCAGCAGTCTGGTGTCCTGGAAGGCTGAAGTGCTTGAAATGTTCCCCAAGTTCAGCAATTTTTCCATTGTTGCTGCCTGCTCAGGGCAGAGGGGCTGCAGCCATTGCACTTTTGTCTGTTATGAGCCCACCATGGGTGGGAGAGGGGCAGGGCAGAAGATGAAAAGATGCTTTGGGACCTCACAAGGGGCTGGTGACCTGTGGGTTCCCCCAAACCTCACTCCAGTCCTGCTCCTGTGGGTTGATGTGATGGTCAATCCCACCCCAGGGTCTGCCAGGGCACCTTGTGTTTCACTCTGGGGTCTCTAGGCAGCTCCTGTGTCTCCTGGCTCAGATGCTGCTGTGGTCCTGGGGCATCCACGAGAGGAATCAAGTCTCCTGCTCAGCTCTTGGACAAGTTTAATCCCCAAACAAAGCAAGTTGAGCACTGACTGCATGAGTTTTCATGGCAAGGAGTGGGGCAGGGCCCCAGGGCACCACTTAGGAGCCAGCATGTGGGCCAGGTTTGGAGCTTTGGGGTCCATGAGCAGCAGCAGAGACAGCCCAGCCTTTTCCTCCTTGCAGGTGACCAGCACCTGGTACAGGACCATGCCCAGGTGTCAGTCCTGGGACCAGCAGGGAACTCCCACAGAAGGACTTTCAGTTGGGACAACACTATCCCTGGAGCAACAACATCTAGAGATGGAGGAAACCAGAGTTAAAGGCCATCCAGGTGAGTGTCCTGGTGGGAGATCCCCAGCCCCAGCTTTCTGGGCTCCTGCTCTTTCCTCTCTTCTACAAATCACCTTCCTTCCTTCAAGCACAATCCCTCTCCCAAGGCCTGGGCTCAGGCACACGATGACCTTGCTCCCCTCCCAGCATGAATCCACCACAGGATCCACATTCAGAGGCACCTCAGCCCTTTGTCTCATGGGTCCCCCCTGGGCTGGGTGGCACCTGCCCAGAGACTTGGTGCTAAACAGGAATTTATTGCAACCCTTCTGCAAACCGTGTCTGAGCAGCAGCCCAAGAACACACGTCACTCAAGCATCTCATTGGGTTCAGGATGACCCCAGTGCTCTCCTGTGCTCTATATTGGGTTGTGCCTGAAGAGGCAAAGGCTATTTTGGAAGCAGAGGGGAGACTTTCAGGTAGTCTAAAATACTTTCTTTAATTTTGCATGATCTCAGAACAAACTACATTATGGACATTGAGAGTTAAACCAAAATTATTATTGAAAGAGACAGGCAGGCTTGAGACTTTATGTTGTGTGGTTTTTTTCTTCCCCAAGTATTAAATATTTAATTGCATTAGAGCAACAATGTATTTACAGTAAGCTGGGTGGGAGATGGGTGGGGTGGTTGGAGGGGGAGTTTGTGGTATTTAACATGAAGCTTTTTGCCACAACGTGGATGTTTGTGAGGTCCCACCCGTGCCACTGCTTCTCCTGCAAACCCACTTGGCTCATCCCACTCTCAGAGGGGATTTTTGGGGCTGTTGGTGCTTGTAGGGCTGTGGTGCAGAGCAAGGAACTGGGATCTTGTGGTGCCAGGTTGGTCCTGTGCAGATAAAGGTGTTGGTGTATCCTGTCAAGCAGCACATGTGTTTTATTCCATGTAAGGAGCAGTTTAGCTTTCATTTGGTTGGTCAGGAGGTTTTTCCCTGGCTGTGCTGTGAGCAGCAGTGCAGGTGCCTGTTGCAGTCAAGGCATTTCTCTGCCTTTTTAAGGCTGGAAAAGATACGAAGGGAATTTTCCACAATTTTCACACTGGAAACCAACAGAAACCAGAATGATGTGAAGATGAGTTGAAATAGCTGCAGCTCCCTGGTCTGTTGGAGAGGGGAGAGAGCAGGAGCTGAGGGCAGTGGGCACTGAGCCCACATCTTTGTCTTGGTGGGTGCTGGGGATGGAGGGGCATGGTGAGGAGGGACCAACCAACCATCCCTGGGACTAGAGGGTGCTCTGCACCTCCTGCAGGTCTGGGGCACCAGGTTCCAGGCAAGTGACACAAAAGAGCATCTCTGGGCTCAACGTGGGATCAGGTACCAACAGCCCCTCCCCGTCCCCAGATCATCTTCCCACCCTGCCCCTTATTACTTGAGGAAATCCTATTTCAAGGCGTCTGTAAAGAAGCCTCTGATCTTGGCAGAGACCAGCTCGCTCTGCTTTAATCCCAGCTGGGCTGGGGTGCAGGTGCCACGGTCCTGGGGGATTAGAGGGTCCCTCCCTTTGTGCAATTCATCAGTGGCCGCAGCCGAGTCCCGGTGAGCAGCACCGACCCGCGGGGCTCCGTGTTTGGGCCATTCACTGGGGAATATTAAACTCTGCTGGTACACGGGGAGGCAGAGGCTGCTGCTCTGTTTGTTTTGGATATAATAGGGCTGGCAAAGGGCAGGAGCAGCGGGAGGGCTCGTCTCTGTTCCCTGCCTCCTCAACCCCAAGGCTCGGGTCCCCTGTCTGCGGGGCAGCCCCCCCTCCCAGCACCCATCCTGGCCCTCTGCCCCCTCCCGCAGCCCTGGGCTTGTCCGTCCCCTTGTCTTCTGGCCCAGGCCAGGGAGGCTGTAGCTGGATGCTCAGATCCCAGTCTCTCCAGAGGCTGGTTCCTGCAGCCCCTCCGTTGCAGCCAACCCGTGGGTACGAGAACCTTGTGCAGCCTGCGGGGCAGGAGGGAGGAACGGGGCTCTCACATGCACCAGCTCACCCTGCCCTGGGCACTGCTCCTCTCCAGGCTGGTGTGTTGGTGCAGCTGCCAGCGGGGGTCCCAGTTTGGCAGCTGGAGCTGCTGCTGCAGGAGAGGTGATGGTGGGATGCAAGAAAGATGGGGAGGGGAGGGGGGAGAGATGGGGGTGGGAGGCAACTGCCCTGTCCCTCGGTCACTGCCAGAGGGGAGGAAAAGGTGCAGAGATTTTCCTGCTTCTGCAGCCCAAATCCCACCTCCCTCTCCTGCTGTCAGAGAGGACCCTCTGATGGTTGGGAGCACCTTTGGCATCCAGCCCGGGTGCAGAGACCACACAGGAGGGCAAGCAAGTGGGGACTGTGCCTGGCCCCACAGCCTGACCCCAGGCTCCCCAGGACCCCGGGGGGCACCCGCTGCCCCCAGGAGGCTGAACCCCCCCAGGTGCCCCGTTCACCCCCTGCCAACACGTTTGGGCGCGGGCAGAAAAGCCACCACGAGGTGATTTCCCACTCTGTGTTTCCCAGCAGCTCAGGGAGGGTCCCGTGGC
>NW_009953489.1:5583095-5586373 GCF_000747805.2 Chaetura pelagica | reverse complement strand
GGGGGGGGGGCGGCAGCGCAGCCTCCGCACCCCCCCGCGCGTGCCCGGGGTTGGCACAGGGAAGGGGGAATTTCGGGGGGTGTCTCAGAGCAAGGGGAGCACCCCAGGAGACCCCTGCTCGGGGCTCCGGGCCAGCACACGGGGGACCACCCCTCGCGATGGGCCAGGGGTGCAGCTTGATCCCCCGGCGGGGCGGCTGGGGGGGTCTCACCCTGTGGGGGAGCACAGGAGCTGGTGAGGGACACCGAGCTGGGGCAGGGGACACTGCACCCGCTGGATCCCCCCCCGCGCAGGCTCTCCACGGGCATCGCCTCATCCCCCCAACTCCTGCTCCGGGGCGGTGGGAGCGTTCCCGGGCTCAGGGAACATTTGGGCACATTCCCATAACCCAGTGTCGCCAACTGCTGCGGCGCCAGGGCCGGAGCCCCCTCCCCAGCGCCGCTGTTTGCTTTGCAGCCTCCTTAGCCCCTATTGAAGCTTTTCAGCTCCGGCCCCTTCAGGGAGTTTAAGTAGGTAAAACCTGAGGAAGAGGCTATTTTCCTCCCTCCCTTTTCTGCCTTGCCTTGTGCCCAAAAGGCCCCCTTGTTTCACGCGTGCCAGTCACCTGGCTGGGCCCCCAGCCCCTTTCTCTCCCAGCCTCCCTTTTCTTTCTCCTTTCTCTCTTTTGACTTTTCCAGGAGCCCTCGCTCTCCAAACGAGCTTCAGATTGGATCCAGATTGAGGTCCTTTTGTCTTTCAAGGGTTGTACTAAGCTAATTAAATGTGATCCCAACAAATAAACGCAGATCTCCCCATTACATTCAGGGCTGCCTTTCAGGCAGCACCGGGCGGCCCCTCGCCCCCTCCCGCTGCTGCGGGGTCCCCCTCATTGAGTCCCGGCCATTGAAAGCACTGCCAGGATTTCTTTTGTGCCGGGGGTCTCCGAGCCCTTTTTCCATCAGAAAAGACCCCCAAACAGCAGCTCGGCCTTTGTGAGTTTGCAAGCAAACGCCAAAGAAAAGCCCCCGTGAATGCTTTAATAAATGACACATTTGTCAACTTCGGAGGCGCCTGTTCCCTGCGCCAGCCGCAGGGGTGCAGTGATCCCTCCTGCCCTCCTTTCCCTCCGGCTCTCGGGGCATTTGCAGCGGGTGGAGGTGCAGGGGATGCGGCCAAAGCACCTGATCGCCTCGGCTCCCCGCCCGGCTCTCGCCGCCCTTCCTTCCCCCGGCGCTCGGCGGGGCGCACGGAGCAGGGGATGGGGTCGGCCGGTCCGCGCCGCCCCGGCCCCGGGCACCAGAGCCCCGGGCAGCGGGCAGGGCGCTGCGGGGCGGCTGCGGACGGGGAGCTTTTCAAACCCGGACCCCATGTGTCTCTTCGCCCGGTATTAGCGCTGACAAATCCCAACCCGACTTTTAATGACACACACCACCTCCACACCCCACCCCGGAGCAGGAGCTGCGCTGGACTTTTCTCAGCTCAACTAATATCTTTTTAATGACTTCGGGAGGGGGCAGAGCCCATCTCTGCCCTAGAGCCTGGATTGCTCCAAACAGATGTTGGGGCAGAGGGAGGGAGGGATGCTCTTCACTGCCAGGGACTTTCTTCTAGAGTTCAAACGAGAGGGGGGGCTTTCAATCACCGCTAAAAATGTATTTCTCCCCACTGAACAATGGGCTCTTTTCTGCGCCCGGGGGGGACTCCCCTGCCATCGCGTTTCTGCTGCCGGGGAGGAGAAACCTCCGGTTTTAGGGCAGGAAAACTCAGCTCCGAAAACAACACTTCCCTGCACCGGGAATGTCGTAGCTCCGCATCCCGCCTGCCTACAGAACAACACCGACAAAAACAATTTCAAATAAATAAATGATGGTAACAAGGCAGAAACAAGAATAATTCCGCGGCCGCAGCCGTTCCCTCCCTGCGCACGGGAACTGCCGGGAGATGTTTTGGGGTTTTTTTTTGCGGTAGGGCCGGGCAGTTTGCAGGGTTGGAGCAAGGAGGATGGGCTGCCCGAGGCTCGGGGCTCCGCTCCCCTGCGCGCCCGATCCGCTCCATCCCCGGCGCGTCCGGCGGCGGCCCCACAAGAGTTAAATTTTAAAGCAAATCAAATTCCCATTGGCCACTGTATATTATCTCAGCAGTCTTCATTTGATACCTCTTTAATACAGAAAGGAGCTTTTCAAGCCGCTTTTCTCTCTTTTCTCCCCGCCGCTCTTTAAGAGCAATAAATGTTCAACTGCAATAACTATAAATCAATCTCCGCTCTGTTCAAATCCTATTCATGCGAAGGGCTGGAAGAGGGGAGAGAGCTCCCCCCTCCCTCCCGCCCCCCAAAAAGCAGCTGCTGGGCTCTAATCTCCTTTCTTGCACTGTCATTCACCCTCATTTTTCCTCCATCACCCCATCCCTGCAATCTTTTCTTGTTTTGCTTTTCTTTTCTCTCTTTGCTGCATTATGATCCCATGTCTCCCCTCATCAGACCCCAACCTTGTCCAGATCCTGACCATCCCCTTGTAGGCTGTGAAAGAAAAGAAGAGTCCATGGATGTCAAATTGGTCTCAAAAAGACCATGAAAGATTGATTTGCTCCACTTTTCTTCTGCCTGACATTATTTCTGAGGGTCCTGAATGGGAAACCAGAAAGTCTGGGACTGGAATAAAGATGTTCTCTCTGTAAGGGGGAGACGGGGGGGAAAAAATGCCCATTTACTCCTGGCCCATCAACCCTGCAAAACAGAGCAAAAGAAAAGAGGACTGTGGCTATTCAAAGTCAGACCAATATGTACACCTCCCAACAATATGCCAATATACTGAGGGCTTCTCTATTAACACCCATGAATATTAAAGTGCTCACTAAACGCTCAGAAGGAACTTTGGGAATATACACATGAAAATACAAGCAGCATTGTGAGGGGCTCGGAACAATGGGGCGGCGATAATGGCCCTTCTCTATTAACAGCCATGAATATTAAACTTGTTTCCTCTTAAATGTTAAAAAGGAGGGATAGCTGCGATATTAAAAAAAAGGGGAGAGAAACTAGAGTGGGTTGGGGGGTGGACGGGAACGGGGAGGGGGGGGAACTGGACACACCAAAGCACCTTCCTAGGATCGGGAAGAAGCTTTGGGAAACAGCTGGGGATATTTAAAACCACGCAGAAAATTGAAGGGTTTGGGGTTTATTTCCCATTCCCCTCATCCTCTCCCTCCCTGCCCTTGTCGCAAGTCCCTCCCCAGCTTTCCTGGAGCCCCTTCAGGCCCTGGAAGCTGCTCTAAGGTCTCCCTGGAGCCTTCTCTTCTCC
>NW_009953489.1:5564078-5566103 GCF_000747805.2 Chaetura pelagica | reverse complement strand
TCCCGCCGCCCTTCCTGCCCCCGGCGCTCGGCGGGGCGCACGGAGCAGGGGATGGGGTCGGCCGGTCCGCGCCGCCCCGGCCCCGGGCACCAGAGCCCCGGGCAGCGGGCAGGGCGCTGCGGGGCGGCTGCGGACGGGGAGCTTTTCAAACCCGGACCCCATGTGTCTCTTCGCCCGGTATTAGCGCTGACAAATCCCAACCCGACTTTTAATGACACACACCACCTCCACACCCCACCCCGGAGCAGGAGCTGCGCTGGACTTTTCTCAGCTCAACTAATATCTTTTTAATGACTTCGGGAGGGGGCAGAGCCCATCTCTGCCCTAGAGCCTGGATTGCTCCAAACAGATGTTGGGGCAGAGGGAGGGAGGGATGCTCTTCACTGCCAGGGACTTTCTTCTAGAGTTCAAACGAGAGGGGGGGCTTTCAATCACCGCTAAAAATGTATTTCTCCCCACTGAACAATGGGCTCTTTTCTGCGCCCGGGGGGGACTCCCCTGCCATCGCGTTTCTGCTGCCGGGGAGGAGAAACCTCCGGTTTTAGGGCAGGAAAACTCAGCTCCGAAAACAACACTTCCCTGCACCGGGAATGTCGTAGCTCCGCATCCCGCCTGCCTACAGAACAACACCGACAAAAACAATTTCAAATAAATAAATGATGGTAACAAGGCAGAAACAAGAATAATTCCGCGGCCGCAGCCGTTCCCTCCCTGCGCACGGGAACTGCCGGGAGATGTTTTGGGGTTTTTTTTTGCGGTAGGGCCGGGCAGTTTGCAGGGTTGGAGCAAGGAGGATGGGCTGCCCGAGGCTCGGGGCTCCGCTCCCCTGCGCGCCCGATCCGCTCCATCCCCGGCGCGTCCGGCGGCGGCCCCACAAGAGTTAAATTTTAAAGCAAATCAAATTCCCATTGGCCACTGTATATTATCTCAGCAGTCTTCATTTCACACCTCTTTAATACAGAAAGGAGCTTTTCAAGCCGCTTTTCTCTCTTTTCTCCCCGCCGCTCTTTAAGAGCAATAAATGTTCAACTGCAATAACTATAAATCAATCTCCGCTCTGTTCAAATCCTATTCATGCGAAGGGCTGGAAGAGGGGAGAGAGCTCCCCCCTCCCTCCCGCCCCCCAAAAAGCAGCTGCTGGGCTCTAATCTCCTTTCTTGCACTGTCATTCACCCTCATTTTTCCTCCATCACCCCATCCCTGCAATCTTTTCTTGTTTTGCTTTTCTTTTCTCTCTTTGCTGCATTATGATCCCATGTCTCCCCTCATCAGACCCCAACCTTGTCCAGATCCTGACCATCCCCTTGTAGGCTGTGAAAGAAAAGAAGAGTCCATGGATGTCAAATTGGTCTCAAAAAGACCATGAAAGATTGATTTGCTCCACTTTTCTTCTGCCTGACATTATTTCTGAGGGTCCTGAATGGGAAACCAGAAAGTCTGGGACTGGAATAAAGATGTTCTCTCTGTAAGGGGGAGACGGGGGGGAAAAAATGCCCATTTACTCCTGGCCCATCAACCCTGCAAAACAGAGCAAAAGAAAAGAGGACTGTGGCTATTCAAAGTCAGACCAATATGTACACCTCCCAACAATATGCCAATATACTGAGGGCTTCTCTATTAACACCCATGAATATTAAAGTGCTCACTAAACGCTCAGAAGGAACTTTGGGAATATACACATGAAAATACAAGCAGCATTGTGAGGGGCTCGGAACAATGGGGCGGCGATAATGGCCCTTCTCTATTAACAGCCATGAATATTAAACTTGTTTCCTCTTAAATGTTAAAAAGGAGGGATAGCTGCGATATTAAAAAAAAGGGGAGAGAAACTAGAGTGGGTTGGGGGGTGGACGGGAACGGGGAGGGGGGGGAACTGGACACACCAAAGCACCTTCCTAGGATCGGGAAGAAGCTTTGGGAAACAGCTGGGGATATTTAAAACCACGCAGAAAATTGAAGGGTTTGGGGTTTATTTCCCATTCCCCCCCCCCTCCCGCCGCCCGCACGGGAGTGTCAGGGGGTTTG
>NW_009953489.1:5562717-5563750 GCF_000747805.2 Chaetura pelagica | reverse complement strand
AGCCGAAGTCCAGAAAAACAAAATCAACTTTTATTTTTACGCATATTAAGACCCAACCCAACCCCGGGCAGGTTATTAACTTCTCCTTTGCAGGGCAGCGCTGCCTCTCTCCCGGCAAATCACCCTCAGCAACCCCAGGTTTGGGTTGATTCCTGACATGTGTGTTTTTCTTGGTTAGGTGAATAGAATTCACTGCACCTGGGCTGTAACATCGTTGTCGCCGGGCAGCTCTGCCAAGGGGAAAAACCGCCCGACAGCCTCACCCTATAAAATACCCATCCAGGGGCTGGGTTTGGGGGGGGTTTTAGATGTGTTAGGATCGTTCTCCGGTGCTGCCCGAGGGGCTGGAGCGGCCTTTGAATTCTTGAGGAATTTGGGGGCCCATCCTTCTTTCCCCCAGCTCTTTACAGACCCTCGTCCCCATGAAAATCAAAAGAACAAGGCGAAGGAGAGGGCTCTAAGCTCCGACACAGCAGGATTGGGTTTAAATCCAGGGAAGATTAACCCTTTGCTGAGCCGGCAAAGATGCGGGCCCTGAGGGGGGGGGGAGAGCAGGGAATTTGCGGGCACTGCGCTGGTGCCACCTTCGTGGGGGGCAGCGGTGGCTGCGGGGCACCAGGGGCTCAGCAGGGGATGGTGGGGGTACCGTGGGTGGCCGGGGATTATTTTGGGGTGCGGAGACGGGGATGCTGCGGCGGCGGAGCCCCAGAGATGGTGCAGCCTTCCCCGCGGTGGGGTCCGGCCCTAGGGGATGGGGGGAACGCAGTTAGGACACGGTTACCATTGCGGGGAGGTTAGGGATCCGTTCTGGCCCCTTCCTGGGGTGGGCACAATTCCCGGCTCTTTCCCACCTTCTTCTGGGAAATGCAGCCGGGATGTGGCTTTGGGAACCAGCAGGGTTGCAGTCGAGCGAGCCTGGGCCTGGGTGCAAGCAAGGATCAGCCCTGGGGAGAGCGTGACCCCCTGTTCTGCACCTGGGGACCACCCCCGGGGCTTGAGGGAGCAGCGTCAGGCCCAGAGGGCTCATCCTGCG
>NW_009953489.1:5554885-5561664 GCF_000747805.2 Chaetura pelagica | reverse complement strand
GGACAATATCTTTTCTCTCGCCCCGGTATCGCCGGGGCGTCCCCGGCTCCCTTTTCCCCCTCTCGGATTTCTGTTCCTCTCTTAATTTACCATGAAGGCTAATTCCATTTCCATTCACGATATGTCAACCATCTCATCTCCCCATTTTGTAAGAGGAATTCCTGGGCCCTTTTAAACAAGCCCTCGCGCCATTCAGGCACAATGTCCCGCTACAGCATTCCTAAAGGACTAATGAATTTAGAATTAGCAATTTCTTTCTAGTTGAGTTTAATGAATGCAGATCACTTTAACAGCATGACAAATTGCTGGATGGGCCGAAATAGACACCATTTAACCTCTTTTCTCAGCCCCGCTCCCTCGCCCAGCCCGGGCTGCTTTTCCCAGGTACCTCCTCAATGCCCCGGGGGGAACCTTGTACCGCTTTGTAGGAGCCCGGTTGGGCGTTTAAAAGGCTCAGCCCCGGGATTTTGGGCTGGGGCCGGGGTGGGGTCCCCGCTGCCCCCCCTGCCCGTCCCCCCGGCCCTTCCTGGAGTCGGGGGCAGGAGGGGGGTGAGACGCGCCGGGTCCCCGTTCCGAGCCCTCTCCCGCCGCCCGCAGAGGTGCAGAAGCTCTCCAGCCTGGTGCTGCCGTCGGAAGTGATCATCGCCCAGAGCTCCATCCCCGGAGAAGGGCTCGGCATCTTCTCCAAGACCTGGATCAAGGCCGGCACCGAGATGGGACCGTTCACGGGCAGGGTCATCTCGCCGGAGCATGTGGACCTGTGCAAAAACAACAATCTCATGTGGGAGGTAACGACCCCCTCTGTACTCCCAGCCCGAGGAGAGGCAGGAACGGGGTGCTGGATGTCGGGGGTTTTGTCCTGTGTCTGTGTGCTCACCCCGTGCCTCAGTTTCCCCGCTCATGGAAAGATCTGGCTTCCTCCGGGGCAGGAGCAGTCCAAGGCTCTTGCAGCCCTCGGGGTGCAGCCAGCTCTCCGGGGAGCCCTGAAATGCTGTTGCTCGTGTCCCACGCAGCAAGATCATGCCCTGCCCTTCCCTGTCGTGGTGAAACACCCACCTGGCAGCTGCCTGCACCGTGGGTTTGGGGGTATCTGAGCTGCCAGGACATCCCACATTAATGTCTGGCAAGAATTGGGGCGTTTCCTTGCCTTTTTTTGGTTTTGTTTTGTTTCCGAGAGTGCCAGACTTGCACTTTTAAATTATTACTTATTACTATTATTTATGCCTAATAGAAACTTGCCTTGCCTTTCCTGCCACCCTGCAAAGCATCTTCCCCCTGAGGGCCAGGCCTGGTGGGCACCTTCCTTCTCCACCTGGGGATGCTCCCGTGGGCAGCTGCAAGATGCTGAACAACAAGCCCTTTGGGGCTGAGCTGCAGGCAGGGCTCTGCTTAGAGGGGGGATTGGGGCAAGGAGCTGGGTTATCTGAGTGGTGGGACCAGCTGTGCCTGCCCAGCCAGAGCAGGGAGCCCTTCCCCAGCCCCTCTTGCATGCACAGCCCAGCACCACGAGCAGGAAGGGTTGGGCATCTCCCATCTGCAGGCAGCAGCTCCCAGCTGTGCATCAACCGCGAAGCTGTGCTGGTTTTGAGCTTGTCACTGGCTGGGGACTTTATCCCATGGGCAGGAGGTGGAGGGGCTTGGTCCATCGTGGGCAGGAGGTGGAGGGGCTTGGTCCATCGTGGGCAGCATTGTTACCAACTGCCCTCTCTCCCCCTCCCAGGTGTTCAACGAGGACGGCACGGTGCGGTACTTCATCGACGCCAGCCAGGAGGATCATCGGAGCTGGATGACCTACATCAAATGTGCCCGGAACGAGCAGGAGCAGAACCTGGAGGTGGTTCAGATTGGGAACAGCATCTTCTACAAGGCCATTGAGGTAAGTGGGATGGGAGGCAGCTGCAGGAGGGGAGCAGGGTGCTGGGATCCCCACCCCATAAGCCCCTCCTTGTTCTTTGGGCTGTTGCTGGAGCATCTTTGGGAGCACAGGGTGGCTTTGCTCTGTCCCTGATCCCCTGGGAAAGGCCATTGGAAGGGGTGCAGGGAGACTCCAAGGGGCAGGGAGTCTGTGTCCCCTTTTGGTGAGCTCATGAGGTGACATATGCTGTGCAGAGGGAGAGCAAATGCTGCCCAAACTTGTTTTGGGGTGTAAAGTGTAAAAAGCGCTGAAACCCTGACCCAGCTGGGGCTTTGGGCAGGAGCAGGGTTTCGATGCTCTCCTGAAGAATGGGATCTAGTGCATAACTTGCTTCTCTGTAGCAGGGAAAAGTCTGGGTGGTTTCTGTGAAGCCCAGGAGGCCAGTGCAAGCTGTGCCTGGCTCTGCACAGCCTTCACCCTGGGGGTCACAAAGTGGCTCTGGCTGCAAACGGAGCTTGAGAGGAGGAGGATGGGGCTGCAGGAGCTGGGCAGGGAGTGGGGCTGGTACAGGGATGCCTCGGGTGCTGTGCAGCAGGGCTGTGGGGAAGGGGCTCATCCTGCCCAGTTCATCCACATGCACCAGTGTGAAGCTCCAGTGGGTGCTGACCCAGCAGGGAAGCAGGGACATGTGTTGGCTCCCAGGGTGCAGGTTGCTGTGCCAGGGGATGAAGGCTGGGGGTACCCCCATCCCACTGCTCCCCGTGGGAGATGCTGGGATGGAGGTTGGTGTCCGGATCCCCAGCACTATTGATGCCACATGTATACAAGTCACACGGTGCCAGCAGGGACCAGCCCTGCTTCTCTGCAGTGTCCCCACACCCTGGTGATGTTGCAGGTGGAGGTAGTTCAGGGAGGTGCCCCTGTGCAGCTGCTTCAGCTTAGAGTTGTGAGGGAACATCTGTCCCACCCCGGACCAGCACTGTGGGACTGTTTCTCTCCAGGATCAGGTCCAGAGTCTCACACACTCAAGAATGGCTGCTTCCAGCTGGGAGAGGGTCAGAGCTGGGAAAGAGCACAAGTGATGCTGGTGCCATGGGCCAAGGGAGCCCCCTGGATCTATCAGGGCTCCTGTGCTGCCTAACAGAGGAGCAGGTGCTCAGCTGCTCCATGGCACAGGACCACGGCTCAATCCTGCATTGAGCCAGCACCAGGGCTGGGGTTGGGGTTGCTGCAGTGGGATGGGAAAGACGAGTGGGTGAGTAAGGAGGGAGCAGGTATTTTCTCCTGCTTCAGGAGCATCCTGTGTGGCTCCTCAGGGCTCTGCTTTCCTCTGCGGTGCTGCAAGAGCCCTAAGTGCTTCTGTGCTGCTCTCCCCATCCTGAACATCCCTCCACAGGCTTCAGCTGTACCCAGTTTTAAGACCTGATATTCTTATGTGCAGCAGTGCCTGTTATGACAGCAGATTAACTGCATTTTATTACTATTTTTAAATTATGCAGATAAGTAAAACAATTCCGGGTAGCTGTGGTGTAACTAGGAATACAAACAGGTTTGCTCCTGGGGCTGAGCAGCGAGGGTCAGAGCAGGATGAGTTGAATTCCCTCCCTTGAAATGTTGGGGCTGGAGGGGATGGAAGTAGGGATGAGGGGTGCCTGGTGTCACAGTGTGGAGTGTTCCCTGGGCACAGCAGGTACCTGTTGGTGCTTCTGCTCCTGCTGGGTTGGCACAGGCTGCTTTGTGCTGGGAGGAGCAGAAAGCACCAAGGCTTTTCATGTGAGAGTAAGGGAGGGAAACACAGAGTGTGTGAGGAGCTGGGTCACAACTGGGCATGACAGGTCAAGGATCTGCATCTTTTGTGGGTTCCTCATTCCCATCTCTGTAACACTCCTGCAGGCACAGGTGCACACACACACACACACACAGAGTCCAAACGTGAACACTTGTTCAGACTCATGAAGAGCAAGAAAAGCAAGAGAGGATTTTCCTTTTGTGGTTCTCTCCACTCGTTAACCCCTGAGCACATAAATGCAGCATCTTGGACCTGAGCAAGCTCCCTGCTTGTCAACCACTGCTCTTGCCTTGTCACCTCCCTCATCACAAACCCTGGACCAAGAAGGGTTTGGAGCAGCTCAGTCTGGGGCAGGATACATGAACACCAATCCAACTGTTGTGGTGCCCTCTCTCAGCAGCACCTCTGTCTGCACGGGCACTGTCACCCTCCTGCATCCCCTCCCCAGTGGCCACCACGAGCTGCCTGGCTCCTGTCACTCTGCACCCACCTCTGCTGCACCGTGGCTCCAGCACAATATCTCTTCAGATGCCCTTCTCACCCACCCACTGCAAAATCAGATTCGTTGGGTGCCCTTTTTCACTATTTGCCTTTAATATTTTCACATCTTCTGCCTGTTCCTGCCCTTACCCGTTAGCTTGTTTTTCCTGTCCTCATCCTCAGCAAACTCAAACTGCTGCTGCTGGAAAATACAAGTAAGGGCAGCAAGTGTTGGCCTTGGATCTGAAGGCTGCAAGATTCCTGGGGGGAAATTTAAATTGTTTTGGGGTATTTGCACCCTTTGCTGGCATAGGTGTACCAGCTCCAGCAGAATAAAACATGCATGCACACATGCAATGTGTTTTATCCTTTCAGCAATTTTTTATTCTATTTGCTTGTATTAAAAATAATTATGTTGAGAAAATAACACCAAGAAGCAGCACTAATTTGGGATGGAAAATGATTTTGGCTTTCCCTGCCTCCCAAATTCCTACTCTGCAGCCTCAGCAAGGTCTTTATGCAGAGGGACACTTGATCATATGAAGTAAAATTCCCACTACTTTCAGGTGCTTAAAATTAGGCACATTTTCAGCACTCAGGTGATCTAAGTTATGATCTATGTTTCATGTGGATGATGCTTTTCTTGGATTACTCTGTGTATGGAAAGCTGAGCTGTGAAACGGGGGATTTTCCCATTTCTAAATCAGGTTCTTAACACTTGGGACCTGCAAGGAAAAAAATCTGCATGTATTTTTGATAAAGTGATGTTGTTATTAGTGTTGCCTGAAGCAGCTGCTCTGCTGTGAGAGCATCAGTCCTCCCAGCCCTGGCTGCTGCCTGCAGGGAGTCTGGAGCAGCATGCCCTGGCTGCTCCCTCCAGTGCCCAGCAGTGTGGGAATGTAATGGGAATGGTGAGAGAAGTTCCATCGTTTCTGGGAAACAGGAGCACAGGTGGTGCAAAAGCCCTTCCCTGACCCTTTAGGTCTCCTCGAGCTGTTGCAGGTGCCAGGGCTCTGGTGTGGGATGTGAGCAGCATCTCACACTTGAGCCACACTCTCCTGTAGCAGCCCCTGAGCTGTCCAACCCCCCGGCTGATGAGCTCCTTGCTGGCACATCTGTATGTCCACCAGTTCAAATAAGCCCCAGCACGGCTGCGTGGGAGATGCTGCCTGTGCCCCACAGCAGGGGGATGCCAGCACCTCTGTCCAGAGCCACAATGCTCTGCAGGGACACTGAGTCCTGGCTCCATGTCACAACTCCAGGCTTGGGACTCTGTCACTTGTGCCTCACTGTAGCTCACGGGCCCACAAATGGCTCATTTCTTCATATCTCTGTGTGCTGCTGTGTCCTCATCTCCCTGAGCAGCAGGGACCTCTGGGTCCTTCACTCCAGAGACTCTCCAGCTCCATCTGTGTGCTCTGTAGCTGCTTATTTGTCCATCAGGTTGTCTGTGGTGCAGCCTGGGCCTGACCCTGGGACATATCTGTGTGGGTGGTGCTGACCTGTGCCATCAGCTCCAGGGCTGCAGCCAGGGACAGGCTGCTGCCCCTGGACAGCTGGCAGGTCCAGATGGCAACAGGGTCAGGCAGGAGACAGGGTGTGGCCAGAGGTTCAACGAGACCAGCCAAGGATGTGTGGGGAGATGTTCATCCCCCCTCCTGACACCCCTCTCTGTATTTTCCTCTCTAGATGATTCCTCCAGACCAAGAGCTGCTGGTCTGGTATGGGAACTCCCACAATACCTTCCTGGGCATCCCAGGCGTGCCAGGGCTGGAAGAGGAGCAGAAGAAGAACAAACATGGTAGGTAACATCAGAAACAGCCACGGGTGCAGGATTCCTGCCTGTTCTCTGTCCACTGGCTCTGAGGCCATGGGGGAGATGTCAAGACGCCTCTGCTCCCTGGGGACAAACACAGGGACTATGAGACATCCATGCAGCTTGAGCAGGTCCCCAGTACTTTGGGGGATCACATCCAGGCCAGCTTGCCCACAGCTGTTGCTGGTGTGGTGGCCAGCAGCCACTGCCTGACCTAGCCAGGCAGGAAGGAGCAGGAGGAAAGCAGCTCTGATGCACCGTGAAACACTGAGGGGATGCAGCTGCCTCCATCCCCTCTCTGCATTTCCCAGATCCTTCCCAAAATCACCTTCGCAGGAAGCTTTTCTCTCCCTGGGCTTTCACTCTTTTTTTGCAGCAGAGCTCTCGGGCACTTTTGGGGGATGCTGTGTTCAGAGCCAGACCCCATCTGTGCTTCCCAGCCCCAATCCCTGCTCTGAGCTGGATCAGAGCCCAGTGGAGCTTGGAGAGAAGCTGGAACCAGCGCAGGGACATTGTGCTGCTGCTGAAGAGCTGGGGGTACCCATTAGTCTCCCCCAGCTCTGCTTGCAGCCTGATGAGGAGAAAAAAAGTGCTTTTTGTGCTGCTCTCTAGGGGAGACGGGTCAGTTTGAGTCACCTAAACCTGTGACCCCACCTGGAAGGGGCATCTGCTCGTGTCAGGGGAGCCGGGGAGGGGCTGCTCAGGGCAGGCAGGGGTTCGGGGTGCGCTGCCCATGTCGGGGGGCAGAGTCTGACCGTTCCCCCCCGTTGTCCCCAGAGGATTTCCACGCGGTGGAGGCGGGGGCGAGCACGACGGGCAGGATGCGCTGCGGCCGCTGC
>NW_009953489.1:5543700-5545929 GCF_000747805.2 Chaetura pelagica | reverse complement strand
TTGGGGGTGCGCTGCCCATGTCGGGGGGCAGAGTCTGACCGTTCCCCCCCCCGTTGTCCCCAGAGGATTTCCACGCGGTGGAGGCGGGGGCCAGCACGACGGGCAGGATGCGCTGCGTCATCTGCCACCGCGGCTTCAACTCGCGCAGCAACCTGCGCTCCCACATGCGGATCCACACCCTGGACAAGCCCTTCGTCTGCCGCTTCTGCAACCGCCGCTTCAGCCAGTCCTCCACCCTGCGCAACCACGTCCGCCTGCACACGGGCGAGCGGCCTTACAAGTGCCAGGTTTGCCAAAGTGCCTATTCCCAGCTGGCGGGGCTGCGGGCCCACCAGAAGAGCGCTCGGCACCGGCCTCCCAACGCCTCCCTGCAGCCCCACTCGCCCGCCCTGCCCGTGCCCCATCCCGCAGCCCTGGCCCATCACATCCCCACCATGGTGCTGTGAAGGAGCCCCCCGCCCCGTTCCGGCAGCAAAGACCCCGCGCCGAGAGAGGAGATGAACTCGAGGGGAAGGGTGGGCGCGGAGGTGGGGTTGCTCGGTGTGTTTTGAAATGGGTGATGGTTTAGTTTTGGTGTTGGGGTCCTGGCAGGGGAGTGGGAGTGGGTGAGGAGAACCCCAGGATCTGCCCCGGGGTGATGGGGTGCGGGGTGGGATGCTGGCCCCTGGGGTTGGCAGGGGGAGAAGGGGTGCAGGGACGTGGCAAGATGTCCTGTGTGGGGGTGCTGGGGCACTGAGGAGGGAGCAGGGCCCAGAGGAGACACAGCTGGGGTCTGCAGATCATTGGATGGAGAGGAAAACTGCTTTTCTCCCTCCTCCTCTGCTCCAGGGAGTGCCCAGAGAGAGACGTGCCCTGCTGCAAGGCTGGCACAGCCCTGTTGTGGCCACCCCACTTATACCTGTTTACCCAGGGACAGCTTTGCCCGTGGTGGCCCTGCCCAAGGGACACGTTTCCCTCCTCAGGAGCCCTGGTTTAGCAGACAACTGCATTTTCCTCTCCCTCAAACCCCCTTGCCTGCTCCCCCCCCCAAGTTCGAGTTGGAGCTTCCCTGGCACCTCGGGGCAGTGCTACAGAGGGGACAGCCCAAGCACCACATGCCAGGGGGAAATGCCCATTCAAGGGCAGGTTTTGTGGGGGACCCTGTGCTCTGCTGGACTGTGCCTGCTCCAGCCCCAGGAGCACCCCTTCCCATCCAGCCCCATCCCTCTCCATCCCTCCCCACCCTTCCTCACCGCCACGAGGGAACATTTTGGCTGTCACGTCTGCTGCCCTCTGGGGACAGAGAAAAACCCATCCCTGGAACAGCTGTATCCCTCAGGACAACCCTAAGCGCCCTCTGGAGTCCTGCCACAACCGGTGGCTGTGTATCATAAAGCTTAAAAGAAGGTATTCTAATATTAATTGTAAGTCTAAGATGTATAAAGTTCTCACAAACTGTTTTACTTCCAGAAAAAAACAAACAAAACAAAAACAACCCAACAAAAAAAAAAACCCAACAAACTGTCACTTTAACTTTGTAAATATTTATGTAAACATTATTTACAAAACTTTGATATTATATATTATTTGATTGTATATGTACACAGTGTAAATACATTTGTACTTCTCTTGTATTCTAAATAAAAATTACTTGGAACATTTATCATTTAGAAGACGGACAGTTTGGAGCCCTTTATTTGGCTGTGGGAAGGATGTAGCAGTTGGGAGGAGTGAATGTTTAGACTGGCACAAGGGGAATGAAGAGATGTAGCATCATCTGTTGGACCTAATACTGCAGTTGGGGACAGATCAGCTTTGGGAAAAACAAGCCCTTTTTCAGATGTAGTGAGTGCAGGAGTGGGTGATGTGATCTGGTACCTTCCTGTCTCCCTGTGCACAGCCTCTTATTTGAAGCCAGAAGTGTTGATATCCTTTGATTGGCATCCTTTGTTAGATGCCATGAAACGCTGGCTGTTTCAGCTGGGATGGGCTACAGGTGTGAGTCCTCCTTGGAAAAAGCAACATTCGATTTTGGCCTGGAGGTCCCTGCTGGCTTCTTCGGTGTTTTCTCAGCAGCTCTGGAGTCGAGAGCCGAACTGCTGTTCGAATCAAACGAACGAAACCTCCACATACACGTATCATTTGGAGCAGCTTTGCTGGGGGAAGGAGCAAAGCCCTCCTCCCTCACAGAGGCGCAGGCAAGCCTGGCACACGCCTGGCTGTGGCCCAAGGGGGTCCGGGGGACCCCAG
>NW_009953489.1:5533287-5542709 GCF_000747805.2 Chaetura pelagica | reverse complement strand
AGTTGGAGACATCGTGGTCGGGAGGATCACGGAGGTAAAGCTGGGCTTTGGGAGGAGGAGGGTGGCCCTGCCGCTGTGTCTGGGGCCGGCCCGGAGCACCTGGGACGTGCGGGTTTTCAGCGGGATGAGCTGAGCGGCTCCTCCTGCGGGGCCTCCCGCCGCGCCCAGACTCTCCTGCTCCATCGCTGGGGGTGCGTTAATCCACCAGTGGTTTTTTCCTTCTTCAGGTTCCGCAGAAGCGATGGAAAGTGGAGACGAATTCCAGGCTGGATTCAGTCCTGTTGCTGTCATCCATGAATTTACCTGGTGGGGAACTGGTGAGTGTGGGTTCACACAGAGCAGGGCCAGAGCCCTTCTGCTTCCCCACCAGCAGCTGGGAAGCCCTTCCCACAGTTAGCACAAGGGTAGTGCTGCGTTTGAGCAAGTAGAGCAGGTCTGTAGTGCTCTGGTACCTTTAACTCCTGGTGTTATTTGGACACAGACACATCACTGATCTAAAGGTGTGCCGGTCTGTCTGGTTTTCCTTTGATTGCCACCCTGTGTTTTGCCCAGCATCCTGAGGTTCCCCCCAGCATGTCAGCACTAACTGATGGGTTTGCTTTCTGAGCTGGATGTAACTTTCTTTGTGTTGTGTGTTTCAGAGAAGGAGATCAGCAGAAGATGAGCTTGCAATGAGGGATTATCTGCAGGAAGGGGACCTCATCAGTGTATCCTTCTACTGCTTGCACTTGGACAGGAGACCCAAGGGGGGCATGGGGAGAACGACCAGACCTTGCCTAGACTGGCTGGTCAGGAGAGCTCTCTGCCAGGGGCTGGTGGCACTGGGCAGCATCAGGGACCTTGATTCCTTAAGTGACACTGACAGGCAGAGGTCCAGTCCGTGTTTTCTGATGGGGCTGTATCACTGCACACCAGGAGTCTGAAATATGGGAAGGTAAGTTGTTCAGAAGCACTTGTTTTCAGTCTAATTTTGCTCCATTTCTATCAGGTTTTTCAGAGGAATTTTTAAGAAGGCGGCTCTGGAGTAGAGCAGGATGTTGTTATAATCCATTCCTGCAGCTTAGGAAGAGTTTTAGCTCCTATGTGGGAGAACCAAACAATTGCCTTAAAGCAGAGGCAATGAATGCCCTTGGAACTGCTGCTCTCCCTGTCCACAATTACAGCCAGTGAGTCTAGTTTCCCATACTTAGCTGCTGGCCAGCTAAACCCTGGGAAGAAAAACCTGTCTCAAACTTTTATCACTCCTTTTCAGCAGGCTGTTGCCCCTGTGACTTGTTTCTGTCCCCAGGGCTCCATTTCAGGCTTTACACAGTTGGCATTTATCTCTGGGTTTGTGCATTGGAATAAGCCAAGGGGCTGTTGAAGCGTAGGCTGCAGTTCAGGATTACCAGACCAAGGGTATTAGCACTTAAAAGATGAAAGCAAAGTGTGCTTACTGCACCAAGGGTGAAGGACAGTGGTTGGATTAAGAGGGGAAATGTTCTGCTAAACTGGGACTCTCGCTTCTCCCTGTTCTGCAGGGATGGTTGATGTGTAGTTATGGTCTCAGTTTTGACCTTATGCTGGACACTTGGGGTGTTCTTCAAAGGACTGTAGAGGCATTAGCCAGTCCTGGCAGCAGGCACGTGTTGTATTCACTGTTTCACATGAAAAGCTGTTAAAATTGACTGTTTTCTAGACCAGGCGTGGAATGCATGTTGGTGGCTTGATGTTATATCTGTGGTGCCTCATGTAACTCATGCTGAGTCTCCTGGTCTCCTCTTCAGCTTGGCCAGGGTGTGCTCGTTCAGGTCTCACCCTCCCTTGTGAAACGCCAGAAGACTCATTTCCACGACTTGCCCTGTGGTGCATCTGTGATCCTTGGCAACAATGGTTTCATCTGGATCTACCCAACTCCAGAGCAGAAAGATGAAGAGGCAGGAGGCTTCACCACCAACTTGGAGGTGAGGGTTCAGGGAAGATCAACCATCTCCTACCAACAATATTTTTTAGTCTTAAATAGTCAGAGACACATGAATAACTCGAGGCTTTCAAGGTTTGGTCCTGGGTTTGTGGCAAAGCTTTTTTATGGTAGGCTTGCATTATTCCTCTGTATATTCATCTTTTTCCTCTGTCCTTTTTCAGCCAGTTCCCTTGTCTGACCGGGAGGTGATCTCACGGCTCCGAAACTGCATCGTGGCTCTGGTTACTCAGAAGTTGATGCTCTTTGACACCAGCATCCTGTATTGCTATGAAGCATCCCTTCCTCATCAGGTACAGAAATCAGGGTTGTTTACTTTATTCCACACTGTGGGGAGGGGATGGAAAGGCTGCATCAGTTGCTGCTGAAGTCAGTAAGGCAGGTGGTAAGACTTCCTTTTGGCTTTCCAAAGCATTCTCTAGTGACAATATGACCTTCTCCCCTTCCACATGACATAAATTGCCTTGCACATTTTCAAGGATGGCTTTAAGGTTTCTGTCTCTGGCAAAGTCCAACTATTCCTGTAGAGAAATAATTCAGTTTTTTGATAGAGGTGTATCCCTTGCTGGGATTATGGGCCCTCTGTCATCCTTGTTGAAAACTGTTAAATTTGGGGTTGTGTGAGGGTATGGTGGTGCACATGAAGAGCTAATGAAAGTGTCACATACTGTGCAGAGACTGCTCTTCTGTTTGAATCCACATCCTGCACTGCTGGAAGGCTGCCTCAGTTTGGCCTCTTGCTGTACAGCTTTTCTGTGTGGTTTCTGCCAGCACAGTCACAACCAGAGTTCTTCTCATAAACTGATGAGATCTGAATTGTCTTCTGCTTTCGTTCACAGTGGCAGCCTACTTACCTAGATGGGATGTTCTTTGGAACTATACTTCCATTAATGTAATCTCTCCCCTTTCCAAATACTGGTGTGTGCCCTTCAGGGCTTGTCAGTAGCATCTCTTTTGATGTCTTATGGTCTCTGTAGGAATTTCTAATTCTACCAAGTTGACTTTGCCTTGAACCCTTTACCATGATAATCTTGTTTGACCACAACCCTCCGAACTCACTAGCTGTGTGCTGGGGACCTCTGTCCCTACAGTGTGTAATAGTAGAAGTTGATTTTTGGTGCCAATGTTGCTTGTCTTTCCACTGCAGATCAAGGACATTCTCAAACCAGAGGTGATGGAGGAGATCGTTCTGGAAACCCGACAGAGGTTGCTGGAGCTGGAGGGATAGGGAAGTGGCCAGAAGCAGTTATTTCAAGTCCCAGCATGGCAGCTTTTGTGTTGGTTTTTTTTTGCTGGTGTTGTAGCCCCAACATTCATTCCACACTTCAAAACCCACCAAAATTCTTCATTTTAACTCCCTAGCATACCTCCTGATCCCTTTTAGTACAATAGTACTAAATAGTACTTAAGTACAATAGCCTTTTAGTGCAGCAGCCTGAAAACTTGGTATCTGACCTTAATGAAGATGCAGATGCAACTGGCATGTATCTCATAGTACTTGTTGCTGTGTCTAGTGCCCCTGAACTTTGTGCTGAATGATAGAAGAATGGATGAATTTTGTGATGTTTCTCTCTTCCCCAAAGACTTTCTAATTTTTCTGCATTTTCCTTTACTGTGAGGTGGATCTGCCAGTCTGTCCTCTGACTGAAAGCTCTTGTTTTTCTGTTGAAAGCTGCAGGTCACAGGTACAAGTCTTTAGAGGACAGGAGTATCCACACCCTTGCTTACTGTATTTTGGGTCTGGCTGTTCATGGCTTCTGTGACTCCAGGGGATGAGTTTGGATGTGGACATGCTGTGGCTGGCCACATGAGCCAGAGGCCATGGGTGAGCAGTGCCTTCTCAGTCTGTGTCCATCCTGCTGGTCCTTTTTTAACACCTGATGTGATGATCTCCTCCTCTGGGGAGGTTCCAGGATTGTTTTCTATTAAATATTTTACATTTCAATAAATTTTTCAAAACTGATCAGTCATTCAGGAGTGTGTGCATTAGCTTGTCTTTCTCCAGAATCAATCTGGTATAGCTTGAGAGCTGTAGTTGGCTCAAGTTTTCTTGTGTCAGGACACCTGTAATTGTTGCAATGTCCTGTTTTCTCCTCTTCATCCATTGCTCCTCAGCCCGTTCAAGCAGGACTTGACCTTCCTCTTCAGCATATCCTCTGTGCAGGTTCCTCTGTAAGTAGGTCTCCTGGCATTGTTCACAGTGGTGCTCTCAACGTTGCTTCCCTGCAGAATCCCGTGGAGAAGTGAGTCATGCAGTTGCAGTGTTTGGGCGATGATGGGGACACTGGTGAAGATCCTCTGGCCAGTGGTTAGAGCCCCAGGCAAAAGGAAAAATTCTTTGCTCTGTCTTTTCCTGGGCATTAGATAAACCTTTCGTTGCTTCTCATCCAGCTCAGTGCGCTGTTCCTGCCGCCTGGAGCAAGCACTAGGTGGCAGCTTCGGATCGTGTTTGTGGCATTTACCTTCCCCAGCAGCTCCCAGAGCCAAGGCTGGATGCCTGCCACCAGTGCTGCGACTCGAACATTATGGAGCTCGGTGGCTAAGGACAAGCAAGGACATGGGTAATCAATTCTGCTGCTGCACAACTCAAACTTCTGCCCCTGCTGCCTCTGTAAAATAGTACTTAACTTCTCGAGGATACTGGTGGAATGCTCCACATGAGACCCAGGAATGGTTATTTTAGAGTTTTATGAGGATTACCTAGAAAGTGCTGCAACAATCTCATCCTCAAGATGAGTTGGGGAAATCTGAAAACTAAAGCTGGATGGTGAGATTGATGGTGACACTTTCAGGCATGGGGCTGAGGCTGCATTATCCACATCTGTGTGGACAGGAATAGTGCAAAAAGCTAAAGCTTTAGCAGCCTCTGTGTCTTTTAATTACAAAAGTACCTTTTTTCCCCCCCTCTACCCAATGGCTGTAGCTCATCAGCTGTTTATCTTATTACCATGTGGGGGGATTCAAGGATTTGTGCTGTGAGGCTTCTAGTTATAAGCAGATTGGGGATACACAACCAATGAGATAAAGTATCTGATGTGTCCCCTTTTGTAAAGCATTTTTGAAGGCTGATGGAGAAGTCTGTATTTAATCCAGTAGATCTCTTTGAATCTCTGTCACTTCAATGTAAATAACTCTGTGTCAGTTAAAGGACAAAGGGATGAAGAGGCTGTGCTTCACTGCCACCAGAGAGATTTGGTATCTAGAAATGGTTCTGCTGAACAAATGCAAAATAATTCTCTGTCTTCGAGCAACCTCTCTGCAGCTGTCTTAACAGGTCAGAAGTCAGAAAGGGGGGAGGGGGGGGGCGGTGAGGCTCTTGAAAGTGCAGTTGGTAATGTGGAAATGTGTTGAGGAGAGTTGTGCTCTGGAGGTGGCCAATTTAGAATTGGATCATGCTCATGGGTACCAAGCATGAGCTGTCAGACCGGCAAGGTGAGACAGTGCCAGGTTCTCATAACACAGATCTTAGGAAGAGGGAGCTGGTGTCTCTGCAGCAGGCTTTGTGGGCTGCACAGCTCAGTTGTTAGATTGGGATTTTATTTTTTCCTTGTTTTTTTCCTTGTTTTTTTTTTTGATTGTTTTGTTTTTCCTCTGCATAGCAGTCTTTAAAACTGTAGTCTGTTTCCAGGCTTTTTATATGAACCCTCTCTCCATCGTGAACCTCTTTTTGTTGTTTATGTTCAATAAATGAGGATATTAACAATGAGCTTAAGATCTGGACCGCTTGACCTCTGAGCTTTCAGGTCCGTCCTGCTCACTGCAGCATTCCTGATACTTTGGCCTTGGGGATGTATGAAATGGGGGGAGAATATGTGACTCATGCAGTTTCTGTGCTCCCGAATACCTGGCCCTTCGGTTTTAAGCCTGAGAACACGAGCACCAGCTGGTAAGGTTTGGTTGTGGATCTTTTTTGATGTGTGGGAGGAACTGTAGGTCCCGGTGTTTTCCTCCCTGGCCACGAGGGGTCATCGATGTTCATTGCAAATTCAACCAAGTCCAGCCCTAAATTTTGTAACAAGACTCTAGCGAAGACATTGCTGGCAGTTCCTGCAATCCCATCAAGCACAGCTTTGGAAGGCAGCAGGTAAGAAGATACAAGAGTGAGAAGCTTGCATGGTGAGGTAGAAGCTTCCTGAGACGTTTCAAAGGTGTCTTAAGAAAGGTACCAGGCCAGCCACCACTTCATCTGACTGAATCCATATTACTTTGGGCTCTCACAATAAATGTCAAGAGCTGCCAGTGCTCATCCATCTCAAAAACAACTGGATATGCTGCTGGGGCTCATGGTGCCCATATGGAGAGGCTTCAAGTACCATTGTTCAGTCATGACCCACAATGTGGCAGGTGACTTTTCCCCATTGCCCAGCAGAGATGAGTGAGGAGTCAAATGGGTTCTGGGGGAGGCTCTGGCATCTCAGGGAGGCTGGGGAGACAGGGGCTCTTTTTTCATAGGCAGGTCTGCATGGGAGTATGGGCAGGCTACATTAAAAATGCCTTTGAAACAAGAAGTGCTCAAGAGGTAAAGGAGGACTCCAACAAAAGCAGAATCCTCTTAAATTATTGAAATATTCTGTGGGATTTTGCTAGGCAACTTCTAAGCAGGAAGGGTGAAAAGGAAGAAACTATGGCTTCTCTGGTTCAAGAGCAAAATCATAGTCGAAAGTGGAGTGGGTGAAACCTAGTGTTGATTTTTGTATGGGGAACTAAAATGCCCATGCAGGCATTAAAACAGACAGCTCTGATTTCTTTGGTCACCCGTGTCTAGTGATAGGGAACCTGTTTACCAGCCAGCTGTAACACCTGCCTGTGCTGCTAACTCCAGGGTCAATACGTGGCACAGACGTACTTGAAAGTGGAGCTGGTAAATAGTTCCCTTGGTGGTGAGTGCTGCCTGCAGGAATGAGAACACAACATCACTTGTCTGTAGAAATGATTTTTCTGTTTCTTGGTGGCAGTGTTTGATTCATGTACTAATACGAAGAATGGCAACCTCTCTCTTTACTCTTGGTAATAACCACTGGGATTTTAAATTTGTGCTAATGGGTTATTAATCCAATTACTGCTGCTTATTACGTTACTTCTGTATCATCTGCGTGCAGTTTTGTCATTCAGTTGAGGTGAATGGTTTGAATACAAAGCTTTGAGGAGACCCTGGAAGATACTGAAATGCCACTGAGATTACAGGCAGTCTCGAAATGGTTGTTTCAGGTTCCTGAGGACTGCTGATAATTATATGCTAAAGTTTATTACTTGGTAAAGAGATTGAAGCTTTATGATATTGTTATGGAGGAATCATCACTGCAGCTGTTGGATGGAGCAACCCACACTTAACTGAAGGTAAACAGAAAAATTGTTAACATTTCTATTATGAAATGTATGGGATGTACACAAGCCACATGCAAGGCTCAATTGAAAGAAATACTCTGTATATTTAAAAAATTTATTCTGCATTCAATCTTTCTATCTCTGTCTTCTCTAACAATTTCTGAACCTGTTGGGCAACTTCAGGTGTGTTGTTACCATGAAACAATCACGATCCCACAGACAACAGGGCAGGGGACACAACATGCAATACCCTTCAGGAAGGAAAAGAGGGCAGATGTCTTGCTGTGATATTGGGGTGTCATCAGCTGGCCCATCCTGCCTGTGTGTAGCCCCAAATTAACTACAGCACTGCTTTGGGAAACAGGGAGTGATTTTGGAGTGACTGCTGAGTAGAAAGAAGTGGGGGACTTCCCCCGCTTGGGTGCTTTTGATTGCAAAGCATCAGAAGGAATACCTGGCTGTTGAACTGAAGGATAAATTCACCTAGTCTGTTAAATAAAAATTAAGTGCATTCCTCTGCATAGATCTCAGGTGAAGCAGGGAGAAGCATATATACAGCCTGTATTGTCCAGAACACAAGTCCTGGTTATTTGCAATAACCTTTGTGTATTTTAGTCATGGTCTCCCGAGTATTACAGACCTCTGGTAGTCTCCTGGAGTTCACTTCTTCAGCCCTGCCATGGTAGGAGAGATTATCCAGGATGCTTCAATCAGACCCAGAAGGGAGTAACTTTCAGTAAAAGGTGGTTGGTATTGTGTTTTGTAACAAATTTCTCTCAGGCTGCATAGACAGTTCTGTTTCCTCAGTTTCTTTGGATCTATGGAAGCTGAGCAGGGGGTTCAATCACCACAGTGAGAAGCTGATCTCCGTTACTGAGGTAAACCTGGGAGACACTATTGAGTTCATGGGATATGACCCTGGCTTTGTCTCAGCAGCATGTACCAGAATTTCTCTCTCCTGTGTGTGGCACAAGCAGCCCTCAGTAGATGCAATTTGAGTTGTTGATGGAGAAATGCCATAGAAATGGTTTGGGATTATTCTCCTGGCTAAGAATTAGGTATGTTAGTAGCAGGCTGGCAAAGCAGAGATGGAGGATCCCATAGGGCTGTACAAGGTGCTACATTTCAGATGCTATTGTTGGAAGATGAGAAATACACGTCTGCCAGGGACCCTGAATATGGCGTAGGAGACACGGAGTGTGTTTGGATTTGTCACAAGGGAGGAGTCAGTATAAACAAGCCACTCTGTGTCCAGATGGTTACCCTAAGCAGGAGCCTGCTGCACAAAATTGCATTTGTGTGTTCTGCTGTTGTTCAGTGGGAGCAACCACAGACCTTTGAGCAAAACATTCTGACCTCAAGCTGTCGCCTCAGCCCTCTTCTATTCCCAGGTGAACTGGAGAATGTATGAGAAACTAAAGATCTTCTCCAGGTTGGGGAACGTTTGTGCTGCACATCAAAGGGCCCTGCAGCGCGGGCTGAAGAATTTGGGGGTTTAACTTCAAACACCCTTTGTACCAAAGGGTGCACGAAAGTAGATCAATAAAACATTTCTTGTTACATTCACTGGCCTCTGTGGCTGTGTTTGATACCAAGTTCTGCATACGTTCTGACAGCATGAGTAAGAAAGTGAGGTCCTGTGTGCAAGCAGGGTGACTGATCTCTGGGTACTTAAAAGCTGATGTTTGTGCCACAGTTGACTCAGAAGGATCTCTTCTTTTCTGTCCTTTTCTGCAAGAGATCCAGAGTCCTGAGCTGACCAAAGGCCTTGAGATGCTTGTGCAGGAGGGACTCTCAGCTGGCTTGAGGTCCAACAAGCTCTTACTGTCAAATCTAGGGAAAAACAGCTTGTGTGGCCCTTGCAAAGGAGTAAGGGATTTGACAGGAGCTTTCTGGCTCACGGGCTAGCATTTGCTACAGATGTTATGCTAGAAAATCCCTCTTCCCCCGACACTTCCCCCGTCACTTCCCCCATCCTCCCCTTCATCTCAGTCCTCTCTCGGCTCCTCTTCAACTTCCTTCCATGGCCCCTCCACCCACCTCACCTTCCCCCCAGCCCCCTTCATGGTGCCCCAGTTTCCCTCACGGCTTCACCCACCCTGGAGACGCCTTCGTGTCCCCCCAGCCCCCCGATCCC
>NW_009953489.1:5498750-5532682 GCF_000747805.2 Chaetura pelagica | reverse complement strand
TGGAAGGAGGCGAGGCGTGAGGCTGGAACCCCCAGCAGAGCCTTCCAGGCCCACAGCTGCCCCTGCCTGCCTTGCCAAGCCGACATGGTTTCAGCCTGCTTGGCCCTGCTGGATTTCAGCGATACTTGAAGCCAAATACCTGGCGCTTTGGCCTTTGCTAACTCAATGCTATGCAAAAGAAAAGGAGGAGGAAAAAAAAAGAAAGCTTGACACTGGTCGCGGTGGGAATGGCTGTTTCTTGCCCTGGGTGAGCCTACATGTGGTTTCTTGCTTGTGAGATGAACTAATTCTCTTTTTACCTGGTGGAAGACACACTACATATGGCAACCTGAAACTTTGGTAATGCTTGGTCGTTGCTAAGCAGTTGGAACTTTTACTCAATTTGTTTTTTTGCATAAAGTCACCTAAAGGAGCCTTGTTGCTGTCTTCAGAAGCATTGGGGGAATCTGCTCTTGTCTTAATTTTTTTGCCTCAAGTGACTTTATCACACAGTGAGTACAACCAACACACCTACCTAAAATAACATTCTCCTTCAGAGCTCCTTCCTGGCCTGGAAGATCAGGGATCACAGACTTCAAAAACTTCTCATCCTGGGAAAGGCTGCCCATAGTTACTTTATGGGGCAGCAGCCTGGAAAAGTTCTTGGGGACCAAAGGAGGCCAAGTCTGCCTGCCCTGCACTTTATCAAAGGAGCAGGGAAGAAGGAGTCATCAAGGCATGGGGGCCCATGGAAGGAGGCGAGGCGTGAGGCTGGAACCCCCCGCAGAGCCTGCCAGGCCCACAGCTGCCCCTGCCTGCCTTGCCAAGCCGACATGGTTTCAGCCTGCTTGGCCCTGCTGGATTTCAGCGATACTTGAAGCCAAATACCTGGCGCTTTGGCCTTTGCTAACTCAATGCTATGCAAAAGAAAAGGAGGAGGAAAAAAAAAGAAAGCTTGACACTGGTCGCGGTGGGAATGGCTGTTTCTTGCCCTGGGTGAGCCTACATGTGGTTTCTTGCTTGTGAGATGAACTAATTCTCTTTTTACCTGGTGGAAGACACACTACATATGGCAACCTGAAACTTTGGTAATGCTTGGTCGTTGCTAAGCAGTTGGAACTTTTACTCAATTTGTTTTTTTGCATAAAGTCACCTAAAGGAGCCTTGTTGCTGTCTTCAGAAGCATTGGAGGAATCTGCTCTTGTCTTAATTTTTTTGCCTCAAGTGACTTTTATCACACAGTGAGTACAACCAACACACCTACCTAAAATAACATTCTCCTTCAGAGCTTCTTCCTGGCCTGGAAGATCAGGGATCACAGACTTCAAAAACTTCTCATCCTGGGAAAGGCTGCCCATAGTTACTTTATGGGGCAGCAGCCTGGAAAAGTTCTTGGGGACCAAAGGAGGCCAAGTCTGCCTGCCCTGCACTTTATCAAAGGAGCAGGGAAGAAGGAGTCATCAAGGCATGGGGGCCCACCCTGTAATGTCTTTGTCGAGCATGGTAAGAGGTTTCTGATGGTATTTTTAATTTTTATTTGCCAAGCTAAATGCAATATAAGTTTATCCAAGGGCACGACACAGATACAAACTTGTACTTCATGGAAGTAGTTTCTGTCACTTCTTAATGTGAATCTTCTTGTTTATTAAGAAAACGTCTTATTTATAATTATTGTGCTTGTTTATTAAGCAAATACTTGGGTCAGATTGCTTCCAACCTGGGGAGAGTTTATTGTATGGTTAAGAGTGAAAGACAAGGAAGTAATTTTTTTGCATTGCACAGGTTTCAAATTTCTGCCTTAGGTGTGTTACGGTTTCCAGTCTGGGACAGTGTTACATCCATTTCAAATTGTTTTGTAGCTATAGACCAACCAAAGCTGATGGTGATACTATGGTCAGGGACAAGCGTTTGTTAATTATCTTCACAAAGGGGACTCTGCTGCTTGAGAAAAAAAAATACTACTTCTTTTGGAAAGTCTGCGGATACTGCTGTTGTGAAAACTGGTTGGAATGAAACAGTTTCTTGTTAATTTGCTTAGTGCATTTACAGCACTTTTGGTTAGAGGTTTCTCATAGCTGGTTGAGCCTTCGTCTCCTGCTGTGATTGATTCAAGTGCTGGAGGCTAGAAGTGGCCAAGTTAGGGGTACAACAGCCCTGTCATTTGCTGGTTTTCTGCAGATTAAGAGGGGACCGAGAAAGGCAGGGAAGAAGCCAAATGAAAAGCTCGGTAGGACTCAGAGGTAGATTTAGTGAGTATTTCAAATGTTGCTTTTTTTTCTTTAAAAATAAAAAAAAATGACCGAAGAAGTTGTAAACTGAAGGCATCTCTCTAACAGTGAGGCACATCATTGCATTGTTTCACTGGAAAGTTTTGGAGTGATCCTTGCTTTTGCACAGTGCTTTTTAAATTCTAATGTTCTCTGGGAAGACACACTACTGGCTGCTATCTTCAGCTGAAGAGTGGGGTTTTGTCAAAGCTTCATCAACAGTGTTGTCCTCTTGAGAAAGTTTTATCTGTGAACAAAACAAAACTGCATCTGTAATCTTCATATCACGAAAATTTGAAATGTTTGCTGTGTCTGAGAACACAATCTAGTTACTGGAAAAGTTTTCATTCAGTTTTGGTTTGGCTGTGCTTTGCTTTCATGCTTTCTGTGATTCCAGAAAGGCCCAAGAAATCCTGTGCAGTGTCCAGCAAAGACACAGCCAGAGATCCCATGTGTGTACCGCTGTGTTGAAATACTCTTGTGAATTTCCAGTATGGTGTTTGTGCACTGAGGAAATTAAAGGTAGTTAAGGAAAAGTTAGAGAATGTAAGAGCTAACTTGGCCCTCTGATAAACCTGTTGCTGGGTTTTTCCAAGCCAGCTTTCAGGCTTGTGATAAACTCCCTCTCTCTCCCCCAGTTTGGTTACTGCTTTTACCACTTTGGACATAGTTTCAAGGTCAGGTGGGATACAGTGAGAGCACTCACAGCAAGCAGTACGATATTCTAAGTACCTTTGGTGTTTTGCTGTAGCAGAAGAACCAGAAGCACTCCTTTTTGATCATCTAACAGGAATAGGCAGATGGTAACTTCTTACCAGTATGACCTGAGGTCAGAAGATCCTAGCACATTTGCAAAGAAAAATAGCATCTATAATGTCCATACACCATATGTCCACAAGAGACCTCAGTGTCTTGATTTAGAAAAGAATAAACTTGAAAGGGGACATCAAGGCCAGGACATCTGTTAAGAGAGCTGCAAACGATCAGCCTCGCTCATCCACATGAGGAAAAGTTTCTTCCTTTGAGTGTATGAAATGGTTCCTCAAAGTACAGACAGTAGAAGCTGTACCACCATTCTCTGTTGTTCAGCTCAGTTGTGAGTTTGGGCTGCTCCTATGCTGAAGAAAAAAAAAGCCATTTAAAAATACCTGGCAAAATACAGAGGGTGCCAAGTTCATTTGAGAAAGTTCTTAATTTCCCTCGATTTTTTTTAAATGTACAATTTGTCTTTGAAATATATAGTCTGACATATTTAATAATAAATGGACAGAACAGCATTTAATGTTTTCAGTCTTATTCAGAGATGGTGCCACAGGCTGTCGTTCATAAAAATAGATTGGCGTTTTTTCAGAGCTTACATTTTTGCATGTCTGTCTTTCAGTACTTTAATTACACAGATTTTTTTCTAAATGCCAAACCCTGTATCTGGTTTCTCTGTCACACTGTGGGCACTAGTTTTGTCCCAGGAAAATCGTGTTTCTGGCTTTTCATAACTAAGAAATGTTTAAGGAGAAATTCCAGGGCAGGCTGCTTAAAGCAAAGTCCTAGAGATAGTTGAACTCTAAAAGTTACTTGTTTGAGGTTCTTGTATATTATACCCCATGATAAAACAACAGTGAAGAAAAGAGAAGCTGGCAGTAGCAGGGCTCTCCTGCTACGGGTGCATTTCTGTAAAGCTGTTTCATGACCCTGTTTCAGTGGGACCACTACCTGCTAAGTTCTGCTGAGATTCCTTCAGCAGATTTCACTGCACGTGGCAGTGATTTTCAGATTGCTCCAGTGGTACTGAGTCTTAGCAGAAAAAGTTGGTGAATATTATCAGACCTTAACAATCTAAGGCTAAATAACTTTCAGGGAAGTAATTCCATTCCTCAGTTGTAGCACTCAAAGCAAAGCATGGAGACACTGCTGAAAAGCAAGGAGGCAACTGGCCAGAAATCGGCTCTGCTGGTGGTCAGTGTTCTGTGAGAATAATGCAGAAAGGCTCTAAATTTTGTCATGAGTTGACAATTGAGGAGTGCATTAAGGGGGGAAAAATAATCTATGGGCAAGTTTTGGGCTACTTTCTTTGTATTGCTGCTTTCTTCACTAAGGGTGTTCTACAAGTTGGGAGTTCATGCTGGTGTGGTTACCCTGGGCAGCTGAGTAGCCCTCAAAGGGATTTTGCAGATTTCATTATGACACAGATCACTCCATCTCTTATATTGTTTTTAAGCTTGAAATAGAAAGTATAAAGGCAATGTTTGCCTCTTACCCTGTGCTTTTATCAGCTGAGAAATGAGTCTATAGTGACTGCTTTTTGGAAATATCCAACTGAGAGAAAACCCGTGGGCAGCAGAGTGATAATGGGAAGGACTTGGTCAATGCATTTCAGAGATTCTGTGCTAGTGTGTCTTGTGCCTTTCCAGAACATTCATCTCTGCAAAACTCCAACTTCTGAAAAGAAAGGCATATTCTCACAGGGCTCAACTCTGGTCCAGAGTTGGCCATAGTTAACTGGAGTGATTGGCACACACTACACCTCCTCTTCTGTCTTTTGGGTATGAGTTGCTGTGCTGAATGATGAGCAGGTTTGCAGTAGAACAGTAGCTCCAAGCAAAAACAACAGCTGAAAGCTTAACAAATAAATTCTAACCCTTACACTTATGGTGCTGAGGTGAAGGAGCAATGCTGGGGTCACACTTTAGCAAGGTGGTAGATTTGTTCCACAACTTTGAATTCCATTTACTGCACAATTGCCTGTCATGATGCTTCTTGATCAGCAGCAGAGCAGTGTTCCATGTAAAAACCTGACCAGTGGCTTCACTCGCGTGAGCCCAAAGATTTGAGTTTTAGATGTACCCTTTGCTCTGGCAATTGTGACAATGACAAGGGATGAGGACCATCTTTCCACGGGCATATTGGTGGGAACTTCAGTGTAATTTTTGCATTTAAAAATGTAAAATTATAGTAAATAATATATTGAAATATAGATCTTTCAAATGGTGCTACGGTTTGAGGTATGTATTTGCTGTCATTGGTGCCAGTTTTGCTGTGACAGTCAGAAATAATTGGTTTGGGAGGAAGAAGAAACCTTATGAAGAGGTTTGGAGTATGAGACTTGTTGCTTCTCATTACATATAATGGATCACTGACAGAATCAGCCTGGTCTTACAACTTTTTCAGTGCTTTGTGTTTGAGGCATTCTGCAAAGGTAATACAAATGGGGCAAACTGTAGAAGTTGGTAGAAACAGGTCTTTTTGAATCTATGCTATACACCTTTGTACTACCAGGGAGTGATAGTTGTTCAGCTTAAAGCTCTAAGTATCTTTAGAATATAGTTAAAAAAGCACTCACACAAGGATGTTCTTTTCATAATCCCTTTGTGGTGGTAAAATGGGGTCTTTCTGATGGCTTCTCTTCCAGCAGATAAGATATAATGAAGCTTAAATGAGCTGTTTACCTTACTGTAGAGAGAGATGAACTCCAGGAACTGGATCCACTATACCTTTAGTGCTAAATACAGTTGAGGTCAGCTCTACTACAGTCTCTTTTGGATCTGAACTTTTTTTCTTACAAGGATGCTGAAAGTTTTAGTGCTTTAATTAGGAAGTAACTGTACAAAACAGATCCATAGCATAAGTTTGCCACAGCTGCCAGTTGGAGATATGCCCTGTGAAACTCACTATCAGAAAAAATCCCCAACAATTACTTTTCCTATATTGTTGATTAAAAATTGATATTTAAGAGTCTTAAGATTTATTAAAATATCTTGGTTTATGCTGTTAAATTTCATGTTTCAACTGTTTGGATTGTGAAAATGTGTGAGTTACTTTATGATTGATTCTTTCCTCAGGATTTAGATATTGGCCAGCGTATGTGAGTATATATTACAATATATACTGTTATGTAGGTGTTTATTTTTTTATGAAATGCAGAGGATTTTCATGCCATGTAGGAAAATGCACCATTCCAAGGAATTTTATTTATGTTTTTGTTGGGAGTAAAATGTTACTAAGAACTGTTTGGCTTTGGAATATGCTTTTATCAGCTGGGTTGTCCAGAGCAGGTTGTGATCAAGCAGTAATATATGATTTTGCATGCATTGTCCTTTACCCTACAGGTGAGCTCAATATATCTTCTTTATATGCAATATACATTTATTAGATAGTCAATTGCCCATACATGGAAATCATTTAAATGAAATTCCTTCCATATTAGACCTCTGTTTCTTTAAAACCAGGTAGTTACAAACCTCACATTTATCTCTTTCCATAGTTCCTCTGGGCATTTTTATAGTCCCTCCCTGCTTCACCAACTCCAAAACCTGAGACATGGAAGAAATGGCTTTACTCCTGGTTCTGGTTTAGACCATTCACCTGAAATAGTATAATTAGCATGGCCCTGATATGAGGCCATCATTTAGAGCCTGCCTTCAGTGTCTCAGCTCTGTGTTCTAAAATTACAAAACTTTCCTTGTTGTGTGGTTGGAGATTTGGCAGCTCCCAAACTTTTAATTTCCATCTCTAATAGAAGAGACCTAACCCCAGATTTTGATATTGTTACTTGAGTATCCAGCTTCAATGTGCTGGTTAGTGCTGGTATCTACTGCACACCAAATGCAGATTTGTTTACTGGCTCTGACTACATATCCCTTTTCATCATACCAAGCTCTTGCTAGATTTGTTTCCTGCTCCAATTGTCAAATACAGTAGGTTTTGCTAAGAAGCTCCTCTGCAAAACTTGGTCTGGGGTCAGAACACATTAGGAAAGAGACCTAAGACTTGCTTAACTGCTTTTCCACACGCTGAGGTGGAAGATGATGATGATGGGAAAAGGCTAATCCTTTTCCTGGGCGTTCTGTTTTGTACACTGACTAATCTTTGATAACTTGCCATGTTTAAGCATTTCATCTCCTTCATGACAAATAGGTAGTGGTTGCTCATATGCCAGACTTTCATTAATAGATTGTGCTTGTTCTGCATTCTTATTTACAAATTTTAATAGGAAGCCTATGTGAGAAGATCAGGACAGGGAGGCAGGAGAAAGCTGCAGGGTATTAGAATAAAGATCGTTGCTTCTAAGTGATTATCTCATTCAGCACACACTGCAGCATTTGCCAACAAACTCACAGTATTTTAAATTGAAGCATTTAAGTATTAAGCTTGAAAGTGAGGAGTTGACACAGCCCCATTGCAGAGAGTTGGGAATCCTGAGTTTCAGCCCTGCTGCTCTCAGGGATGGGCTCTGTGGCACGTGGCAAATTCTGAGGGCACAGAAAGGTGAAAATAGCCTTGGAAAGTCTTGTCCTGTTGATTGTCATTTTAGGGTGGGGATGCTGTAGTGTTGTGTCTTGGGAACAATAGGGTTGTGTTGCCAGCTGTGCTTATAGGAAGTCTGATAAAATGAGACAAGAAATAAATAGGTGAGTGTTGTCAGTCCTGGGCAGTTGTGCTGTGTTTACCATGTGGGTAAGGAATGCTGCTAACTGACATTCCTGGGCAGTTGTGCTGTGTTTACCATGTGGATGCGACTGTATCCAGTCTTGGCAAGGTGCTGGGTAAGGAATGCTGCTAACTGACATCAGGCAGTCAGAATTTGTGGCAGCAGTAGTTAATCCAGCTCTTACCATCCAGATGCTACCAGTGGTGTGTTTAGTAAAGGTTCATACCACGCTGCCTTAAGCCTCAATCCCATCGGAGTATTTTAGCATCCCCAGACTTCCCAGAACATCACTACAGCTCCATCATTGTGCTCAATCCACACTGTAAGGTTTAAAACGTCTTGCCATGGTACTGTGTGGGAGTACCATGTTCAGCATGTTATGGGTGTCATCTCCCTCAGCTATAAGAAATGCTCTGATTGATTGGCATATGTGCAGACTGAAGGAAGCGTTTAAAATACTCCTGTCCTTCTGGTATTATTGTTGCAGATGGACTTGGCTTTCCTTTTTATTTTGGGCATTTATGAAATGCAGAGGATTTTCATGCCATGTAGGAAAATGCACCATTCCAAGGAATTTTATTTATGTTTTTGTTGGGAGTAAAATGTTACTAAGAACTGTTTGGCTTTGGAATATGCTTTTATCAGCTGGGTTGTCCAGAGCAGGTTGTGATCAAGCAGTAATATATGATTTTGCATGCATTGTCCTTTACCCTACAGGTGAGCTCAATATATCTTCTTTATATGCAATATACATTTATTAGATAGTCAATTGCCCATACATGGAAATCATTTAAATGAAATTCCTTCCATATTAGACCTCTGTTTCTTTAAAACCAGGTAGTTACAAACCTCACATTTATCTCTTTCCATAGTTCCTCTGGGCATTTTTATAGTCCCTCCCTGCTTCACCAACTCCAAAACCTGAGACATGGAAGAAATGGCTTTACTCCTGGTTCTGGTTTAGACCATTCACCTGAAATAGTATAATTAGCATGGCCCTGATATGAGGCCATCATTTAGAGCCTGCCTTCAGTGTCTCAGCTCTGTGTTCTAAAATTACAAAACTTTCCTTGTTGTGTGGTTGGAGATTTGGCAGCTCCCAAACTTTTAATTTCCATCTCTAATAGAAGAGACCTAACCCCAGATTTTGATATTGTTACTTGAGTATCCAGCTTCAATGTGCTGGTTAGTGCTGGTATCTACTGCACACCAAATGCAGATTTGTTTACTGGCTCTGACTACATATCCCTTTTCATCATACCAAGCTCTTGCTAGATTTGTTTCCTGCTCCAATTGTCAAATACAGTAGGTTTTGCTAAGAAGCTCCTCTGCAAAACTTGGTCTGGGGTCAGAACACATTAGGAAAGAGACCTAAGACTTGCTTAACTGCTTTTCCACACGCTGAGGTGGAAGATGATGATGATGGGAAAAGGCTAATCCTTTTCCTGGGCGTTCTGTTTTGTACACTGACTAATCTTTGATAACTTGCCATGTTTAAGCATTTCATCTCCTTCATGACAAATAGGTAGTGGTTGCTCATATGCCAGACTTTCATTAATAGATTGTGCTTGTTCTGCATTCTTATTTACAAATTTTAATAGGAAGCCTATGTGAGAAGATCAGGACAGGGAGGCAGGAGAAAGCTGCAGGGTATTAGAATAAAGATCGTTGCTTCTAAGTGATTATCTCATTCAGCACACACTGCAGCATTTGCCAACAAACTCACAGTATTTTAAATTGAAGCATTTAAGTATTAAGCTTGAAAGTGAGGAGTTGACACAGCCCCATTGCAGAGAGTTGGGAATCCTGAGTTTCAGCCCTGCTGCTCTCAGGGATGGGCTCCTGTGGCACGTGGCAAATTCTGAGGGCACAGAAAGGTGAAAATAGCCTTGGAAAGTCTTGTCCTGTTGATTGTCATTTTAGGGTGGGGATGCTGTAGTGTTGTGTCTTGGGAACAATAGGGTTGTGTTGCCAGCTGTGCTTATAGGAAGTCTGATAAAATGAGACAAGAAATAAATAGGTGAGTGTTGTCAGTCCTGGGCAGTTGTGCTGTGTTTACCATGTGGATGCGACTGTATCCAGTCTTGGCAAGGTGCTGGGTAAGGAATGCTGCTAACTGACACCAGGCAGTCAGAATTTGTGGCAGCAGTAGTTAATCCAGCTCTTACCATCCAGATGCTACCAGTGGTGTGTTTAGTAAAGGTTCATACCACGCTGCCTTAAGCCTCAATCCCATCGGAGTATTTTAGCATCCCCAGACTTCCCAGAACATCACTACAGCTCCATCATTGTGCTCAATCCACACTGTAAGGTTTAAAACGTCTTGCCATGGTACTGTGTGGGAGTACCATGTTCAGCATGTTATGGGTGTCATCTCCCTCAGCTATAAGAAATGCTCTGATTGATTGGCATATGTGCAGACTGAAGGAAGCGTTTAAAATACTCCTGTCCTTCTGGTATTATTGTTGCAGATGGACTTGGCTTTCCTTTTTATTTTGGGCAGGGGGATGGGGCTGCCTTCTATCTGCAGTGTCTGTTGATAGCTGTATAAAGAGCCCTAGTGTCTTCATCCAGCAGTCTTTTATCATTTCAGATGTACTGTGCCATTCTTGTGAGAAGTGCTAAGTTTCCTTATAAAAAGGTCTGTTGTGGCTCCCAGAAGTCCATTACTGTAGGAACGTGCAGAGCAGTTTCAGCAGAAGCAAGAGGGACTCTTGTTGCTTTGCTTTATTGACTGCATTATCAGTCAGCTCTTACCCTGCTCGATGCTGGTTGAAGATAGATCAACACAACCCATAGGGGTTATTAATCTGCTTACCCAAGTGTCCATTTAATGAGTTTCAAGATGAATTTTGGACAAAAAGTGTAATGAGCATCCAGACAATTTTAGTAAGTAAAACCACCTAAGGCAATGTCTTCCTTAGTTCTTAACTTTGTCCTTGCCTTAAATTTGGACATTTTGTCCTTCTGCTCTTAGTTGTTAAGCATAACTTTTTGTGAGATGGCTGAAAGTTGCAGAGCCCTAGTGGCAAAATTCAATGTGAATGTGCTAAAATGGTGTGTGATGCTCTGGAAGGGGTCCCTTTCCCCACATCTAGTTATGATGGATCAGGTGTGTCCTTGAATACCAGCTTGCTTTAGTTTTTGCCTGAAGTACTTTCTAAAGTTAGTGCTGAAATTAGGTTTAGAGGTTTTTTGTTCTTTACCAGCATTTCTTCCTTGCTGTTACTGGTTAGGTTGTGAAAAGCATGAGCTTGCTTTCCACTGAGTGATTGCTGCTAATTTACCCAGCAAGATCATCATTCTTTCATGAGTGAGGAGACTTCCTGAGTTATGTTATGTCATCTCTGTGCACAGTTTTTACCTAATGAATAGAATTTCAGAACAGATTATTAATCATTAAGACTTTGGTTTCATTGTGTGTATTAATGAATCGATATTGCTAGACCTTGTCTTCCTTGAGAAGCTTCTTATCCGCTTTGCTTTATTGACTGCATTATCAGTCATCTCTTCCCTGCTCGATGCTGGTTGAAGATAGATCAAAACAACCCATAGGGGTTATTAATCTGCTTACCCAAGTGTCCATTTAATGAGTTTCAAGATGAATTTTGGACAAAAAGTGTAATGAGCATCCAGACAATTTTAGTAAGTAAAACCACCTAAGGCAATGTCTTCCTTAGTTCTTAACTTTGTTCTTGCCTTAAATTCGGACATTTAGTGCCAGTTCTGCTCTTACTTGTTAAGCATAACTTTTTGTGAGATGGCTGAAAGTTGCAGAGCCTTAATGGCAAAATTCAATGTGAATGTGCTAAAATGGTGTGTGATGCTCTGGAAGGGGTCCCTTTCCCCACATTTAGTTATGATGGATCAAATGTGTCCTTGAATACCAGCTTGCTTTAGTTTTTGCCTGAAGTACTTTCTAAAGTTAGTGCTGAAATTAGGTTTAGAGGTTTTTTGTTCTTTACCAGCATTTCTTCCTTGCTGTTACTGGTTAGGTTGTGAAAAGCATGAGCTTGCTTTCCACTGAGTGATTGCTGCTAATTTACCCAGCAAGATCATCATTCTTTCATGAGTGAGGAGACTTCCTGAGTTATGTTATGTCATCTCTGTGCACGGTTTTTACCTAATGAATAGAATTTCAGAACAGATTATTAATCATTAAGACTTTGGTTTCATTGTGTGTATTAATGAATCGATATTGCTAGACCTTGTCTTCCTTGAGAAGCTTCTTATCCATTAATGCTCCTTTTATAAAGGCATTTTGGTGCATTCATCTTTTATACTGACTCCAGTTCCTCCCCTCTTCCTACCATATCAACTCAGTACTTTCTCGTGCACCTTTCTAGGGCCTGAGTTGTGTCCAATCTCCCGCCCTGTAGACTTACCCTTTCAAATGCTGTCTGATCAGCAGCAAATCCTGTTTTGTTCAGTCTCTCCTTAGACCTCATAAAATAATAAAATGCTGAACCTTATTCTGCTGTGTTTTGCACTCCACATTTGCATCAAAGAGGGAATGGTGGCCTCAGAAACTGGGGATGGTGTGGGATGAAGACTGTATTATGTATTCTGCTGCCTGTAAAATGCCTGGGATTTGGGCTGCAGAAAGTACAGGATTCCCCCCTTTGCAGACCTGCTGTTTGTTCCCTGTTTATGTCATATCACCCTTGGAATTACAGAGTGACCTGGGTGTGTTCCCTGTGTTTCCCTTCACACTGACTCTGTACAGGAAGAATTTCGCTTATTCTATGCATCCAGAATCTACTAGCACATACACCAACTCCATCCAGTTTTTGCAGGGGCCCCAAGGAGCTGATCAGCTGCTAATCCACAGCTGCTATAACTGATGGCTTTTTCATCACCTTTTTGGAGGGGTGTGTGTTTTCAGAATAAACAATGTTGTTTTTCCAGAGGCTGAATATGCAAATAGTAGTAGGATAAGGACATGGACACTTTACATAGGAAACTGGGCTTTCAGGACATGTTTGCTATTTCATTTGTGTTCAAACTGTCCAATGTCAAAGGCTGCTTTTTATGTGCTGCCTCATTTAGTGTCACTGGTGAAGGGCTGTTCCTGAGCTCTCAGTTTTCTCAGTTTCTGGCACGACCACACTGGGTTATCAGCAGTGCTGTCATGCAATGAAATCAACTGGTTTTGCTTGGATTTTTGTGGTATCTTTATTACAACCTTGAGAAAATTAAATTGCCATTTGATGTACTGGCCACCAGGTGTCTTCTCTGAAGCTTTTTAGTAACTTGCTCTGGTTAAAACAACCCCCCTGCAGTAAGAAGTGTCATGGAAATGAGCAAAAGCTAATGGCAATGACCAGGGTCAGAAGTGACAACCGTGAATTTCGGGAAGAGTGGCTGTCAAGTCTTTTCAGTTGCTTTTAGAGCCTGAAATCTTTCTGAGCTTGCTGGATGATGAAAAAGAAGTTGGTAGGTGATGTTTACTTTTGCTGTTAATGGGAAAATCTTGCTTTCTCACCCCCTCAAGCTCCATTTCAGCCCGTTCTTCATTTTTTAAAAAAACCAACAGAAATAGTTTTCAGTGCTGTATTCCTTTTTACTTATTGATGTCCTCTGCATTTGTTCTCATTCCTCTACCCCTTATGTTAAGCCACACTGACTTTTAAAAGTTATATAATTTATTATTTTTTTTAAATATTGAACGGTGTCGTCCTCTTGGTATAGAAATTGATTCTGTCAATTCTCTGGTAGCATTGTATGTGTGTGAGCTTTTCCTGGCAAGGATGCTCAGGGAATAACTGAAAACAATATTCAGCCTGTTACAGCTATTTACCCAGTTGGTGTTGTCTGAATGTCAGGATTTCTGTCACAAAGCTAATTGTGGAGTTAAAGTTGTATGAAGTCATAACAATGCTAACAAAAGCAAAGCTGTAATCTAGTCATACTCTATTTTACTCAAATCTCTTTTGGGTGGGAGAATTTTAGAATAATGAAGAAGATTTAGTGCATCTAGCAAAATAGTTTAAGCTATAAATATGTATGCTTGAATGGGTTTTTATTATTTTTATTAGCTCTAAGCTCTCTTCATCTCCTCTGTAAATCTGACAACACATAATGTTCGTTTAAAAGGTACATTCTAGCTCAGCCAGAATTACTGGAACAGCTATTAGAGCTATTGTTGTCTGGCTACACCTAATGTTTGCAAATAATTTAGGAAAGCTCAAATGAAAAAAACCTGAATTAATGCCAAACTGTTATTTCTTTTAAAAGATATTTAACTTGATGGATAAGAAGATGCGTTTAAAATTTTCTGCTGCAGTGAAACCTTTACTTATTTTGAGACTATTGATGGATTACACTAAATGTGTTTCCAAATGTGCATCTGTTTAATACAAAATAGATGTCCTTTACTGGAAATTAACTGGAGGGAAGATGAAGCTCTTCCCATCATTTGATACTGTTGATGTTCATACAGAAGCTGTGATTTCTTTGGGTTCTGTGGATTGTCTGCTATGTCTAAACATTGCCTCCCACAGAGAGGTTTGGATGTCAAGGTGCTATCACATTTTGGGTGTTAAGTAGTAATTATTGGTATGAGGTGATCACATAAGACAGTTTTAAGTGTTGCTCAACCCTTCAGGTTCCATGTCATTAGGAAAAAAAAAAATCTGCTGGGGAAACAGTCTAATAAGACCTCACTGGAAGAATTCCTGGTGCTTTTTACCTTGCCTCTTGCAGGAGCGTGGGTGTGCAGCGAGGCTGTGTGTGGGGACAGGCACTCCAGTAGATGTGGGGTGTGCTTTCTGTTGCTGCCAAAGTACAACTCACAGATATATTCCAGGAGTTCATTCTGGAACTGCTGCAGCAAAGGGGCTGGAGAGGGTCAAATCCTAAAGGCTGTTACTGGTTAGCAAAATGCACAGTGCTAATAACACCACTTAAGTAAGTAGGTAATATTGTGAGCCAAGCAAAAAGCTAAATTAGAATAATAAAGGTTGGATCTTTGGAGGCAAACACTAGCTTTAAATGTCATATAATAATCTTGGTGACTGCAGTTTTGCCTCTGCAAAGCCAAGGCACTGCCTGGCCTTTCAGTGAAGACCTGCTGCAGTGTTGATAAGCAAACCTCCCCTGGGAATAATTGTGAGCTTCACTGGGCAGTTGTGTGCCTTTGTAATCATGGGTAAAAACATAGGAGCTGATGAACATTAAGTGAAAATAGCAATCAATGCTGCATTTAGTATCAGATAAGGATTCAAAGAACCATGAAATGTTAACGTGAGATATTTGCATTCCACTCATAGGAATAAGTATCACAAAGCCAGTGAGGTGTTTTTGTTCTAATTTGCTAACTTAGGTTACTCTCCCTAGAAGAGAGTGTTACAGTGTATTGGCCATGTTTGCATCATTTGGTCAGGCATTTAAAACACCAAGGTGAAAGATGCAGACACCAACAGCAGATGCTTTCCAGCTCAGACATCTCCCTCATCTGCAGCATTTCCAAATTAGGAAGTGGTGGGCTTCAGCTGGACTTCAGAACCTGATGATCTGGAGCCCCTGGTATGAGACACATTTCATGGCCACCAGATAGTCTTGAATCAGCCTGTGCTGGGAGTGCCTCATTGCCCTGATCTTGGTGAGTCACAGCAGCCACGGTGGAGAGCTGTCTGCTTGTTGATAAAGGGGGGCTGAAATGGGGAGATGGCTGGTGAGCTGCATCAGGTACCACACAGTATAGTTGTTTAAGAAGTGCTTGGTTAGGCTGTTTTGCCTTAAAATTAAATAGCTCTGTGGATGTCACCAGTTTTGAATTCCAGGATTAGAAGGATGGCAGCTCTTCTCTGCTTATGGGGCTTTCATCTGCTAAAGTTGTATTTCAGAAAGTTGATGTGCTGCTTGTGAAATGCTCCCCTAAGGCAAAACAAGCCCTTTGGGGAGGGGGACTGAGGACTGGAGCAAATCAGACAGGCATTTTATGTTTCAATTATTAATACAGTACTTTTTACGATTCTCAAATTGGAATTGCTAGCAGCTGAATTTTAAAAATGCACTACTTTTAAAAATTTTAGAAGTAAAACTAACTCCATGCAAATAAAGGTGCTTTCTTGGGCCTTGGAGACCTTTTTACTAGTCTTACACAATCACACTTGGATTTAAGTCCTCTTTCTCCTTGCTTTGGTGTGTACTGTGACTGTATCCATAGCCAGCTGGCATGGGGTACCCATTTGTGCAGCCTAAGAAGGGATGAGTTAATGAGAGCTTTGCAGCCTCCTTTGGAGAGGAAGATCTTACTTTATGGGAGATACTTTGAAAAGATAATTGTAGGGTGCATTCCTGACTCATACATAAATTCTGATTGATTTAAAATGGATACAAATATACAGTACAATTAAAAGTTATTATCACAATGCTGCTTAATACAAAGCTGAAGGGATTGATTTAAAGAAGAAATTGACTACAACAAATTGAAAGAGAGTGGCTGGGGCACTTTCCTTTGCTCCTCTTTCCCCTTCAAAAAAGTGTTTGTAATACTATAGGCAAAGTGCTATATAAAAAGGAGGGGAAGGAGGTCCATGGGTGAGTTTTTGCTAAGAAGTTCTGTCAGTGCACCTAAACCTTGATTCTGTTGCTGTGTGGATGCAGGTCCTGCCCAAACAAAACCCTATCAGAGCCAGGGATTTTGGTACTGGCAGCTGCCCATATTCACCCCTTGGATGGTGCAGCACCTCCCACTCTTCTGCAGTACAAACCTCCCATCCTGACTCTTGATGTCAGAGGCAAACGTGTCCATCCGAGCATCCTGGGTTTGCTGTTGTGGTGAGACCACTGCTTTTCGCCTGAGATCACACCTGGAACATCGGATGCAAGGTCGGGCTTGAGGAGCTGGCCTGGCCAGGGCTTGGTCTGAGGGGGTTTTGTGAGACACACCAGAAAAAGCAGATAAGGAGGCCAAGGGGAGGAGGAGGATGGCAGAAATGTGAAAGGCTTCGCCTTCTTCTGGGCTTTTCTGCTGCTTCCTGCTGTGGGGGTGGTTGTGAGCCAGCCTGGATGACAGAGCTCCTGTGATTTTGAAATGAAGTGTACCACAGATAAACCACCACAAGGACCTTCCTTCGTACTTTCCCTTATGCCACCTACGCTTCTCCTCCTACATCTGGCTCTTGCACAAGTGTAGAAATGAAAACTCTTGCTATCAAACCAAATAAACAAAATGAACCCAAACCCATCACATGCAGCTTTTTCTTTCTGCCTGGCATCAGCTAGTGTTACGTTTGAAAGAACAATCAAGATTAATTTTGTGGTTTTCAATCCTTTCCAGTTGGTGTGAGGATGGTCCTTGGATAAGCAAAATGTATATTTTCACACTGGATAATTGAGGATTGTGTAGGTGGTGATTCCAGAGATGCACCAGCACCAAGGCAAATGAAATGCTGCAGTCTTCCTTTGTTGGAATAGCAGTGCACATCATGGAAAGTTAACAAGTACCTGCTTGGTTTGTTTCTAAGTCAGGAACCACCTCATTTATCTTCACATTTTTTTATTATCATAAAGCTGCAACTTCTTTCATAACCCCCTGTCCTTTGCAGATTTGTGTAGTGGTACCCCCTGAAATTTCACATTCACCTTTGTAGCTGTTCAACTTTTGCCTTCCAGTGTGCTAAAGCTGTTGGCTTTTTTGTTTTAATTTTTTGTTGTTGGTCTTGGGTGTTTTTTTTGTCTCTGTTGCTCTTTGTTGCTTTTTCTCTTGGAGAAGCAACTGTCCATCCTCAAATTGGGTGCTCGTGCAGGTTGGCTGATTGCTTTGTATTATTTGAACTATGAAAATCCTGCTGTTGAGCTGAAGAAACTGAAATCCTTGTTTAGAAAAGAAAATTGTGATTTCTTACTGCCTACTAGAAAAGCTTTTGGCCTGCACTTGCAGGTGACCTGCCAAGGATTTAAAAAAGAAAAATTGGATTTTATCCTCTTTTTTTTCTGGTTTTAAGATGGTCAAAGCTGGCATGAAAAATGGTGGTGTTCTGAGAGGGGCTTTGTCTGCCCTAAGCAGCAAACAAGATCAAACCTAATCTTGTTTTTCTTCTTGGGTTAACTTTTAAGCTCTTGGATATATTAGCTTGCTATTGAAAATAATATTTCTTTCTTTCTGCCCCTTTATATAAAAGGGAAATGGATGCTTTGCCCACTCAGTTTACTATTTTGTCATCTTGGTATAGTTCTGTGTAGTTGTTCCTTCCTGCTGCACTTGGGGAAGATGGTGCTTAGAGTCTGATGGTGTCCTTTTTAGGGCAGCTCTTCTTGAAATGCTGGTGGTACTTGGATAAATTGACATGTGGACATCCCTGCTCTCCTCTCCCGCCACAGCCTGTAAGTCTTGAGCTATTGCTCAAATTCAAGAATGTTGCAATCTCAGATTGCTGCTGCTTTAGTTAAACATGCAAGTTGTGTAACTTGTGAGCACTCTGATTTCAGTCAGGGCTTTGGCAGCCTCTAACTAATTCTGCCTCCAACTGTTTAGTAGAAACAAAAATTCAGACCCGTTCTTGGGAAACTTGCTTTTCAGCTTGCTTGGTGAGACTGAGCACACTGTCCTAGTGGTGGACAGAAGACTGTTGTGCATGATAATAAAAAATTTTGTTTTGAAAACCTGTATTTTTCTCTTAGATTGTGGTTACATGGGAAAGATCTTTAATTTCCACTTTGCTCTCACCAGTTGTTGAGGTCTGACCTGGAGCTTGCTGGGAGGCTGGTGGTGTGATTGCAGCACTTTGGTGGAGGACAGACACACAACTTCCAGCTCAGACACCTTTCCTGTTCAGCCTGCTGATTTTTATTTCTTCTAAAAAGCAGATGAAATTGGAGAAACAATTCACAGGTCCCACCTCTCAGCAATTTCCCTTTTTCCATCAACCCTGACCAAAACAGCAATGGGAAAGAAGAAACGTAATTGTAGCAAAATGTTATGTCTCCTTCATACTGTAAACCCTGTATTTTAGGAAAGATTGTATTGCTGGACTCAATAGTCCAGAAACATTGTCCTTCCATTTTTTCCATGTTGCCCCTTTCCTGCAAATAATATTTTCATAAGATGCTGTCTGAATTAATGCCTTTTAAAAATATATATAAGAATGCTTGTCTTTCTAGTGTTGTAAAATAATCCTTCCAGCTGAGATTAAGTTCATTGTTGAGCATCCACGTTCAAAGAGAACTCCAAGGATTAAGCTCAAAGCCATGAGGAGGCCATCTTGCTTCTGTAGCCCTTTGGGCTTTGAGATTTTGGTTCACAGCACTTGGTATTTTTTATTTTTACTTATGTCTAGGGACATTTTATCATCCTCCTCTTTCCTGTTCCAAGCAATTACCATTTATTTTATCTTCAAGCAGCAGCCTGTGGCAATAAATTTTAGGAAATTCCTTCCCGCCCTTTATTAAGCCCTCCATAATAGCTTCCGCTACTCACTCATACATTCATTAAGAAGAATTAAATGAGTGCTGGCGGCCATTAGCAGAGCATTTAATAACCTCTCCAAGGGAAGGTGCAGCAGATTGGAATAAATGAACAGGAGCAAAAACAAATGAAGTAACTTCACAGAATATGCTCAAGTAATTTGTTCTTAAAAACCCGACTTATTTACATGAATGTAGCGCTTTAAAAGGTGCCGGTTTGATACCCCTGGCAGAAGAGTCCCCAGTTGAGAAGATCCCCAGGCAGTGACAGTGAGCACTTGGCTGTGGTGCCTGGTGGAAGGGCTGTGGGGTTTTCAGAGAGAGAAAGGGCATTTGAACATGTCCTGCCTGCTTCCCCAGCTGCCAGCAGGGCTAGTGGCTGTGCTCACAGGTCGTGGGGAGGACATCTGTCTTCTAGGAACTGGGCCATAACTAACAGCTCAGCTCATCTGGTATCAGGCACACTGCAATCTTGGGATGCTGGAGACGGCTGATCCCTGCCAGACTGCCTTGCAGGAGAAACTGAGACCTGTTACCTGTAAGCACGTTTCCCCGTCCTCCATCAGTTTTTAACTTCTGTTTTAAAGAATAGTCACTCTTGGCTGACATTTGGTCATGAAGCCCCCTAAACAGCTTTTCTGAAATACAGATATTTAGCAGGTATCATTGCAAGCCATTTGCTGTGGAGATCTCAACTTGTAAAGCACCAGGACTATGGACAGACCTGGAGCTGTACGTTCCAACATGTGGAATGGCTGAAAGTTTTGCCACTAGTTCTAGTTCTTTCCACTGTGTTCTGTGTTTTAATGTCTACATGCATAGCCTGAGCAACCTGGTCTAGTGGGAGGTGTCTCTGTCCATGGCAGGGGTGTGGGATCTAGATGATCTTTAAGATCTAATCCAGCCCAAACCATTTGATGATTCTATGATCTGCGCAGACAAAGGAAAGTTGTTTGGACTCGTGGATTAAAGTGCTCTTTAAATAGTTTGCGAGGTTGCTTAGCTGGATCTTGGCTTCCTTATGTCTTGGAAAACAAACAGAGCTTGAAGATGACACCAGCTACTGTTTGGCCAGTCTACTCCTACGTGTAAATTATGATAGCTGGGCACACCAGCTTGGAACAAACTCTGTGTATGTTTCAGAATCATTGTGTGTCTTAGCCTTGCTCAGTAGTGCTTGAGGATCTCATCCTGCCACGTTGTTTCAGCCGACTTCAAAGCTTCAGACTGTCTTTTACTTGGAAAATAGAAAAAAAAAAATCTAGTGAATAAACAATGTGAAGATTGTAGAGGAGAAGTTTTTGATGGTTGGCAATTTGTAACAGAAATGATGACAACCTGAATTTCATTTCACTGTTAGCTGTTTTAGAGGTAAAAGTATCGTGATTCAAATGTCATTCAGGTATTGGGGATGACAGATTTTTGTTGAGATTTTGTGGGTTGTTTTTTGTTGTGTTGTTTGGGTTTTCTTTCTCCGTTCTAATTTCAGAGCTCATTTGAAGGGCGCAATGAGTTGAGAACAATGACACAGTAATTGCTGTTACTGAACCGAAGATGCAGTTTAAGACTTTTACCTGGATCACTACATTTGATTGATGTTTTAATTTGGATTTTTGGCAGACGCGAGATAATAAGAATCAGTTTGCAGTTGGAAATATTTGCACTGGAGAATTCATAATTGTTTAATTATGTTCCCCCTTCTTCCTAGTAGAGATACAGGTTTCCTGTTTTAAATTCTTCATTAGTTTTTAAGCATCAACAATACATGATGGAGCAAATCTGCACAAATCATTTCAATATGTGATATGCTGCTAATATACTCAGAATATCTTATTCTAGTCTCTGTGCCAGATAATAACTCAGATAATAGCTTTCAGACACGTAAATAACACTGGAGAGAGGTGGTACAGACATTTGTTTTTCGTGTACAAATGTATATATGAACCTGGTTATTTGCATTGCTTTTTAAGTGGCCTAATCACCTTTCGTCTAAGGGAAAAAGCAGCTGGGAGAAGGAAAGATTTTTGAATGAGCAGATTGGTTTTGAATCTATCTCGTGCTGTGATAAATGGACAACAAAGTGTTACTTAGAGCAGGGATGAGCCTGTAGCTTAGCAGAAGAGCAGGATGAAATCCTGATGGTGAGCTAATGTATTCTTCAGGGGTCACTCCCCTGCTAGTAAATAGCAGCGTTGGTAATTCTTGCTATTTTATTGCAAGTTTGGAGTATTTCCACAGTTGAGCCCTGGATTCTGAAGGCAGGCAGTAAAAGCATTAAACCCAACTGACAAGCAGCCCTCACTCTGTCTCTGTTTTTAACTTCTCCCCACACCACTTTCCTTGTGGTGTGAGTTGGTTGGTACCGGGGCAGATCTTTCTCCATTTTCAATTACGGTGGAAACTTTTGTCCTGGATTTGAGAAACTAAGTTCAAGGGATGACGTAAATTGCAAAATGGCTGCTCTCATGCTAATAACAGCTAAAAATGGTAATAATATCTCTATCAGTTTGAAACAATTCCCCAAGCCTTTTCTCCTCTCCAGTAATACAAGCTCTGACATTTGATCGGGAGCTCAGGCAGCCGCCGAGGCGAGCGGCAGCTTGCTAATGGGTTTCTGATTGTTCTCCTGGTCCATTCTCCTCCTGATGAATGGTGCAGGGTCAGCTCTTGCAGTCTGGGGAACTGATAAAAAACACTTTGCCATCATGTCGTTACATTTCTCTGGGAGAGGGGGGGGAAAGCAGATTTCCTCTGCCATCCCCATGGCTTGCTATCCCGCTTAATTAGAGAGATACAGAGAGGAGCAGCCTCCCTGTCTGAAGCTGAAATTAGTTTTACAGCTTATGTGAGTGACGTCTTTCCTGGGTGGCTGGTGGAATCCCTGCTTGCTCTGGGGAGACTAGACCAGGCTTTCCTGCTGCTATTTGGCCCTGCAAATGCCTTAGAGCACCAGTGTTACAAAGCTATACCCCATTGAGGGTTTCCCATGGGGAGGTGTGTGTTGGGGAGGACAAAACACCTTTTTATGCCAGACCTCTACATTTCAGGCAAATGTAGCCACATCTGCCTGAGGTCAAGAATGAGATTTCTCCATTTTCAATTACGGTGGAAACTTTTGTCCTGGATTTGAGAAACTAAGTTCAAGGGATGACGTAAATTGCAAAATGGCTGCTCTCATGCTAATAACAGCTAAAAATGGTAATAATATCTCTATCAGTTTGAAACAATTCCCCAAGCCTTTTCTCCTCTCCAGTAATACAAGCTCTGACATTTGATCGGGAGCTCAGGCAGCCGCCGAGGCGAGCGGCAGCTTGCTAATGGGTTTCTGATTGTTCTCCTGGTCCATTCTCCTCCTGATGAATGGTGCAGGGTCAGCTCTTGCAGTCTGGGGAACTGATAAAAAACACTTTGCCATCATGTCGTTACATTTCTCTGGGAGAGGGGGGGGAAAGCAGATTTCCTCTGCCATCCCCATGGCTTGCTATCCCGCTTAATTAGAGAGATACAGAGAGGAGCAGCCTCCCTGTCTGAAGCTGAAATTAGTTTTACAGCTTATGTGAGTGACGTCTTTCCTGGGTGGCTGGTGGAATCCCTGCTTGCTCTGGGGAGACTAGACCAGGCTTTCCTGCTGCTATTTGGCCCTGCAAATGCCTTAGAGCACCAGTGTTACAAAGCTATAACCCATTGAGGGTTTCCCATGGGGAGGTGTGTGTTGGGGAGGACAAAACACCTTTTTATGCCAGACCTCTACATTTCAGGCAAATGTAGCCACATCTGCCTGAGGTCAAGAATGAGAGTCCCCCTCCAGAAGTGTCTTCAATAGGGCTATTATGCAAGGAGCTCTTAAATGGATTGTGACTGTTGGTTTAGTAACTCAGATTATATGACTTTGAGATACCTATTCTAGGATTTGTGAGTGCTAATGGGGAAATTCAGGATGGTCTTTTTATTTCAGTTGTTACCACCCTGTAAATAGAATAACATTGTAGAAAACCCCCTTACTATTAAGAATGATTCATTAAAATAGTTTTATCGACTTAAAACCAGCTTTTGCAGCCCCTTTACCATCCCTATCAATTTTAACTAGCTCATTCCTTTCCCTTCAAGGGTTGATTCCCTGACCACTACTCTCGGTGAGCTGTGAAAGTGAATTTCAGGTTTTCTAATTAAGATATCTTGAGTTATTTCTGATTTGTCAACATGACTAATGAAAGGAGTTATTCGTTATGGCTCCTTTCACCACTGCGCTCTTGCGTGTGGAGGCATTTTGGGGGCTTTGTGGATGTAAATCAGCACTGTGCCAAGCCTGCAAACTTTGCTTGCTGGAGTAATGGCACAGCTCAGCCCGGCGAGATCCCCCTCAGGCTGTGCACCCGGTTCTTTGTTTGCTGGAAAACTATTAATTTAGGCATGGGTTTTGAGTCCGTTGGAAATGGCTGGTGATAAACAGCATTGTAAGAAACCTACATGATCAACATTAATAATGCCTTGCAACACACTTTATTCCATGTGCATCTGAGAAATACCTGCTGTGTGGTTTAGGTTGTATTTTAGCAGATATCTTCTTCTCCCCCTCCCAGTTTTAGAAGAAATAATTAATGAATTGTTGGCTTAGCGCTGTTTTGTGGCTTAAAAGTTCATGCTGAGTGTTTCTTTCCATCACAATCTCATTATATTCCACAGCTACCTCTGTTGGCCTGGTTCAGATAAACAGTATTAACTTGTATTAAACCCCAAACCCTTTATGCACAGAGTGTGCTGCTGCCTTTCCCTTGCACAGATAAGTTGTGCCAAGGCTGAGCCCTTTCCATGCAGGCAGTTGCCTCTAGGGAGAGCTGATGTACAGTAGAGGAGCACCCTGTGCTTGGTGGGTATTCGAAGCAGGATTTATTGGACTCTTTCTGAGGAGACCATGGTTTGCTCAGCACATTCTATCTTTTGGTAGATCTTGAAATGGTAACTCCCATAGTTGTGAGAAGTTTCTAAAGCAAGATCTTCATGCTTCTCTAGAAAGAATGGCAGTTTATCTTCTTCCCTTGCTGTTACTCACTTGTTTTGACTGGTATTCTTGCCATCCCTATTTTCCTGTTTTCATGATCTTTCTGTGTCTTTGCTTAATCTCTAGCCACGTCAGAAAATGCAAGCTGGCATGATTTCTTGCAGACTTTGTAGGGCCCATGGATCAGTTTCAAAGTTACTGAATCTGGACCTACTGTGTGCTCCTCACAGGAGGGCTAATGTTCAGGGCATAATATCTGATGGTGTCACATTGCTCAGTCCAGTCCCTGCTGAGTTATGCAGCTGGAGCTCTCCTTTCTGCTCTGTTGTCTGATTCCTCAATAAATGCAAGTTGATTATTTTAACTTGTGATAGTTATACCCTTCTGTTGTGGACAGACTAATACCAGATATCTGCACAGGCTTCCATTATCATTCGTAGCGCAGAAAATGTGAAGACGTGTTTGTTTTTCTCTTGTAGATCTGTAATGTTTGGTTTAGTAACTGGTTTGGGGCCTTGTTTGCTGTTTTAACTACAGCCATTTGGGTTTTTTCATGTTTTGAAAGGATACCAGCAAAATGACATACACAAATGTTTCCAAACTTTCCCCATTACGTAGAAAATAATCGCTGTGCCAGAAACACCAGGAATCTTTCTTATCATACATGGTTTTTTTTCTTTGATTACAGTCTTGCTGAAAGGCAACGTTTAAGCAAACATTCCTCTTTGTGTTCCTTAGGATGGGCTGTCAGTTTGTTAGACTTCCAGCAGTCCTGTTTATTCACGTGTGCCTTTGGAAGAGCTGGAGCACAGCAGGTCGTTTTCTGCCTTTGTTCACTGCTAAGCAATTAGAAAACAATTTATAGCCTTTGTTTCTGCTTTTGAAACCCTTAAGAAAATGATGGCATATCCTTAACCCAAGAACTACAGCACTGAGACCTCTGCATCAGGGAGAAGCTGTTCCTCAGCTGTGTTAGCGCAGCACTGGGGCACTCTGCTGCTGATTGGGCCCTTTGGCTGTTACTTAAAATTAAATGAATAATGAATTTTTCCATTCAGCCAGAACTGAGTAAGTGGTAGAAGTGATGTACGTGCTAGATCCCTGCCTGGGAGCAGCAGTGTGACTGAAAAATCGAATGCAATTCAGACATGCTGGCTGATTTGCTCGGGTACCTGTGAGTACGTGACATTGTTAGTACTTCAGGGTTCATCTGCCCCCCACTAGCAGGTAGTTGTTCTGTCGAACAAGCAATTGAGGTTTTATCCTAACCCAGTAAAACATTTGTGTAGTGATTATGGAATCGGTGCCTAGGTTTTCTTTATTATCTCATAGCATGGTCTTCAGCTGATGAACCTGTTGAAGGTTAATTAAAAAAAGGAACGGTCAACCTACCAACCTTATTGTTAATCTGAGTATGACTGGGCAGAAGTAAGAAGTGCTTTGTGTGCTGAAATTGGTTTATAAGCCTTTTCTAGATTGCCTTCCCTCCGCCTCCTGCTCTGTGCCTGGCATTTTTTTCCCCAGCTTGACATAAATATTTGGCTAAGGCTAAAAGGATGAACAGAATTACATCCCATCAGCAGAATTAGAGGGGGGGAAAAAAGTTCTTCTGCCAATCACATCATGCGCCTGGGTAGAGCAAAGACTTGACTTAATGCATCTTATTGTATTTGGCATATGCTAAGCAGGATGAAGAGACAGTGGGTGCAGGTCATCGCCCACTGTGCTTTTCCCAGGCTTTGGGAGAGCCCTCTCCATCCAGGAGTTCCAGCAAGCTGCGGGCTGGAACGAGCGGCATGTGTTGGTACCCGCTCTGCAATGTGACCTCTGTTGCATTCCCTAGGCTCATTCTTGGCATAACTTGGCCTCTCCATCCCCACCCCCTGTCCTGGCTGGTTCATGGTCAGGCTGGAGAACCGTGGTAACTCAGCAGCTTCATTGTAGAACAAGACCCGAGACACACTTCACTGTTTGCTTGAAGGCTAGAGATGGGCTCCGGGTCTGAGCCCAGCATGGCACAACAGGAATGCTGTGATAGGAGGGGCTGGCACAGAGAAGAAGTTCTTGTCCTGTGACTGGTGTGTATCAAATGTGCTAAATCTGACAGCATTGCTGTCCCAGCAACATACAGCTCATGGAGCAGGAGAGATGGAGAACACCTGGAAACTGCGTGGCTGAAGCAATGACTGACATAAAATGTTATTTATGTGGAAGAAAGTGGCTGTAAAATACTGTAAATACTAGACCTTTGTTTGCTTACCAACCTTTAGACCTGTGCAACCTCACCATGTGAAGATGTTTATCCTTGTTAAGGGCAGGAAAACCTCTTCTGAAATAACTTAAACAGAAAAAGAAATCTACAAGGCTGGACTAAGTGTCAGATAATGGCTTATGCATCTTTTCTTGTGACCTTTGGATTACAGCAAAAGGTCTAACAGGCACATCTTTTTGCTTTGGGTTTTCTTCTAAGGTGTGCTCATCAGCCTGAAAGCAGCTGTTAGGATGAGACATAATTCAGGTTTAATTGGAAATGTCTGTTGGGAGGATAGAGTGAGTTACTGAGAGAAAATTAAGTGAATAAACTGTGAAAGTTTAGAAGAAGAAGAAAGTTGAAAGAAGAATAAACTGGGAAATGGAAGCTGATGCAACACTGGTGCAATGGGGGAGCCAAAGGGCATTAGAAGAGCTAAGCTGGAGGATCAATCTCAGAACTACAATTGCCTGAGTTATTCTGGGATGGAAGAGGAGCTGAGGAACATCAGGGCATGAATTTGAAGAGCTTAGAAGTGAAAAGGGGTGTTTTTTCAGATGACATATGTGTAAATGGAGAAGGGCAGGAGGCCTTTTGGGGTGAAGTGACAAGTGGGAAAGTGGTTTGCTGGAGGGCCCTGCAGTTCTTGGAGGATGTACAGAAATCCTCGTGCCCTGACGAATGGGAGTGGGTGTTGAATTACTTGCAAAAATGCCTTTTCTCCAAAATATCATTGTTAATCTCTCCTACTGTCAGTGCTGTGTTTAAATAGGAGTTTACAGCCCTTTTGTCATGTGGAAGTTTCAAGGGGTTTTGTTTATGTCACGTGTATTTGCAATGGCATAAGGGAGGTAAACTGTTATTCAAGTGGTACATGTCCTTGGTGCTGCTCTGGGAAAACAGAGCCCCACAAATTAAAAGCCCTGCAGCCAATCCAAAAGATATACTCCTGAGCCCTGCTTAGCAGACCAGTTTGTTCTAGGGGACCTGAAGGGGTGGGAAGACCTGAGTGAACTTACCTTCCTTGTAGCTCTGCAGAAACTGAGGCACTGAGGAGTGCAGTGGATTGTTCTTGGCCGTGTGGGTAGTCCAGACTGGGATGAATTGAAGACAGAGGGTCCTTGTGAATTGTTTAGGATGTTTTGCCCTATAGATTCTAGCCAAAAGGAGAACATCTCCCTTAAGCAAAATATTTAGGCAGACTCTATTTAAACATCCCCTGGAGTTTCCTTTCTTTTCAATTGCATGCTAAAATAGGTTTGAAAATAGTCGAAAATGGGAAACTGCACGTTAGCAGCTTTCATTTAGTTTTCTAATTGTGAGCATGTACATTTGGTGCCCTCAGGTTTTCATCTCGCCCTTTAACAGAGTAGCTTCAAACTCTTTATGGAGGAAAGTGCCTTTTCCTAAGAATCTGGAAACGTTTGAAATGTTGAGAACAGATTTAGTATCTTTTGACGAGAAGGTTAGCCTGGTGCTCAGAGCAAAGTCCTGGGAGCTGTAAAAGTGCAGGGCAATTACACTAGTGGAGCCAACTGACTATCCTCTCTCTCTGGCCTCCAGCAAGTCCTCAGACCTCTTTGCGTATCATTCAGCCCAGCTGGAAAACCCAAGTAAGCAGCAGGAACCTTGCTGGAAGCCAGAAGCCTCGACTGACCAAGTTATTCTGGGAAAATGAAATAAGTAATGAATTAGAATCAGGTAAACAACATGTACATTGAATTCTTTTAAAGAGAAAATAATTCTGTAGATATCCAAAACGGCTTTCGTTTGGCTTTGTTTGAGTGGCTGAAGTGATTGTTCTGTCCTACTTGACAGCAAAGGAAAAAAATTATACTTGCAGCTTCCGTTTTCATCAGACTGTTTACAGAGTCTGTAGAAATCAAGTTAATCAATATTGCTATTAGACACATGCTTGGGCCCCATGCCACAAGCACTCATTTTTAAACCCTTCAATCTTGTATCATTTATGGAGATTGTATTGTCAGAAATAGCGCTGTAAATAATTTATTTTGCTGCCAGTGCTTTTCTAAAGGTCTCTAGGCATGATGCAAGATTCCCTCCAGGAGCTGTAAAGCTTCCAGATCAGTTTGCTATGGCAAAGAGATTTTTTTTTTGAGAGAGAGACAGACAAGTAGGATAGTGGAAATGATTGGTTATTTCAGGGAGTGGCTGATGGCTGTTTCTTTTGCATCATTATTGTAATCCAGAGTAGAGCAGTTTAATAAGTGACATTATTGCCATCTTGTTCCATGGGTTGAGTGGAATGAGTCAAGTTTCTCAGTGCACACACACAGATGTCACTGTCTGAGTTGGTGCCCCTGAGGAGGGGTTTAGGGTGTATCAGCACAGCCAGGACAGAGGGTACCCTGCAGATAAGCCAGCTGGCTTGCGTGCTGGAAGGGGTCATGGGCCAGCATGTGATTGGAGCTGTCACCCTGTGTTCATCCCTGCTGGGGTGAAGGTATGTTGGGGCTAAGAGGTAACATGCTTCAGCTTAGCAGAGTGTTAATCAAATAGTGTTGTGCAGCTGCAGCAGAAGTGTGCAGACTCTGGTTTATGTATTATATGTTTTCCTTTCTCTCCAGTGATGCTATTTCTAACTGGGCTGTCAGTTGCAGAAGAAATGTGGCACTGTCTTCTCTTTGTGTTGCTCAGTGCAAATCCTTGGTGAGCTGCCTGGGCTCCTTCTTCATCCTCTCAGCCATCCAGACCAATTGCAGCTGAGTCTTGAAGCCTGCATCAGAAGATTGAAATCTGTCAGATTTCTGTTACTTTTCAGAGACTAGAAACTTTGCTGATTGAATAGAAAATCCTATAGTGGGCCTAAATAAACATCAGCTGTGTACTGGGAGGCTTACAAAAAAAGTCACTATTTCCAATTTACTCTTGAAAATCTTCCCAGATCTTTAACACCATTATATGGATTTCTGGGTGATGAGAGTGCAAAGAAAGTTCCATATAAACTAACTTGGTTTACTCCCCAAACAAATTAGAAGGCAAGTATCTAAGAGGAAAGCAGGATCAGGTAGCCTGAATTATCTCCACAAGCTTCATTTGCTGAAAGTTTAGACCCAGAGAGCTGATTGAGCTTTAGTGATGGTAAATCAAAGCCCTTTCTAAAGCATTGACAGCCAGTTGTCCAGAGATTACTTGGGTATCACGTGCTCTGCTGGTCTATATCCAGCAGAGACTCACAAAGATTGGTTGTTGCTGATGTAAATCTTAGTGATTCCTAGAAATGCCCTTTCCTGTCCTTACCTTTAGTGAAGTGTAGAGAAGTAAACAACTTCAAATGAATTAAGACTAAGAGAAACTCAAGGTTTTTTGCTTGGAAGAATAACAAGGAGCACAGCCTGGCTACTGTGGAATTGGAGATGGTGATGTGCAGTTATTGGATGAAATAAACAGATCCTGTACTTCCAACCTGGACCGTGTTGTGCCTGATGTATCTGAGGAGCACCTATCCCCGTGGGCATGATGTTAGAGCCATTTGCTAACAGCTCAGCCAGCCAGACTCCAGCTTGATTAATAGATGAATCCTCAAATGCCTATTTTGGGTAGATGTATGTGTTCTTTAAAAATTGCCTTTTTTAGTGCTTTGGGAATACACTAAGTATAATAGTTAAAAATAACTGATATCACTTCATGTCGGGTGTAAACCACTGCATTTTTACTCAAGTTGCAGGTTAAAGTAGGAGGCTGTCTTTCCTCCCTTTTGTTTTAAACAAGCTGCATCCTTTATTGGCCCCTCCTATCTGCATCTCTTTAGCCCCCAAGGTGGCTGTTTCCTATCGTTAGACTTTGTTGTCAATGATTTTTGTGCTTCAAAGGAAAGGATGAAAAATTGAATTTATGAGTTTTTACCCTGAAAAAAACCAAACCTCACAATATATGAAATTTCCTTCTGAGATAATCTTTTTTCATGGCTTATTTTGGTTTGGTTGCATGATCTATCCTGACGTTTGCATCAGTGTCCTTAGATGCAGAGGGCATCTTGGGACAGTGATCTTTTTGGTGGTGTCACTTGAACTGATGGTGTATTTGTGGCTCTGCTTTTCCAAACTCCCCAGCGTGATCCCCTGACCCCAGCGCAGCGGTTCGTAGCTCTGCCACTTGGTGACAGTCTTTCAAAATAAAACTATCACTGGTGAAATGAGGGTTTGAATTTAGTGACTAGCGTGTGCTTCTCTGCAGCTAATCTCAGTATAATTAAGTGTGATGTATAATAATTTATTTGTATGTGAAGCAGAGGTGTAGATACCTAGCTCTCCGATGTCAATTTGCTCTAAATGCCATGTTACCCATTCCCAGTAAATCACACCCTGGACCATGGTGGTAGGATTTTTTTGTGGACTAATCAAATGCAGTAAATGAGGTCTCCATTGCAGGAGCTTGCTCAGGGGTTTGTCACCAGAGATGACACATACCCACACGTTCACATCTTTTATGAGAAGCTCGGTCCAGTGTTTAATTACCCTTTCACTAAAGAAGTTTCTTCTGATATACAAACTAAACCTCCCCTGGCACAACTTGAACCCATTTCCTCTTGTCCTGTTCTTCTTACTAGGGAGAAGAGACCAACCCCCACCTCACTCCAGCCTCCGTTCAGGTAGTTGTAGAGGGTGAGAATGTCTCCCTTACCCTCCCAATCAGCCTTTCTGCAAGCTTTCATCTTCCCATTCCCCTTCCCACCCCCATATTGCCCTTTCTCCCCTCTTCCAGTGGCCAGGCACACAGGTCCTTGCTTAAACTTTGAAATCTTCTTTTCACAGCCTAGTTTGAATTTCCTGGTAGTGCTCAGCAGCTATATTCTCTGTACTCACTACAAAAGAATAAGAATAAAAATGATGAGGTAGGTGTTTTTTTTTTGTTGAAGATAATCCTTGGCCATTACCTAGGTTTCAAATACAGTTCCTAATAAAGGACCGTAGGTACAATTACTCTGTCAGAGACCAATTGCTGTCTGAGTTGTGGAAGTGCTGAGGCCCTGCTTTTGTAGGTCTTTTTTGCATTTCTCTTCTGTGATCAAGAAAAGCTAGTGCAAATGTTTGAAGGAATCACTGTAAGATCACAAAAGATGGCTTGTAATGTATCTTTTGCTTTGGGGGGCTTGTATTTTGAGAAGAAAATTACCACAATTTAGTCACCAAAATTACACACACTTAGTTTCCACCGTCCTTCTGTTTACCCCTCGTTTAGCCCTTTCATTCCACTGAATTTTATCTTCGCTGTGCACTCAACTCTGGTAACATTCACCCAGAATGTCAGAGCAATAGAAGAAAATAATAAGAATTAAAAAAAAAAAATAGCAGTTTGCTTGTTTTGTGCTTCTGTATGGCAACACTTTGGCTATTGAAACATTCATGAACCTATCTAGGATTAAGCTATTCTAGTGGGTTTTGTGCTACTGTTGCCAACAGAGCCTTTCTAGCAGATACAGTCCTGGAGCAAAACAGTAATCTCAAGGAATCTGGGATCATTTTACTGGGGTTCTGAAATCTAGTGTGCTACAAAATGGGATAATTTGTCTTGTGTTCAGTTCAGCACAGAATTGTGGAGCCACACACAAAAAAGGCAAAGTACTAGTGCTTTGGTGTTTGGGTTTTTTTTGTGTTGTTTGTTTGTTTGTTTAATTTGCAGCTGTATTCCAGGATTATAAGAAAGACAGTATAACTGGTATGGACTAGCTTTCTTGAGAACAAACCAGTTTAGTCATGTTACTAAAGGCAATGGGGAGATTCTGATGTAGGGACTGTTCCTCACCTCTTGCAAGCCTTCTTTTCCAACCTAAGCATTACAGTGGCAGCTCTCTTGTTTGATTTTGCTAATTGCTTACATTCCCAGGGTGGGAACATTGGTGTTATAGCAAATGATGTTCTTTTTTCAGCATCATGAAACCTCAGGTTTTGGTCAGTGTGAGCAGGGAGCGCGGGTACCCATGCACTGGCCGGTTGAGCCGGTTTCTCAGCTGAGTGCTGGAGGGCAGGTGAGCAGGAGAAATCCAGACTTTTGTAAACCACCAGAGCAGTCCCCTTCTGTTTCCATCTTGCTCACTTCCAAACAAAAGGTCATTCCCAACACGAACTCTGAGGAATTCTTGTATTTTTGCAACCTGAGATGCACCAGCCCCTCCTTGCAGTGTACATGTCTGCTGGTCCCTGACCTTGAAGGACAGGAGTCTCTCTGAGCCCGCTTTGTGTCCCTAGCAGGAGTATATGCTCTGTCTGGGCAAAGGATACTGTCCGCACAGCTGCTTCAGCTGCTGCTTTCAGACACCATCAGCTCACAGCTTCTGATTCTTAATGGTTTGGAGAGGACAGAAGCAGGAGGAGAGGCAAAAAATCCTCCATGTTCCCAGTTTTGAATGGCACCAGTGATACAGCTTTTTTTTAATCCTATATGTTTAAGGTAGGGCATAGTTTCCTGCTGTAAATCTTCTGATGCAGAAACTGATATTGGGGAAGCAGATCTTTCTTACTGAAGTTGTAGGATGCTTTAGGGTTACTGAAGTAAGCTCAGAGTTTCCAGCACTATAAAGTGTATTTTTGAAAGCCATGGGTTAGCACCACGGGCACACTCTGGCCTCTTTCAGTAAGCTGGTGTCTGCCTTGTGGTCATGTAACTAATTAGTTTGGGACACTTGGCACATGACCGCTGTCAGAGGACAAATACATTGGATTATGGCTTGATGTGCCAGAGAGCTGAATTTTGACACCATTCCTTTCAGTCTCACTCAAGCTGGTACACTGGAGGAGCAGCTTTTTCAGCTCAAAGTTGGTCTGCGCCAGCTGACCCAGCAGAGCACTCGGTCATGTCAGTGCTGGAGACTCAACCCACTTGGAACCCAGGTCATGAAGGGTAACACCACAGCACTATTTCTGTATTCTTCCTCTTTTCTGCATTTCCTGCAATACTAATAAGCTGTTTGGAAGCAGAGGACATCGGTTTCCAATCAGCAGTGTCGACGGAGCAGCGCTCGGTCGCTGGCCATGATGACGTTGTTTGGCACCAGCAGCTGCCAGGTGAGTGAAAGTCGATCTGGAGTTGTGGAGTGAGTGGAAATAATGTGGCCCAGGACATGTGTATGTAATTTGTTCAGATGATTCAAGTGAGAGCCATGGCAACTGAGATAAACAGAGGAAAAGATACTGGAAAACCAGCAGCGGCTTCATTTTAATAGCACAGCCTTGGTTCCAGACAGCTCAGATGTTTACTATAAGAGCTCCATCTTCCTGCGTGTCTCTTCCTCCCCACCACCCCCATCGCTTTGCAGGCACTTAGTCATGAGATTGGATGGCTGCTTGGGTAAAGCACTGCAGGCCAAATTCCACAGTTTCTACTGGAGCAAAAAGCCATCGGCTGCCTTCAAATATGGGCTGCAGAATTTCTCTGGCTGTTTGCACACCCGTGAGTCAAAGGACCCCAATAAAAACACATCCTAATTGAGCTTCCTGTGGATAAAATAAGTTTTCTGAAAGCATTAGGGGTTATTTGGCTAAGTGTGATGTCTGAGCTTGGGATGTGCTTTTGCTAGAGATCAAACTATTCGGCAAGCCTGAAGTCTGTGCTGTCTATAATGTCCGAACTGGAAAGAGT
>NW_009953489.1:5454843-5498557 GCF_000747805.2 Chaetura pelagica | reverse complement strand
AAAACACACCACTGCTGCTCTTCTGGGTGAAGTTAGAGTAAAGTTGGCTAATCTGTGGCTGTTGAATAACAAACAGCTCTTGAGAAGATTGAGCGTGACTTCCATGCCAGGGCTCTATCACGTGCTTGGCAGTGGGGCTGTGCTGGTGTGTGGGCTTCTGGGCAACTGAAACCTCAAACTGCAAGTGGAAACAACCCAGCAAGAGCAGCAGGCGCCTTGTGCTGTGCCGTGGAGAGAGGATTGGGAACGAGGACCTGAGTTCTGTCTCCAAGTAAATGATGCTGATGGCTGTGCTTGCTGACCAGGGTTGTGTAATCTTGCATAGGGCCACAGTTGGGTATGCTTATCCCAAATCCCACCCCACAGGGGAGCTGCTGGTGATTCACCTCTCTGAATCATAATTCCTGACACTATTAATCGCTGTCCTTGGTGCGTCCTTGATTCATGGGCTGCAAATCCATTCTGATTGGAAGAAAACACCTTTCAAGCAGTTTAAAAGCTGGCTAATTTCCTACACCAATACGTTAATCCCACATCAGTGTTCTACCTTTGTGGCTCTTTTCTTTGTTACTTGAAGAGTGAACTACAAGACATGAACATTTATAAAAAGAAATCTAGTTAGCTACAGAAATGTGATAAATATCCAGTAATTGGATTGTGAGAAAAAGCATGGCATGTATACAGTTTTCAGTTCACAGTTTAAAACTTGAGTATATTTATCTGTTTAGAAATTCTGCTCTTTTTGTTGTGAATTGGCAGGATCCTGAGTTCTGTCATTCCAAGATGCTGCAAATACCAATTAAAGAAAATCTAAATCAAGTTCTTTGAGTATACTTACACTCTACAATACCTTTTTAACATATGGTTCAATATAAAACTCCTAATGTGCATACAGAAAACACTAAGCTATATGTGTGTGCTTTCTTTGAATGACTAAAAATAAGGTTTAAAGCTAAGTTGGAAATTATCCTCTAAGTCATTGCTTTGCAGTAGGAATAGAGCCAGGGCAGTGGGTGCTGAACTCTGTTAACTTACCCTGTAAAGCCCTCCTGCCTTTCTTGGCATGTAAGTGCTCCAAGCCCAAGCCCACTTGCTGCCTGCTCTTCTCCTGGTGGCTCCAAGCTACCTGCCTGCTCCAAATCCTTGATCTTAGATACTGCACTGCCTGTCCAACACTGTTACCCTGCAGCATCAGAAAATGAGTGTTCAGAGCTGCCTGTGCAACCCTGGCCTGCTGAGCAGGTCCTGTGGTGCTGCCTTCACTGTGATGCCTGCCTTCAGCCTGCAAGCCAATAGTCAGGAAAGCTCTGTTAGCAAAGGATTTTCCCTGTGCTGTGTGCTGCAGAGTCTGAAGTGTGAACGCGTTTGTCTTAAATGCTTATCTTACTTAACTTGGCTTGAAGAGAATAAGCAGGCTTTCTAGCAAGGATGCTTTTTTCCTTAAGAAGTGTATTATCGATGTTAGTACAGATGATAAAACAAGACATTCTCATCTTTCTCTCTGAATTTTTTTCTCCACTTCATTATTCAGTTTTACATTTTTACGTTGCTTCCAGTTCTCCTGTCACTGTGAAATCTTTCAGAGTGGATAAAAGCTGAAAGCTAGAAGCAGAAACCAAAATTTTTTAGCTGCCTTTGCTATCAAGCAGCAAACATAAGTCAGAAGCCCAGTGTTTGTTTTGCTTTTGTTACCATTCCTGTATGAAAAAATGTACATAAAAGGTCTGTCTGCTGACTTGCAGCGATTGGGGCAGCGCAAATTGCTGAGTGAAGAGATTCAGAAGAAAGAGATACAAAGTTCAGTCTTGAGTCGTGTAAGATGCTTTCCTCAGTCCTGTGTTTTTTACCTGCATCTGTCCTTGTGGTGGCTTCAGGTCTCTATTTCAGAGGAGCCCACCTGCTGGCACAAGTGCTCAGTGTCAGTGTATCCTAAATGTTCCCTTCTGGAACAGATTTTCACTTTCTTTGCCTGCCCACCCTTGATGGAAGGTAGAATTGAGAAACTGGGAACCAGCGTGGAGAACTTGAGAGGGACTGTGTGTTTGTGGGTGCTTTGAAAGGATGCAGTTTGAGAGCAGAGGTTTGCATGAACACTCAGTGGCACAAAAGGAACCATGAGCTGATGGGGAGAAGGGGCTGAGCTGGATGGGTCAGAGGAAGTGGTGGGCCAGCTCTCCTAGGTGTTCAGTCAGGAGCAAAGTATTTTCCACAGGATTTCAGAGTGGAAACTTCAGCTTTTCTAGAAGTATTCCTGAAGATCAGGGGTGTCAGGGATTAATATATTTCCAATAAGGATAGGAACTGAGGCTTGTTCCCTGCCAAGGGGGCAATGCCTGTTTGGGAAGAACATCCGATTTATATGGTTCTTTGGTGGCCAGTTTCTGACTGGAAATGTTTGGAGCCTGTTTTGAAGCTGTGCAGAAGAGCATGCTTGCGTCATCCAGAAAATGCAGTGAGTCAGTGGAGTCCTGAGGGAGCTGTAACGGCTCAAACAGAAACTTGGAAAATGAAATGGGGATGGATTTAAAGATACAGCATTTGTGGCTGCTGCTCTGTTCAGAGATGGTCTGTGTTTGTTGAGGGCATTGGTGATGAAGGGGTTCAGCAAGGGCTTTGCTGCTCTAAACACAAGTGGAGCTTAAGAAAAGTGATCCACCAGGGGCAGGGTGTGGAACTCAAAGAGAGTGTTAAGCTAATTCTGCTTGCCATTATACTCAGTATTTTGGTATTCAGGGAATCTCCACGAATTCTTCATTGCTATGTGTGTTTTGGTATGTTAATGAATAACTTATTGGGAGGGACAGGAAGGAAGGTGGGGGGCAGCCCCTCGGTTTGGCCCCTGCTCATCCTTTTCCTCAACGTTTTCAACCGCCTTCAGATTTGGGATGGTTTCTACAGCATTACAAGCTATTCTGTTGCTGCAGTGCAGCTGTGGTAGGAGTACTCATGGGCCATCTTGTCTGCCCTGGGAAGACATGGTCCTGTTAAGGAAGCTCCGTGTGGTTTGTAGAAAAAGTGCCCAGATCCAAGCTGGATCACAGGGAATGTTAATGTTAATCACCAGCGCTGGCTGGTGCCACCACCATGGGGGGGTTTCCTGTTCATGGATGTTGCTCTTTCTCTTCACATCCACCCACAGCTAGACAAAATGGGCATGGAATGCCTCCTTCCTTCAAACCATATGTTGATTCACAGGAGGTGGTTTCAGGGATTAGGTTTTTGCTTCTTAAAGTGCTTTTGGTTCTTACTGCAGGTGAAATACCCAAGGTCTCTTGTGGTACTATTGGTGCATTGGTATTTTATTTGAAAACTTCCTGTGATGCTGTCACACGCTGTTGTATTTGGACACCTTAAACCCACAGTTTAATTAATCTTCATGGTGTATTTCTGGGGGGGAAAAAGCATCCATACACTGGCATTAACAATGAAGTAAAAGATTATGTCTTGTGCTTCATATATTCCCTTTTGAATCACTGTTGGTTTTGCTTCAGAATTGAGACCTTGCTTTCCTTATTTACAAGGCCAACAGACTGAGGCTGTTCCTCCCAGCAGAGATGGTAGAACAAAGCAAAAAACCTCTTGATGAATCTCCCCTCTGGCTAGGCTTTTCCTCTGCTGGGACAGCACTTGAAACACAGCTTTAGGTGCTGAACTTGATTGATTTTTATCTGAGCAAGCTACCTGTCCCTTAAAGGTAAGGTGATCCCCCAGAGTAATTTTTCTGAAATGAAAAGAACCAGTTTCTGGAGAGCCAAAAATGAAGAAAAAGGAGAAAATCTGGATTTTTCCCTTTGTTTGGGTTTTTGAGCAGGGCAGCTCAGGCTCTGGGCTCCCTCAGGAGTCCTGCCAGGGTGATCCTTACTGAACAGGGTGCATTTTGAATGGATGTTCTGTCTGTCCCACCAGCCTGGCATCATCCTGCTCTGCAGAGCTAAATTACAAAAAATCTTCTAGCTCCCATGGTTTGCTGCTCTCTATCATTAAGCTCATTTCCAACTGTGGATCGTTCGAATGAGTGAAGTGGGATCCCTCACTGGGCTGTCACTTGCCCTGAGTTTGTTAATTCACTCTGAATATACCCATGCCTTAAGTTTGCTTCCATTGGGGTGACCTATGTGTTTTTTTGTGTGTATAGGCTATTCTGGCACTTCATTATCAGGAATATAAAAATGTTTTGTGACTGTAATGTGCATGCTCTTCAGTGTTACAGTTTAGCTTTAACTCTCTTGCTTTAGCCATTATATTCAGACCATGAAAGCTTCATTAGTTAATTCTGATTGAAGACTGGTATGGTACCCAGCAATGCTGATACAAATTGATGACTCTTTCATATTTTTAGAGTTAAATTTGAGTATCTATAAAATTTGAGTCTTAGGTGAGTAATTGCATTACAGTTTTGCAGGTTCTGTGAAAGATCATGATTAAATTTTTTACACTTCAGGCCATATTTCAAATCCGTGACCTCATTCCTATAAAGCAAAGCTAGTTCATTACATCATAGCTGTGCAATTTGACTTTTGATAGCTGACATTTGCATTTATGTTGGATCCATTAAATATTTGTCTGTTTAAAAAGCTGCCAGGCATTTACATGTTAGCATGTAAATGTTAATTTAAAAAACCAATAAGTTAAAAATTTGTATTATTTTGGCCCCCTTGCTGACATTTTTCTTGAAAACAAATGAATTGTAGTTTTCCCTTCCAGAAAAAATGATTAATGAGTTTTTTGCCTTTGCAGCTGCAATATTTGATTGCAGACTGACTTCACTAGTGATAACATACGGAAATATTTCTGCCGTTATTTGGATGTTATCAAATCCCCAGCAGGTGACTGAGACCATACTCAGATGTAACTGTTCTCCCTCTGTTGCAGTGAGTGGGATCTCTGAGAGCAGGTTCCCCTCCCTGGCACTTTCCCCCTTTGTATAGTGATTTTAGTTCACAACTTAAGTTGTCTAAGTATAAACACCTGAAGAGCTGAGTGTCCATGATTTTCGGCCATTCTCCTTGCTTTGGGGCACTGTGGTTCCCATGCTGCTCCCATTGAAGTTAGATTTCAGAGAAGCTGGATGAGACTTAAGAATCCTTTGAGATGCTAAAGGATTGACATATATTTGAGGCAGTACGTGTCAGTCCTTTGCAAAGGGCCTCTCTGCAGGCTTCATATAAATGTTGAATATTTTAGCTTGTTATTTTTTATCTTTAGCAATAGTCAACCATCTTTGAATCCTACTGAATTTCAGCACTAGCTTCCCCTGCTGATACAGGTTAAAACACACCTCTGATCAGTCTGTAACTTTAAATTGCCTTTTTCCCTTCCCTGAACTTCTCCTGTCACCAATCTTTTCACCAGCAAGTCTTGTGAAAGCAGCATCCCGTGTGATTCAGATCAACTGACTGCCTGGCAGCAGGGACTGACGCAGGGCTCAGGAGGACCCTCCCCCAAGAAGCCAGCCAGGAATGATTGCCTAACTCCCCCTCTCCAGGCCACACGTTGCTTGGGAGTAGGATACTGAACGGGATTGGGAAAACCTTCCTCCAAGCACGCAGGAGAGGGTAGCACCAAGATTAATAGTAATGTTTTCTTGGCTCTGGAGCTGCAGAGTTAAATTCCTTGCTCAAGCTTACTCCCTTGGTAACACCTCCACGCCACTGATTATTCATATTCAAAACAAAAACAACAACAGGATAATTGCCCAAATTTTGGAAAGTGGCAGTTTTTGCACATTCAGCCTCAGATGGTGTTTGACCCTTAATACAGATGGTTTCACTTAATGTATTTTGTTTAAACAATCCCTGTTCCTGGAAGTGGTTTCAGAATAGGCTGTTCCTCATTGCTGTTCGTGTTTGCTTTTTCTTATGATATTATAAGAAGCTGGAAGAGAGCAGATCCAGAGAAGGGCAGTAACCAGCGTTAACAGGCATTTGTGGAAGCCTTTGTATTTTCCAATTAAGGTACCACAACTTTGACTCCTCACAGCTCTCAAGACTGAAGTGATTTGGAGCACTTCTGTTGTTAGACTGTGGAGCTTATTACATTTCTGTTACTCCTCTATCTGTGTTAGAGACCTCAGGGAGTCCCAGCACATTTATGTGGAACAGCTTATATCTGCTTTCCCCTGGTTTTCCCCCATGGAATTAGGTATCTTGGTGCTCTGACATACAAACCCCTTCTCTTTCTCTTGGATATAAACGAAGCATTTCTATGTGAGGAGGAATATGTTATCCTTGGATCTAGCTCCTTTTCATGTCTGTTTTAATTTCTGCATGTGCAAGCTTTTCGCAGATTGTGCAGGATGTGTTGTTGATACTGAACACACCCTGGGCGAGCTGTGAAAAGCCTGCATCAAGTTCCACCTCAGGAGTCTTTATATCCTGCCCTCTGCCACAGCCTCTGCTGTGAGGCAGCTCCATTGGATGGAAGGAATGTGAGTGCCCTCGAAATAGAGGAGAAATGTGTTTTATCAACTGGGATTTGGTGTATCGGGTGTGTCACTGGATGCTTTTCACAGTCATATAGTACCTGCTAACAGTGGATATCAAAACTGGGACCTGATTTGTGGTTGCCTTGTCCACAAGCCAGGTGGCATGAAAAATCTTGAATATTTGCAAAAAAAGTGGAGGCACAAGTTGGGTAATTGGTTCATCCACAATTACAGGAGAAATCTAAAGAAGAGCTGGAAAGAAACTGTGCCATTTCTATTCCTAGAGCATATGATTAAGGTGAATGATTAATTTTCCCTTCGTTTACTTTTTTTCTAAAATTATTTTCATCTTAAAATCCAGGCCCTGTTTGAGGGGTCAGCAGTGTAAGAGAAGTGAACCAAGCTTTTATCAGCTCTTTCCAAAACAATAACCTGCAATAATCCTCCTGATGGCATCATGACATCCTTTATTTAACACTTCAGGTACAATTAAAAAATGTAAAATCACCCAGTCTGTGGGTTTTTTCCTCTGTCCTTTCTCTTGAGCTTATAAATGGCAAGTTGCATGGCTTAAAATCCTTTTGCATTACTTCTTTGGGATCCTGTGTTACCCATGCAATAGGGAGTGATGTGTTGGCTTCATCCCCCCCCTTGACTCCAGAGCTGCTGGAGATTTTTAGTCCTGTTTTTTTTTTCTCCAAACCTTCCTCTGCTTTGAGATTAATTTTAAAATAGGTTCTCCTGGCACCCTGAGGGCAGTGCGTGTTGGAGGGACGGATTAGGGGAACACAGCAGCTCTTTCACCCTGTGAAAATCCTCTGGCCACGTTCCAGGTGCCAGACTTGCAGAGATGGGGCTGAACCAAGAGAAAGGGGACCAAGGAAATCAGGATGTGTGGCCTAACAAAAACCAATTGGCTTTTGCTTTGTGTTTTCCTGTCTCTTGTAGGTTCAAGACAGTCTTCCTTCTCCTTTACTGGTACGTGTAACCTATGCTGCTGTTGTTTGTTCACTTATTTTGTAGGCTTTATTCTTGCAATAACTTGATAAAAGGTATATAACTTGGCTGGGCAGGCAGAGGAAGTTGCACAGGGAATCTTGAACACCATGGACTACTTTCTGAAACTACAATTCCAGTATTATCCAGTTAAATCCAAATTTTTATATCAGATACCATCTGGTGAAGTCAAATGAAGGAGTGTCAAACAAAATAGTATTCTATCTGGGTAATGTGTGATATTTTCCATTCCTCTTGCAACATCTTGGGAGAGAGATGCAATTTCAGGAAGTATTGGATATTGGTTTTTTTTGCTACTGGTACGTGTAACCTATGCTGCTGTTGTTTGTTCACTTATTTTGTAGGCTTTATTCTTGCAATAACTTGATAAAAGGTATATAACTTGGCTGGGCAGGCAGAGGAAGTTGCACAGGGAATCTTGAACACCATGGACTACTTTCTGAAACTACAATTCCAGTATTATCCAGTTAAATCCAAATTTTTATATCAGATACCATCTGGTGAAGTCAAATGAAGGAGTGTCAAACAAAATAGTATTCTATCTGGGTAATGTGTGATATTTTCCATTCCTCTTGCAACATCTTGGGAGAGAGATGCAATTTCAGGAAGTATTGGATATTGGGTTTTTTTGCTTGTTTGTTTGTTTGTTTGTTTGTTTTGGGGGGTGAGGGTGGGTGGGCAGAGGGGAGTGTTCCATGACTTTACCCTCATGGAGAAAGCAAGAACAAGGTAACACTGTAGGAAAGGCTCATCAGCTGCAGAAATAGCAAGGAATGTTCCTGACTTAGCTATTGCTGACATGAGACCTCACTATGGACTGGAGTTCAATCAGAAATATGCAAAGCTGTGAATTTAATTATGGGGTGGTAGCATCTTTGCCTGGAACTTTGTGGAACACCTGGAGAATCAGGAGAGGCTTACAGAGGAGCTTCTCACTCCAGAAACGGTTACTCACAAAGCTGCGTTGCCAGAGAATGTTGTATCTATTGCAGCACTGTTGCATATCTGGGTGTCTGTCAGCTCTCTAGGAATTTGAGGCATTGCCTTCCCTAGATCCATGCTGGAGCATGGCCAGTTCCTGGAGGCTGGCTGAAGTACTTCCATTTCAGGTGGAAACAGGTCTCCCAGTGCCAAAAGACTCTGTGGTCTGATAGTCTCTGAAATGTTTAATGAAATGCAGCTATAACTGGCCCACTCCTACATTTACATTTGTTCCTTTTGGATTTGTTTGGAGATCTATCAGTGGGAAAGGTTGGTAGGATGAAGCTGTCCATACAACTCAGTACTTGCCAGTACATATGAGTTTCTCAGTATTTTGAATTAAGAAACAGCTTTCCTGGCCCCTTCATGAGCCAGTACTGTTATTTGTATGATCATGTAGTGAGGAGTCTTTACATTCTTGAACTGGGTTGCCATGTAGCTGTATGAGCCCCAGTGCCAACAGGAGGGAGAAGATGGGAAAGGTGGGACTGAGGCACTTGGGATTACCTGGCTGAGCATCCTCACTCCATGACAGCATGATCCCTTCCCAACTAATCTCAGTGTTTGCCCACAGCACTTTCCTTCCTACCTTCTGCTCCATTGTGCAAATTTTCAGAGCAGTGGCAGGTATTGTACTTAATTATTTTGTGTGTGTGTAATCATTTGTGCAATGTTTGAAATATGTTTCTCTCCCTGTGAGCAGTGAAGTGACTCAGCTGAGCCTGAAGTGCAAGATGTGGCAGCTCTCAGGCCAGTGTGGAGCAGGGGGGAACAGCTTACAGGGTACTGACTGTTGCTATTCATTTTTACTTCCACACTTTTCTTTATGTTCTGTCTGGTATGTGGGCAGACAGAATTCACAATCCTTATTCACGCCAGCAGCTGGAAACCTCAGGCCACATGGAATATATCTGCTGTGTGAATGGTTCTGATTAATGATGGACAGGTAGGGAAAAGAGGGAATGAAGAGAAAGGAACTTTGGATTTCTCCAGATACACGGAGAGTCAGAGTTTCTTCTGATTTCTCTTTTACACTTTCCTTCTTTATCTTCTTGCCTGTTTTTCCTGGAAAGGCAGAAAATGTGGAGGTATTCCAGTCTCATGCCATTTTCTAAATCTAAATGCAAATATATTGTACTCTAATCATACCAGGAAACTCATTGCAAAAGGATTTAAGAAACTTTGCCCTGATGAATATAGCATCAGGCTTTTGCTTTTTCTTAATGGTGCAACCTAGAGGGGCTGTTACCTAGCTTAAAAAAAATAAAAATAAAATTAAAACACTTATTTCAATGTGTTTTTATGTTTGGTAATTGAAAGCAGTGTTTTAAACCCTTGTGAAGGTTTAGCACTAGGTCTAGCACTTGAATTGCATCTGTCTATGCTCAGCAGTGTGTGAGGAAAATGGAACCCCTCTTTTTCTGCATCCTTGCTCCAGCTGGACCAGGATGGAGGTGGACATACACATTTTTACACTTGCCTTTTTTCACAGTGAAATAGCTCATTTCTGTATCAAGTTTGTTCCTGTTGGCCCCAGTCGTCAGAGGAGAAAATACTGGCCCTGCCTTTATGTTACAGTCCCAGCAGGATTCTTAAAACTTCTTGTATTGTGTCTTGACAAGAAAATAAAATGCTAAACTGCTTGGAGGGAACCATTGCTGCAGGCAGTTCGAATTAACTGGAAGCTTTTCCTTTCTGGGATTATATTTTTAATTTAATATACTGGGAATATTAAGCAATTAGTGCTGTGGAGCATCAGGCACTTCACTTGCATATCCAAGGGAGACTGAGAGTAGATACTGAGGGTAGCTAAATACTTTACTGCAGATTAAGTGATTGTAGAGTCTTTTATATATCATCTTTTATGCTTATATAGATGCTTTTAAAATTTATATAGTTATAAAGGGCTTCTACTTTCTTAAAATAATATGTACTGTGGAAGAATTAGTGAAGTTTTGAATTCCTAATTGGAAGGTACTGGGCTTTTTTTGTTGTTGTTGTTGTTGTAGTACTTATTTTATTTTTATTTATATATATATATTACACAGCGTCAGGCACTGTGTATGCTACAATCCTGTAAATATCTGTGTCCATCCATATTGATAGTGTTCAAAAGCAGAGCTCTGCTGAGGATTAGATCCCTAGAGAAAAGTGATCCTTGCAATTGAATTTATCCACATCTCCTGTTGCTGACTGTGTTACTTGAAATTTTCTGCATTTCAGAAAATGATCTTTTTGTTGAATTCAGTAAGAAACAGCTTGGGTGAACCACGAGTGGAGCTGAAATAGCTCTGGAAAAGTTCATGGTGCTGTGAGCCCCTCCTTTGCCTGACCAGCTTGAAGGCACAGGAGCTGACTTCCTACTAGGTTTGATGGATTATTTATTTATTGATGGATTATTATTTGTGTCTGCTGTGCCTGAGGTGTTTTTTTGTTTGTTTGTTTGTTTTTGTTTTTTTTCCCTTTGCTTTTCAAGTACTTTAGTGATTCCTCTACCTGTGGCAGCAGCAAGTGCTGGACACGTTCCTAGAGCTGTGCCCCAAGTTAAACTCCCCCACTTGGGAGCAAAAATGCAGCACAACCGCAGAGCTTGGGTGGAGAGAGTAAGTGGAAGAGCAACATTTCAGCCTTTCCAGTAATATTCAGTCAACAGCTCATGCACAAAAGGTTTTCCATATTGGCCAGAGGGAAGGTGCTCAGTACAGGTCGATGTCCCCAAAATGAGGGTGACAACCAAGGTGTGTGTTTGGAGGCACCGCAGCTGCAGTGGAGACAGCGCTGGGGAAACCTTCATGTTCTCCAGTCCCTGCTGGGTCTCATGCAGCAGTGGTTCAGTAATACTTGTTTTCTTTTCTTCTTCTCTCCTTCCACCCCCTCCTCATGTGTAATTTGATCTCTTAGGCCTGGTCTTCTGCTTTGGCAGATTTTTTCAGCTCTTGAATGCAAGAAATTAACCACTTAGTTACTGTCGAGGGTTGAAACACGTTTTATGGGTCCTCCTGGCTCTTCCTGCAGACGTGCTCAGAATTACCCAAGACAGCTCATGCAGTCACCAGCTTTGGGCTCCCTTTTTTAACCTCCTGTTTTAATTTTACATGTTCATCTGCATTTCCTTGCCTTTTCACTTAAACACGGAAATGCTCCCACTCAAGCTCTGAGTCAGTATTTGGCAAAGAAACGTCTCTAAAATTTATTTTCTGATACTTTCCAAGTATGTATCTTTTCTGATTGTGTTCTGGCTGTCTGTAAGCCCTCTGTGCTCTGGCAGAAAATACTGCACTTCAGTAGGATCTAGAAACTGGTGTGATTCTACCTTTCACACAGAAATCCACAACTTTAATAAACTGCCCAAACAGTGCAAGCTAAGTAAATATAGTAAATAGGAATGAGTGTGATTTTTCTGTCTTTCAGGTAAGCTGCAGTTTTTTTCAGATCTGAAAATTGCAAGATGCCTCTCCCCTTGTCTGCAGATGTTTCAAAAAGCTTTTAGTGGAAAAGGCCCAAAACTTTTTCAGTGATTTGTGAAGAGCTCCTTTGGACTTGAATTAAACCTTGCAGGCTTCAAATGCTAATACCCCGGGCAATTCCCTGTGGAACTCACAACCCTTCTTGCTTTTTTGCATGAGTATGGTGAAGGCAAACCACCAGAGCAGGAGTTTAGTAGTACCCTCTGCCTTGTTACTACCTCAAAAGGAGGGCTTCTGCCTGTTGCTTGAAAGGAATTTGAAACAGTCAAACATCCCCTTTGAAATCCCACCACTTCTCAGCCTGTCTCCTTCAGTCATGAAAATTGCAAATAACAAACATCTGTTAAATGAAGGAGAAAAAACAACAAATGCACATGCTGTATTGCAAAATCTTTTGGTTTTCTGTTGATGTGTACAGTGGACTTTCTGTAACCTGGCTTTTTTTTTTTTTTTAAAAAAAAAAAAGTTTCTTCCTGTGGGAGTGGGTCGTGCTGAGTCCAAGTGCAAAAGTGTTAATATTTCATTGTATATGCAGATACCTCTCTGTGCTCTTGCCGGGTCATTCACGCTGTGCTGGATGGTTTCTAGAGGAAGGAAAACACTCTTTGCCCTCAGGTGTTAACTAGCCTTTGTTCAAATTCATGTGTGGGTTGTTTTGGTTTTTAATTTACAATAATGCCTATTGTAGACTGGAGATCACAGTAGCAAGAGGCTTTTGTTTTTAACACGCTATTTTAACCAGCTATTGTGAATGTGTCAGCTGAAATTTTTGAAGAGTGGAAAGGTAGAAAGCTGGTCTCTAAAAAAAATGTTTTGTACATGAGCTGGAAAAGGAAAGGCAGAAATGTCTAGGTAAAAAGCTGGAAGAAAAGACAATGGTGGAGTGGTTCTGAGGTAGGGCAGTGCTGGAGAAGCTGGGGTGATAGTCCTGGAAGGTCTAGGCAGAGTGGTAAAGGTCGTCTTGGATAAACTTTATTAATGCCAGTGGTCTTACTGATTCCTAGTGATCACCAAAATAAATGTTAGTCAGAGACCCTTCTTGGTTGCTTTCTTCTTAGGTGAATGAATAAACTAGGAAGGTTTTAATGGGCTCGTGTAGTCGTGCTAACACCAACAAGAACTTTTCTCACCCTCTCGCGGTTATGTGGCAGGCATTACAAATACATCATGAAGGTATTACAAATATAACACATACAATTGGCTTTTTGTGTCATGCTGTCATTGCCAAGGAAGCAGAGAAGGTTGGAATATCCTGAAGACTAGTTTTCACTTGTCATTTGGAGTAGTTACAAGGTGTCAAGGAACAATTATTGAGACTAAAAGGTGATTGACTCAAGGCAGTTTTAAATCTGAGTTGGCTTTTAATGGGCTGGGTGTGGCATGTGGCAGCTCTAACCCTGGCAACCTGGGACTCACATTCTACCCTGCTTTCCTTGGCACACTACAGTAAAGCTCTCATGACTTAATGTGCATGACCCACTGCAGTTGTATTCATTGTGAACACTTCTACACCAGCCTGTGTGTTGTGCTGCACATGCCAACAAGGTAGAATTTAGTAGTCCAGATTTTGAAGCTGCTAGTCCTTTCAATCTAATACACACCAGTGTCTTCCCAAAAGTTTTGATGCTTTGTCTCTAAGACTGGATGGAGTCGTTTAATGGTGGGTGATCTGAAAACCCAAAGGAAAACTGGAATCTGTCAGACAAGGCTGGACCAGCCCCCAGGAAAACAGGCATTTGCTGTAGGATCAAAGCCCAGCTTTGTTACAGCTCCAAACATCCAGACGGCAGTGCTTTCCAATCTGCATTGAGTTAAGTCTTTTGACACCTGTGGAGAAATTCTCAGCTGCATTTACAGAAGAGCAAGATAAGGCACAGGTAACCCATAACTGAAAGCAAGAATCTTCTCTTTTTCTTACTCCTTTGCTTTAACCACTAGTTTGAGCTGCTTCTGTTTCAACTGACATTTTCCATCCCAAAGCAGCTGAACATACCTATAAAAAAATGCCAAGTGTTGGGGCCTTCAAACTCTGTTATCGTCCCATGTTTCAGGAGAGGATTTTAAAATAAAATCAAGTTCTCCTTTTAAATGGGTGACAAGCACTCAAGCTGTTTTTAATGGTATGGCAACAAAATTCACTCCAGCTGCTAACATTGTGGGATCCTGCCAAAACTCACTTTCTTCTCATGGAGTCCAGTCCTTTCGCTGCCATTGTCATTTTTGTGTGTGATTGTTCTCTTTTGGAAATATCTACCCTCAAACTTTAGATAGCTTTAAGAGAGTAAAGAGCTGGTCTGCTAGAAGAAGCTCAACATTAGCAGTTGGCTAAATAGGTTTATGTTCTTATATGAGTATAAGCAATAAAGGCTAATGGATACTGGATTGCATTAGCAAGAGTGGAGCCAGCAGGTCGAAGGAAGTGATTATTTCCCTCTTTTTGGCACTGGTGAAGCTACATCTGGAGTACAGCGTCCAGCTCCCTCCAACCCCCTGTAGCAGACAATGACAAACTGGAGGGAGTCTGGTGGGGGCTGGACCAGGTAGGGTGGTGCCCCTGGGGCTGATGGAGCTGCCTTCCCCCTGGGGCTGAGGGAGCTGCTTTCACCTCTTTGACCAAAAAGTGCCTCAAGGGTTAGGGTTCAGGGAACCACAACTCCTAGAGCTCCAGGGACACTTGGGCTGGAAATGGCATGCCAAGGGGGGTATGACACTGCACCAACATTGCTCCATACACACCTTCCTCATCTGGGCCACCCATGGTGCTGGGCACCTCAGCCTCAGCTGCAGGCTGCTCTTGGGCTTAGGGTTCAGTGAAGGGGTTCCAGTGCTCTGGTAACCACCTAAATGGTGGCTGGAGAGAATCTTCTCAGAGGTGCACAGCAAAAGGAGGAAAAGCAACACTTAACTTGCCTCAAAGGAAGTCTGGTTAGATAAAAGAGGATAAAAGGTATTTCATGCTGCCCAGCACACTCAGTCAAAATTTAGCTGCAAAAAACCTGGAACAACCTGATATAGATAGATAGATAGATAGATAGATAGATAGATAGATAGATAGATAGATAGATAGATAGATAGACACACACACACTCTGAGCAGGAGGTTGAACTGGAGACCTTCCAAGTCTGCTCCCAACCAAAACTGTTTTGTCATTCTGCAACAGTTGAAGGTTGCATCAGTCACTCTGTAGCCCAACAGTCTGCATGCTTTTCATGACTGATTTTATTCTAAGATGTCTGCATGTCAAACAAACATGAAAGGGATTAATAGCTGTCAGCCATACGAGTAGCAGAGTGTGTGACACTACCAATATGGCTTTTATTTCTGTATTGCCAGTTGATTTCATGGCATGCTGGAAAGGCAGAGAGTGTTTGCTCTGAAGTATTTACAACCTAGTTTGCCACGACACAAAAGAGGAGACGTTGAAGGATGAAGTTTGTAGCAGAGGGGACCACACAAGCTTGTCTGCGTAGAGACATAAAGGGAATGAATTTGTTTATCTACAGAGGAAGTTATAGCTCTTTGTGTTTAACTCCCCAAGTGGATGCATTTCTCCTATGGTGAAGTTCTTCTGCAAGTGGGTTAATTTAATTTGAGATGAGGCATTCTTCTGCTGGAATAAGAACCCCAGGAGTTCATCAGGAATGTAATCGGCTTTAATTCTGCCGGCGCTCATTGTATTGATCTTAGTTGTAAGGGCTGGGTGATGTTCATGGGGGGCAGCCTTTGTACTGCTGGGAATGCTGTGGGGATTCTGCATTCCTGCAGCTTAGGGAGAAGTGGGATAGGGATGCTCCTCACATGGAAAAGACGTCGCGTGCAAGATGCCTGGTCTGCTCTGACAATGTTACTTCATCCCAGCTCCCTAAACATGACACTGGGCCTAAATATGTGATGGCAGAGCTCCTCCGGTGATTTATGTGACCTTTCTCCTCCAAATCTGCTTTTAACTTTTTTTCTTTTTTTTCCTTTTCTTTTTAATCTTCCTCCCCTCAGTGCAGTTCCTTGCAAATTCTCTGTTGCAGTCTTGTCTGAAGTTAGGTGAGTGAGGAAAAAGCAGAAAGGCGTTGGTTTCTCTTGAAACTCTCGTGCTTCCATAAAATAGAAATCCTCCTCCTGAAGCAGAGGGAAGAAGGAAGAGCATGAGGAGAACTGCATCATTGTCTTCCTAATGCATGTACAGTCTGACAGAGGTGGGGGATTGGGTCTGTAGCCTCATCTCTTCTCCAGACTAGCTAGACTGAGGAAATATTTAAGTTCTCTTGCTGTTTCATGGCTTATTAAATGGGGATATATCCATGTTCATCTTTCCTGAGATAAAGTGTGAAACCATTTTGAACATCACACTGTTCTTACTGTGATTATTTCTCTGCTAGAAATTATGTGGCTTGTGGTATTAAAAAAAACAGATGCTGTCATTGCAGTCAGTATGGGTTGAGAGACTAAGGTTTTCATTCCAAGCTGTCTTTCACCCCATGGATCAGATGTCTGAAGCAAAGTAATGCTGTAAAAGAATGTTTAAAGAGTCTGAGCAATGTTTGCTGTTTTGGAGGCATGGTCTTAAGATGCTGGAAATGTGCAAAATTTCCCCTAAAGTATTAAAAGTTTGAAAATGTTGGAGTGCAAAACAGCACTAACTAGTCAGTAACCTTGCAAAAACAAACTGTTAGATGTGAAGGGAAGTTTTCAGGGCAAAGAAAAAAAAGATTTGCTGCTTTGTTGGTCCTGTGTGTGACATGCCAAGCACTCCACACCTCGCAGTGGGTTGTGACAGGGTTGTCTCAGCCCGTGTTCCTCAGCTTCTCTGTTTTGCACCCCTGATGAACTTGCACCCCTTGTTTCAAGCAGCAAAAGCACCTCAAGGTTGAGGAAACGAAAGGGGATTTTTAAGTGGAAAAAAAATTCAATTGAATCAACCCCCCAATTTTCTATCTCACTTACAAAGATGATATATATATAAAATACAATCATAGAGTGCCAGGTTGGAAGGGACCTTGAGGATCATCTGGTTCAACTTTTCTAGGTACTACTATAGTTCATATGACATGGCTCAGCACCCTGAATATGTATACATATATGTTACACAAGTGGTGGGTGTTTTAGAAAGGAGTCACAATGCTAGGAAGTGAAGCATCAAAAATTTATCAAAACTGGAGAGCAGTAATTAACATGTAGCCCTGAGAGACCTGCAAGGGAAGTGCCTTTTTTTATTATTATTTTTTATTTTGGTGGAAAAGACATGTAGGTAGTGGGAGAGTGCAAACTTTTGGCCCCCTGTGTGGGAGGAGCAGTATCCTGTGAGTGTAATTGCATCAGCTGAGATGGGAATCTGTTTGCCTGTCATTATCACAGTGATGCTACCGCCGCGTCTTCCGGGCAGGACCTCCAGCTCCCCAGCAGTTTTAGTGCTGATTTACGAATGGGCACAGCTCTGGGTTTGCTTCTCCCTGTTACAAGGCTCAGTGTGGAAGCAGTTCCTTTCACACAGTGGGAAGTGACAATCTTTTAGGACTTTCCCTGTCGCCCGCAGCTCTCTGAGCCAACGCCGAGCTCCGCAAAAGCACCGAAGCGGCAGCGTTGTTCCTTAAATCCTGCCTTTCCACCCTCCCGAGCCAAGGGGACAAGGGGAAACTTGTTGATTTTTTTTTTTTTTTCCCCCATTTCTCTTTCTCCAGCGTTGGGAGAGGAGGCAGGCAGGAGGAGGGTTAAGGAGCGAGGGCGTTTCTTGCCTGCCTGATGTCATGGAGGGAGGCAGCGGCTGAAGGGGGCCCTTTGTTGGCAGCCCAGCCCCAGCCACCCCAACCCGCACCCAGCATGCGGGCAGCTGCCACGAACCACAGGCAGAAGTGACTCTGCCCAACTTGGTTGGCTTTGCTTTTTTACTTCTTGTATTTTTTGTTTTTTTTAATTCTCCCTTTTCCCCCCCTCTCTGCCTTCCTCTCTCCCGCCAAAAGAGTTGGGAAGGAGGGAAGATGGCTGGAGTTAACTCCCCGGGAGAGGAGATGCGGGGCCCCAGGATTTTCCGCCTCTCCGGCTCGCCCTTGTAATAGTTTTCAGAGTGCTGGATTTCTTTAGACTGGATATTTTGGTTTAGACTTTTCCTGGATATTCTGTTTTAGACTTTTCCTGGATTTTTGTTTAGACTCTTCCCGGATATTTTTTTTTTTGTTAGACTTTTTTTCTTTTTTAAGACTGGATAATTCGACAAGCGCGAGAAGAAGCTGAAAGGAAAAGGGGGAAGGGAAAACAGACAGCCTGAAGCCAAACTCTAACAAATGAAAATGTTGGAGATTTGCTTGAAATTGGTGGGTTGCAAATCAAAGAAGGGGCTTTCCTCCTCCTCCAGCTGCTACCTGGAAGGTGAGTACCCAGAAAGGGGCATGACTCGACTTCACCACAATCCCAAACACAAAGTTTATCCCTTGTTGTGAAGTTGGGACCAGGCTTGGGGAGGGCATAAGTTTAGGCTGGGTTTTTACATGTGGGGATGAGGGAACTGAGCGGTGTCCAGGGCATCCAGCCCCCAGGTGACTTTCATTAACTGCAGGATACAAAGGGAGTGCGACTCTACCATTTATGGTTGTAAAATGTCAAGTGATCTTATTGCTGAGCCCATAAACAAAGCTGGGTCTTTAGGCCTTAGCTTTATTTTTTCTATTTTCACCCAGAGAAGTATCTCCCATATTTTGGACATCAGAGAAGTATGGTAAAACCAACTCCAGGCTTAGGAAGAAAATTTAGATGAGTCCATCAGGAAAATATTTTCAGTGTGTGTTAATGCTTAATCTCTTAGTTCATGTTGGTTATTCCCTTGTAGGTTTGCTTTCCACAGACATTGATTTAACTGAATTTTCTTGCGTGTTTGCTTTAAAAGGTGAATTTTTGAGCCAAACTGGTGGCAATTTGTAGACATTGAAATGTTAAAACATATGGACCTGACTAGTTCAGATTGAAAGTCTCTGCAACCGAGGCACCATGTTGGGCTGGAGGACTTTGGGTTGAGGTCTTGGTTGGTGTGACCTCGAGCAAGTTCTTCACCCTGGTGTGGCTTCACACCCTACCTGCAGAGCAGCATTAAGGGTCCCCCCCATACAGCCCTGGCCCCTTTGCTGCACTCACAGGGCTGTGTCCATCCCGCCGGGGTGGTCTGGGCTTCTTCAGCTTCTTTTGTGTTGCTGGTTGTTGCTTCAGTAAAAATAATCCACATGCCAGGAGGGCTGTGCTAACTCATCAAATCAGAGGCTCGAAAGGCAGCAGCTGATTTCCCAGGGCCTATCGCAAGTCACTGTTGCTCAACTCTCGAGTATTCAGTGGAGAAATATGGTCCTTGAAAATTCATAGGTTAGGAATCTCAAAATCTACAAATGGCTCCCTGTGGCAAACCCGTTTGAAGACATTTCGGATTAAGAGTCTGTATTCAGCAGATGCATTTAGTGGGCCTGAGGAGTTTTCTGTTGTCTAAAATCCAATAACAGTTTCTAGGGGACTTTAAAAAATATTTATTTAAAGTTTCAGAAACTTAGTGGTGGGTGGATGTGTCTGAATAGTTTTGATCTCTTCTATGCAAATGAATTATTCTGTGATCTTTTAGGTCTATAAAACCTCTGTCTGTGTGCCCTTCCTGTGGTGCTGCTCAGGCACAGCAGAGCTCTGTGTTGGGGAGCTCAGAGCTGTGCTGGGCCTCTCCTTTCTATGCGCTTGCATCTTTCAACAGTGCCCTGGGAGAACAGGCAGAACGTTTGGGGCCTCTCTTCCCTGCAGAAGTGAATGCTAAAGGATGATGTTACAAGGGTGTTACTGGGACTGTTTTTGCAAGTTTTCTCTTTTGTGTGTGTGCTGCAACCACTCCCCCCTCCCCAGTTTGCAGTGCAGTTGCATAATGGGATTAGAGCATAGTTTGGCTTGCACCGTATAGGCAGTATCCAGTTAACAACATGATCATGGACACAATATTGGAGCATTTCTCCCTTCAGCTTCCCCGAGGCTGTGGTTGTGTGTTTATTTTTTATGATGGGATGGGAAATGAGCATTTAAACAGCCTCTAAATGAACTTCTATCGAAGTAGCTCAGTCTCATTTCTCAGCTCAGTGTGGGGCAAAGGCACAGCCAGCATCCAGGCAGCAGTTAAAGGTGAACAGCTACAACCTTAATGCTGTGACAGTCAGTTAGGACATAGCCTGGGACCAACTGTCATCAACTGTAGGTCTCTTGGGAAGCAGGGTGAGAAGTAAGAATCTCTACTCATCTGGTGAGAGGAGGGGGGGAAGTAGAAATAATAATTAAAAAAAGCAGGCTTTTGTGTTACTCCTTCCAAGGCTGAAGGTTCCCCTGTGGTGTTCCTAGGCAGCTCCCTTATTAAAATTACTGTGATGTTGAAAGCCCTGTTGAGGACTCTTCAAAAGAGTAATGGCAGTTTGCCCCAAACCCCTGTACTCTGAGTGGAGAAGTGAAAATAAGTTTCTGTTATTAGCCTTAAGAAGAGAATAGATTTTTACATCTGGATTTGTTAATTTTGATAGCAACCTCTTCAGCTTGCAGCCCTATGAAGGACAGACTGACAGATGGTGAGAAGGGGACAGGCTTGTGTCAAGGGCCATAAACTAGGAACCCTGTGTCCCAGATCCCTAGGAACAGCATGTGATAGCCAGTCTGTTCCCACAGCCTCACTGAGGCTTCTGAAAGGATTAAGATGTTGGTGATTTAACTCTGCTTTTGTTATCTTGGTTGTATGGGAAGCTGTTGAGGACACGAGGGGAAAGCTGAAAGTTTCTTTACTGTAGTAGACTATGAAACCTTAAACATAACAGCTTGAAGGATGGAATTGGGTTAGTTGCAGCCAGGAGGATTGATTAAATTTTACCCAATTCAGTTTATTATTTTGGTTTTCACTGTGTTAACAAAAATGTGACAGTGTTTGGTGGAGGGATAGCCTGGAACTGTAACAAAATCAGATCTGTTTGTTGTGGTTTTAAACACACTTCTTGAAAATAATGTATTGAGGTTGGATTTGTTTTATGACTGATTTAGATTCATGTACATGTCTTTTGACCAAATGATCAGAAATGTGGGGGTTTTTTTCATGGTGGTCTTCTGAAAGCCTTTTATGCTCCTAGTTTGCAGGAACAAGGATTGTTTGTGGAGTCCTCTGTGGTGTTGTGGTGGGATGACAGATGGTGCATCCCATGGCCAAGCTCTGTACAGGAGGGCTTGCCTACCTGATGAAAAAGTTGAGACTTTTTCTTAAACTCAATCAAAAATAAGTTGAAACTGGTTCTAACAGTTACTGAGATTTCATTTGACCTGGCCATTTTATTTTTTTTTATTTTTTATTTTCTGTTGTTTCTATTCTTACTCAATCCCATCTTTAAAATGTGAGAGATCTGAATTTCTGTCATCTGCTTTCTCCTTTCTGCCTTTGCCAAAGTGAATAATTCTTCACCCACTTCACACCAAGAAAGGGTAAAGAGTAGAAGGGAAGAGGCAGAGCACGTACTGTTGCCAATCTGATCTGGAAAACAGAACGTGTCCATGTCCCAAATAGGGGCTGAAATAGTCTTGCTGCCTTTTTGGGCTTGCTCTGCAACCAAAAGGCAGAAGCCTTGTTTAAAATCTGTCAGTGTTCTCTGTAAAGTTTAAAAAACTGTTGAGGGGGCACTAGTAAAAGTCCTTTGTTTTCAAACTGAAGTGATTTCTGCCCTGCCAGCTGTCAGACTGTCTCTATTTTTTTTTTTTTAATGTAAGAGTGTCCTGTTACAGTCAGAGTAGATGAGCCTGGGGAGGAGCAGCAGCCTGCAGCCATTGCCCTGTTCCCAAAGAGTTTCTTTTTTTATGGGGATGTATTAATCCAGACCCAAATCTGCAATTCCAGCAACTCATCCTGCCTTGGTGTAGCTGGGATCAGCAGGTAGGTCTTGGTCAATCTGTTAGGAAGAGCAAGCGCATGAAGATGGTGTTGCTGCCTCCCAGGGAAGAGCCTTCTGTTTGTTTCCTCTCTTCCTTTGCTATTTTCTGCTCCTCACCTCTTCACCTCTCATCTACCATCACTCAGTGGAGTTCTTGCTTTTAAATATGATTCTGGCTTCGTAATGACTTGCTAGTTATGCGCTTGCTCCAGCTGTTCTTGCCTGTCTCATCCTTATTAAAAAAATCTGGCTGATGGTCCTTGCAGCCATTTCCCGTGGGTTATGGTGAGGGAATGCTTATCATTTCATAGGAAGAGCTGCAGTTGTCGTCAGAGCTAAAACTGATCATCCACAGACGTGTTCATTCTTCCCAGAGCAGTCCAGGGCTGCTTAGTAAAATAGGGAAATACAATAGTAAATCTCCATTGTTCTTGCTTGGTGCTTTCCCTGCCCAGGGCTAAGAAATGGACAAACTTCACTACTTCTGCTCTGTAAGTAAGGAAACCAAAACAAAAATTGTAGTTTTCAGAAATACACAAGTATGACTGAAATTCACTTGGATCTAGTTACTTTCTTCTTCCTCTCCCAGAGGTTATAACCTAAGGTCAGGCAGCAGTTTAGTGGCAGATTTAGGAATAAAATGTCAATTTCCGCCATATTCACTATTCCCCTCCATACCTCTCCAGCTGTGATTAGCTGACTGGAGAAAAGTTGTATTTACCATGTTATTAATGGATTATAAATGGAATAAACACAGTGAAGGCTTTGAGTGGAACCTGCAGGCTAATACAGGAGTGAACTTTCAAAAAAACCCCCAACCAACCAACTAAACCCCACAACCAAAAAAACTCCCAATCAAACAAAAACCAACAACAACAAAAACCCCAAGATGATGGAATCATCTCTTGGAGGAGTGGGAAAAGATACATCATCTGGGGGCTTAGTGTTAGGCCCTGACAGCCAACAGTGTTTTATCTTTACTGAGTCTGAAATAAAAGGAGAAACCTTCCTTCTCATTGGGAACATCTGATACACAGAAATAAATCTGTATTCCATCAGGGATAGGGAATCCATGAAGGCCACTAAGGAAATAGTGGGACAGAGAGGCAGCTGCTCCACCATACGTGCCCAGAGTCAGGAACGTTTGCATGTGTTAAATCTACATAACTATTCTGCCATGTGTCATCATTTCTGCCAGGGGAGAAGGAGAGTAGGGGGTGTGTAGGGGAAGCTTTTAGACAGCATGTGCAGTACCTGTGAAGACATGACTGGATGTGTTCCCTCACTTTACAAACCTTGTGGAAAAAGGGCCGGCACAGTTTGTGAGATCACAGGATGTTTGTTTTGTGGGGAGACAGGAGGTCTCTTCCTTCCCTCGGGACTGTCCTGCAGTCAGCTGTGGAGGAGCTGAGTGTAAATCTGTGTTTCTGGCTGTTTTCCAGCCATTCCCTGAAATTACTAAGGAAATTTCCTTTTGGTCTAGACCCGCATTGTTCATACCTGAGAACTTAAGACAGTCCCTTACAATGATTCATGAGTTCATAGAAACAGTAATTAGCAGGAGATAGTTACGCTTCTGAAACCTTTTAGTGTGAAAATATAAATATCTCCTGGTAAAAATTTAATTAAGGGGGAAATAAAGGCATTTTTATGGCTAATGCCTCAAAATAAAAGCTGCTGTTCTCTTATTTCGGGCTCTGCTCCACTTTTAATTAGGAGTCATCATTTAGTTGATCTTAGTGGAGAACTGAATTACAGCATTGCCTTGGGACTCCTCCCAGGAATCCAGGTGTCATCCAGAGCATGGGATGATCAAAGTAATAAATCACAGTCTTGCTGGGGTGCAGCAGAAGACAAAGTGGATGCATGGAAGGAATCACAGCACAGAGATAACAGATTGAATTACACTCACTTCCTGCCCCATCGCTGTGCCAGGATACCCTCCTGGAGGTATAGCAGCTGGGATGATTTATTAGGAGGAATGTGGCCCATTGAAGAGCTCAACAGTGCTGTAAAATTAGTTAAAACCAGCAGTATGAGGTAAAGAGGCTGTGGTGTGTTGAAAAAGACCCTCTCTGTGTATGAACAGCAATGTCTGATTCCTGCTCTGAAGGACTATAATGTCTGAGCACATTTCTCAGGGAATAACTCAAAGGGATAAATACTGCTGACAGGAGGCTGTATGTGGCTTCCAGATGGACATGTCCTGACTTCTTCTGTTGCTTCATGGTTTTGTGTCCTGAGCCTGCTGACAGCCTCCTCTTGAGGCCCAGACCTTTAACAGTGTGTTTTGTCACGGTCTATCAAGCTTCTTCTACACTCGGGTCACCACAACACTTGCTCTTTACTTTACGGTCTTCGTGGTGGCTGGAGGCCTCATCCTCCTGTTTGTGCTGCCCTTCAACCTTCATTCAATCACCACCTTCTCCACTCCAGTTCTTAACTTGGGGTTCTTACCTTTTGGAAACACCAGGCCTAATGCAGCCCAAGGGCTGGGTTTTGCATCTCCCTCTTGTGCTCTCCTGAACCCAAGTGTTCACCTCGGTCAGGGTGAGCAGAGGGGATTCAACTTGAAGGATATGGGGACACCAGCCTGTGCACAGCATCCCATGTATTCCCTGGGGGGATTTATATGGTTTTCCAGCTAAGCAAATTCTCATACATTTATCTAACAGCCGGTCCCTGGGTTTGCAGACAGTTATCACTGAGTCAGTGTTTGGAGGAATGTCATCGAGCAAAATCAGCCTTCCTTGACTTCCCCACCGCAGCTCGTGGGTGTTGTCAGTGTTTGACACAGTGTTGTCTCATGGTCTGAACTGAAGCACATACCTTGGCACCCGTGTGTAATGAGTCAGTCCCAGTGTTGCCGCAGCCTGGGCACGAGGGAGGGATTCTTGTGGAGTGCTTGGCTTTCCTCCGGCATCCCATCCGTGGCCGTGCATGAGCCGGAGTTGGAGAGGAGCCTGCCTTGGATTTCCTGCCTTCCTGTCGAATCAGTCCCCTGTGGGGAAGGCATTTTCCTTCCTAACAGAGGTTACAGTCCATCCCACCATGCAGGGTGTACTGGTTTGTACCATATTTGGGGGAGAGCACCACGGCATCGCTCCTCACTGCGTGAGTGTCTGTGCTACTGGCAGCTCTGTCTGTTCCAGGTATTTGCTGCTGGTGTAACTCCTTGGAGTATCTCCAGTCACTGCAGCACCCTGTGTTTGATAAGAAAGCTTAATGGGCTTGACAGGATCAAAGTATTTTCATGGTAAAATGATTATAGCTTCATTTTCTGAAAGTGGATTTTCTGTTTCTTTTCTCACTGAAGCAAACCCAGGCTATTGGAATGTGTCCTCCTGCAGGAAACAGGAGGGGGAAGTAAGGATGTCAAGGTGCTTTAGAAAATAACCCAACACACCACCACCTTTTCTGACAGTGGAATTGTTTAGAAAGCAGATTTTTAAAACTTCTGATTCACTATAAAAATGTATCTCCCTGCAGATACGGTTTGGCTGGGAAAACAGGCCCATTCTTGCTGTTTTGCTCTCTGCCCACATGTATGATATTACCTTTTCCAATGAATGCACTAGTACTTCTGTTCATAAACAGGTGGGGATCTGACCAACACATGGAGGATGCCAGATTGTCTGTGGGTAACTAGTGGCACTTTCACCAGTAAAGCTGAGAAAAGAATGGGATTTGTAATTGTTTGCAGGCTTGGGATTCTGGTTTTGTTGGGTTTTTTTCTTAGCATTTCCCCATTGGGAAATGTATTTTGGACCTGTCCCAATCCACACTTCCATCTGTTTTCTGGTGTCAATCATATCAATTCTTCACTGGTGCAGCTTGTACTGGATTTCCAGCCCAAACAAGCAATAGTGTTAAAATCATATTTTGATGGGATTTCAGCCCCATGGCAGCCTCTTACTAGTGACTGTTCATGTGGATGGTGACAACTGTGCTCCCAGGTGACCTGATAATGTAGAAAACACTCGGCCTGGGATTTCTCACTCCAAAACCCTCTGGCATTGGCCTGTGCAGAAGAGGGATTTGGGGGGGGGTGTGGGGGAGCAGGCAAGGGCTGATGCTGAGGAAAAATCAGTTTTGTGGCACAAGGGGGCAGGTGCTGTAGTGTTGTGTTTCCTCTCCCCAGAGCTGCGGTGACACAGTGGTTTGTGTGCGGTGCTGTGACCTCGCTCAATGAACGTATCCAGATGGAAAAATAACCCTTCAAAAATAACATTTTCACAACTTATTGTCCTGGATTTGTGCCAGCAAACTGTGGGGCTGCCAGCACAGCTCTGCGGGGCTCTTTAGAGTGAGGGGGCACAGGTACCTGGAGCATTACTTGCTGAGGCTCTTGCATCATGGTCCAGAGGGGAGGGTTTGCAGGAGCAACTGCAATAAAATTCCCTGATTTACTTGGACTTGCCTGATACTTACTGAATATTTCATACCTAATGTGCTGCAGTGCACAAGAAACTATGACCATTGTTTGGTTGTGTTTTTTTTTTCACCTGTGGAGCTTGGGTTTTAGGAATTTATCTTTCTTGAGGTGTCTCAGGGTTCCTAAAAATGCAGAAAGCTCATTGTGCAAAGTGTACTTGCTGCTGTGCTCTGGTTTCAAGAGAGGCAGGCAGGAGAGAGGGCAGCAAAAAAACCCACAGCCTTGTACTCAAATAAGAGAAATTATTAAAACCACTGTGAAGAACAGAAGTTTGTATCTCATTCTTAAATACCATGTCTTATAAATCTTGCCCTGCCTGGCTCTCTGTGCTGCATGTTCTGGCAATTTCATTTATAGGATAATTAAGGGATTTACCTTTTAAAGGTCTTGAGTTTGTTTTCAGATCTAACCATTCCAACAGTTAAGCATGGGCCAAAGGATTTACAAGCAGCAAACAGCCTACGTGAGCAGCATTTACTGGAGGGAGGGAAGGGGGGCTTTCCCTCTCCAGCTTGCTGGGAGAGGCAGGAGCTGGAGGCTTGGGGCAGGCTGGGGAACAACTCTGGAACAAGGGTGCCCTGCCTATGTGGCAGGAGATCTGCATTAAGGAAGTGTCTGTATCTATGTAAAGAACAAGTCTTCTGACGCATGAGGAGCACACATGTCAAGAAACAATGCAAATTAGAAAATCAGAGTGCGTGGGTTAAGCAGATGGCTTTTATCAGCAAAAATGAACCTGCTTTTTTTCTTTTCTCTCTCTATCTTCCTCCTCCAGAAGCCCTTCAGAGACCGGTAGTGTCAGACTTTGAGCCCCAGGGTCTGAGTGAAGCAGCTCGCTGGAACTCCAAGGAAAACCTTCTGTCCTGTCCTAGTGAAAATGACCCCCATCTCTTTGTTGCACTGTATGATTTTGTGGCGAGTGGGGACAACACTCTCAGCATAACTAAAGGTAAGGTAGCTGGGCAGAATGGTACTGGGAGTGTGCGAGAAGTTGTGGAAAGAAAAGTCACTGTGGAATAACTGAGTTATACACTAAACTCTATGGAATTTTTTTTACTGTGGGAATTCTTCTTAAACAAATAGAAATACTTCACAAAGTCATAACCTTTGAAAAGGTTAAAACCATCTGAAGCTTTTGCATTGGGCAAGAAACGGTTTGCAGAAACCAAGGTCTTCATTAGGAGCAAGAATTTGAACAGAGAAATTGAATTAAGCTCTGTCATTTCCATAGCTCTCCAAAACACAGTCCCTGTATGAAAAATGACTGTACAGATACAGTGTTTTCTTACTCAGTCCTTATGTGTAATGCAAGTCTCTTCTGTTTACCTTGCTAATTGAAATTATTTTTTATTGTTTATGCACTCCTGTTCCTTCCTAGCCCCATCAAGCCAACCCGGTTCAAATAAAATCTGCTGGATTCATTTGTTCAGCTCAAGCAGTGTCAGAGCTGGTTCAGAACTGCACGAGAGCCTAACAAACTCCTGAAGCATGCATGTGACTTTATTTGGCCTTGAGGGGTCCACTGAAGCTTAAAGAAACACACATGCTCCCTGCTGAGTCTGATATCTGTTCTTACAGTAGATTAGTTGAAGATGTTAGCCAGAAAGCACCCATCTTTGACCTCAGCTCCCAGCTTTGCCATGTCTAAATATATTTTCTTTTTGTGCTAAGGTGAAAAGCTCCGTGTCCTGGGCTACAATCATAATGGAGAGTGGTGCGAGGCCCAGACGAAGAACGGACAAGGCTGGGTGCCCAGCAACTACATCACCCCAGTGAATAGTTTGGAGAAGCATTCCTGGTACCACGGGCCGGTGTCACGAAACGCTGCCGAGTACCTGCTGAGTAGTGGGATCAACGGCAGCTTCCTCGTGCGAGAGAGCGAGAGCAGTCCAGGACAGAGATCCATTTCCCTGAGATATGAAGGAAGGGTGTACCACTACAGAATAAACACTGCATCTGATGGAAAGGTAAGCTGCAGGCCACCCAAACCATGGGAGAAAACCTTACTGGTCTACCTTGTCCCCTGGCTGCGCATGATCAAGTTGTAGCAAGTGAATCGAGCAGTTCTGAACCCTGATCATGAGGTTCAACATCTGTGGTTACAATAAACTGTGAATGTAATGGCTATGACAAAACTGATTTACTCCTTTAGAAACCTCTGGTGAAGTGTAATGCAGCTCAGTAGTGAAACAGTTTAAGGCAGGAGATACTAGAGTTGCATCAGAGCTGAATGTAACAGATATAATTAATAGGAGATTCTGCCAAATGAATTAATATCCCATATGTTCAAAGATTATCTCCATGCCTGCCAAGTCAGAAAAGGCAGTGCCTGTTGCTAATAATCCTGTAAATATTAGGGGCAGAATAATTTTTCAGCTGTTCTGCAGTATTTTTAACTACTGTTTTGATTTCTCTACAGTATTTCAGCAAGATCATTTGAGACGGGTAGGCACTTTCACTTTTATATGGGCCCAGTCTCTAGTTTCTTCATTGTTTTTTTTTTTTCCTGGAGCATTGTGTGCTGTAGCAGTGTTGCAATGCCATGCTTTGTGGATGTTGCAGAGAAATGTTAGCACAAAAGTGTCGTTTTCTGAAGATATTTTGTTTGCATTTCATGGAAACATTTCTACTGGCATTGGATTTTGGAAAATCTTGTCTTTAACGAGTCTATTTTAAGCAGTGTCTCTCTACCCTGTGCAGAAGTTGAAGTGTGGGTCTGGAGTGTGGTTGCTGAGGCTCATCTTGCCAGCACCTAGTAGATGACAGATTCTGTGCCATTAAAGTACTTCAAAAGAAGAGAATAATTTAAAAAAATCATGTACAGTAGTGGCCCACTGTGGCAAATTTTCCTTTGTCCTGTGAGAGCTTCTTTATTCTTACAGCAATGTTGGCAGCAAAATCTTTAGTATCCAAAACACAGGGAACCACAGTGTTTCCTATTCATCAGACTCATCGCTCTAAAACCTTTAAGAAGACAAACAGATTTCATTCAGTAATGAAATACTTTTTGTCTGCTTTAGCATACAGATTGCAATTGAGACAATTCTGACCATATTTAAGGCAATGCATTTCCAAGCTATGGCACTTGGATTCTTCCTTTTTCATCCCATGTAGACACACTCTGTGGTCAGAATCAGCACTGGGAAATGCTGATGTGCAGCATGCTTGGAAGACTACATCACACACTGGAATATTATTCCTCCTTCTGTCTCTGTAGTTGATGCTCCTTCCATTCACGTTGTTGCTGGCAGATGAGCAATGTTCACATGTGAACATTTTGAACCCCAGTCTCCTTCAGTTGGTGTGTAAATAAGCATGTGTCCATGATGTGGCAGCATATGTTTGTTCTCCATTTGAGCTGCACAAGGGTTTGCCGTATGAAGGCTTTCATCCTAGCGGAGCTTGTTTTTTTTAATCCAAAAAAACCAGATCTGCAAAGCTACAGTAATCTGTTCAGGTCTGGTTTAGCCAGGTCAGATGTCCATTCTCCACAAAGTTGCTTGAACTGGTGTTTTTGAGCAGCAGTGCAGGTCAGCATGATGTACCACAGCAGATCTGCAGCTGGTGGTGATTGGAACTACAGACGTGAGAGACACAGGTACCAAGGGCTGTGGCTGCAGGGCTTTGGCTGTTCATGCAGGGGCCAGTGAAGAGGTAGCCACAGTCCTCCCTGGTGCCAGTGCAGAAGGGGCAGTTTGCTATGTCCATGTTTGCTCCTCAGTTTCAATCTGTGTCCACAAGACGGGCAGGGAACTGCGACAGCTCAGTGGCAGATGTGCTGCCTGCTCTGCTGCTGGGCTGGGGGACACCGTGCTCCTCCAGCATCCTGTCCCTGGCTGTCAAAGCTGAGGAGCTAGGAGGAGCAACAGTTCATATCCCTGCTTTTCCCTCTCCAAAATGGAGATTTGCTGGAGCAGGTCCCCCACTCTGAGCTGCTTGTGTCTCACTCTGTTACCTGCTTCGCAGCAGAGCATGGCTCTGCCGATGGAAAGCTCTTACCTTCAACTCCCTGAGCACCTGGGGCCTGCCCAGCCTGCTGCATCATTAGTCAGCCTGTCCAGGGAATTTAGTATCTGTAAGTGCTGCAGTAGGGATGAGTGGCTTTGGTGGGATCATATCCTGTGACCGAAAGAACACACTGTCAGGAGAAAGAGGTATTGGAGGTGTGGAGCCACTGCCGCATGGCGTGGAGGTGTGCTGGGCATCACACAGCCCTGCCAGGCTTTTTCCTGGAGACAACTGAAGAATCTAGGAAGAAGATCAGAGGTGTGTATGTAGCACCATTCATACTGAATGGTTCAACAATTTTAGAAGGAAAAACAAATTATCAGGGATTTTTTCTCTATTTCCCTATTTAATGGATCATGTTCTTCTGGACCACCTTTGAATGTTTTTGTGTTTGAGGAAGGTATTAGAAGTGACCTTTCTTGATTTGACTGGCACCACGTGGCGACTCATCTGGTAAACCACTTCCTTGGAACAGAGGACTTGGTTTTCCTAACTTGATAGTATTTGAGGCAAAGCCTCCTGTTGAGTAACCCAACTGAATAAACAGCTTTGTCCAGCCAGTTTGTCAAATCCTGCTATCCTCAGCATTAAGGACCCGAGCTCCAGTCCAGATTCTCTTGCAAATGCATCTCTCTTTTCTGTTGGATTTATTGCTGTAGCTTCACAGATGCATTATCTTTTTCCATCCAAAAATTCTGTCTAGGTGGAAGAAGCAGATTTTGACCTGAAGTCTGGGATTTCTGGATGCCTGGCAGCCCTGTCAGCTTCCTATCCTCCCAAATCCCAGACAGATGGTCCCTGCACAGGCACAGACTGTTGGGAGTGTACTCAGTGAGTCAGAAGTGTTTGGGAAGTTTGATCTTAGCTGTCAGTGTGCAACATGCCCAGTAGGACCAGTGCATCACACTCATTTAGGTGTGGGTGAACTGGACATAAATCTGGGGGACTTCAACACAGTGCTGCTCTTGTGCAAGGTTGTCCCTTGCCAGACATTGGCTCTTTGTGAGGAATGAGGCTCTGTCATCTTCTATGTGCTGCATCCAGCACAGGCTGTTGCCCTTTGATACAAAGATTTCTCCCTCTCCTCCAGGTGTTATCAGCATAATATATATTTTTAATTAAATGTGTGTGTCACCCTGCCTGACAGAAAACTGGGGCTTGAGTGTGAAAACTGGAAATACAAAGCTCCATTATCTTTGGTAGGCTTAGAATGCATCTTCAGTACCAATGCTAAAAAAGCAACAACAAATACAGGATATTGTGCAGGTCCTCATTCAATGGTAATGATTTTACTTCTGTGCTATTGACTGATGCCCATCAGAAGAGTGGAGCAGACCAGCTGTCCAAAGTCTCTGCAGAAGCTTAGGACAAGAGCAGGGAAGCTGCCAGTTTGCTGGTGTAACTTCAAAGAGAATTTAGGCAGGTGAAAATGTCATAACCCAAATAGCAATAATGGAATCAAGACCCCAAGGGTGACAACCCCCTACTCGCCAGGAAATATCCCACAATCTTTACTGACCAGCCTTTTGAAAAAAAGGACATTTTGAGCAACACCATGCCAATCTAATGCTACTTGCAGTCATTCCTTCCATAGCTTCAGTAAAATGCATGGATTTTCTCCTGAATCCATGCATTTCCCATGTGAGTGTTGATTGTTCTCAGGTCTGCTCTTCTGAGAACTACTCCCAGAGCTATCGAAGCTCCTACTACTGCAGCTCAAGTCAGAGTGATGTAACACTTTGCTTTCACCAGTTTTGTAATGTAGTTTCTATGTATGAATGCTCTGCTGGGAGTTACTTGAATAAGCCTTCTTTTTGGTCCCTAGCTGTACGTCTCTTCAGAGAGCCGCTTCAACACCTTGGCAGAGTTGGTCCATCACCATTCCACCGTGGCAGATGGGCTCATCACCACTTTGCACTACCCGGCGCCCAAGCGCAACAAGCCCACGATTTACGGTGTGTCTCCCAACTATGACAAGTGGGAGATAGAGAGAACTGACATCACCATGAAACACAAACTTGGTGGAGGGCAGTATGGAGAAGTGTATGAAGGAGTCTGGAAGAAGTACAACCTCACGGTGGCCGTGAAGACTCTAAAGGTAGGTCTCCCTGAGCATTCCCATTCATCTCCCTTGCCCTCAGCCCTGGTTAGACAGTTTGGGTCAGTGATGACCCTTCCTTTGTATGCTGTAGGCTTGGAGTGGAGTAATTGGATGTTAGAAAGAATTTCTTCACCAAAATAGTTATCAGGCATTGGGACAGGCTGCCCCGGGCAGTAGTGGAGTCACTGTTCCTGGAGGGATTTAAGAGTCATACAGACATAGTACTGCGGGGTATGTTTCATTAAGGACTTGTCAGTGCTGGGTTGATGGTTGGGCTCAGTGATCTTTAAGATCTTTTCTAACCAAGGTGATTCTGTGTAATTTTAAAAAGCCTGGTCTTACAGTTTTATGTGATACCTAAAACACTTGTATCTCAACAAAGGAGCACATTAACAGCACGTTTTTTACTTTAGAGCAGATTAAACCTTAGAAAAGTAAACAGTGCCGTGTTGTCTCACATTCAAGGTGTGGCAAGGGTGAGCTATTCATGGATGAGTGCACTGACACAGGCTGGTGTGGCCTCTTTTCCAAAAGACAAACCTCCCTGTGTACCTGGAAGTCTTAAGCAATTGCTCACAGCTGCATTTTATCAAAAGATACAAGAGGAGGAAAAATTGTATCCAAGTTAAAATATATTAAAATTCGTAAGTGGCTTTAATGAGGAACTGTATAATCAGTTCAGTTCCTGGCTCTGCTCCCTGATTTCTGTATCTTGGTTTCCTTGTCTCTTGAAATGCAAATAATGCTCTGTGAGTTCATAAGGTCATTGCTTAATTCATTTATGTTTATAAAAGTGTCTTGAGATCCTCTGGCACCATCCACACACATTGCATTTGATTGCTTAATAAGAGTTTATGCTAACTTGACACCACGTTCTCTCTCCTCGAATGGGGATGTGGTTTGGTCTTGAAGAAACAAACAGAACAGGGTTTTGTTTGTTTCTTTTTGTTTTCTGCAATGGAAATTTTGAAGTGGAGAGAACTGTGTAGATGCTTTAGTGTCAGGGGAAAAACATTTCCTTGATTTTGGGGGAAATGTTTCTTCCTTACTCTCCCGAGCAGCAGCTACCTCAGTATTTCTGGGTTGCTATGGTTGCTGAAAGTATGTTCATTTTGGCCTTTTTTGTGCTCTGGAGATTCCTTATGCTGCTCCCCAGTGGAGGAGAGTCCACTTGCACAGGGAGCTGGTGACACCTAGTGTTGTCCCTGCTCAGATCCGGCGCTGGGGACCTCAGGGCATTGCAATGCACCTGGAGGAACCAATGCCTGTTTATCATGAGCAGGAGAAACCAGTTCTTTCCTGCAACATGGTTTTCTGTAACATCTCTATGATCTCTCCTGCTTCTGGTAGCAGTGTGAGGATACTCAGCATCTACAAGTTTCCCAGTTTGCTCCAAACAGTAGTTGTTGCTTTCAGTCTCTTCTCTGTCAAAGGCATCAACAAAGGCAAATTGTGTGTTATCCCATAAAATCTGTTGGTGCATAAGGGGAAGTTTTAATACAGACCGTGGCTGTTTCAAATATATCAAATAAATATTTGATGACATGACTAGAAGTGATTCATAATGTAGTATGAAGCAGCGTGTTCCTCTGGGAAATATAAGAATAACCAAGAAGAGAGCTCATAAACTCTTTAACCTGCAATTATGCACACTGAACCCATCCTTAAAAGCAAGTTTATAATCCACCTTCCCTAAATCCATCAGTCTACTGCCTGACAGATGGGATTATAGCTTTCTTCAAAGTTTTGGAAAACATTTTAAAATCACATTTATATAGCAGTTCTGCTGGGGAAAACAAGCCCTCTGCAGCTTCTGCTCAAACGTTCAAATGACTCACTTTATTTTCCTCTGAGAGAATATTTTTAAAAACTTTATATGGCTCTTCTTGTCCCTTCCCTGTCTACTCCAGATACCTCTGTAAGAAAGATAAAGGGGAGGGAAAAGTGAGAGAGAGAGAGAGAAAAAAAAGAATAGTTCTGAGTTCTTTTTGAACAGCTTCTGAACACCCGTTTGTTGTTCAGTTTTGTATCGAGTGTCTAAACATAGATCATATCTGACACAAAACACTGGACCACGAGAGAGGGCAGTGAGAGCAGCACACACTGTTCTTTGGTTGGATTTAACGGGGAACTTCTAGACAGTGTCCTGCTGCTTGAATGTTTCCTTTAAAATGTATCCTCGGGAGCTCAGCGAGTTGCACAGGACACATCAGGATTTGTAAGGGTCTGTTATCATAACGAAATGTGCTCTGAATTTGTGTTTTTCCACCCGATGTTGATGGAGAGGGCAGGAGGTGGGCAGTGCCTGCAGGGCTGGGAGGGAGCACAGCATTGGCCAAAGCTTGTTCTCCATGAGGGCCATTTAATGGCTGAACTATTGCAAGCTGGTCATCTCAGCACACTTCTCACTGCACCCCTTGAGTCTGCATCCACTAGGAATGCCTCTTTTTTTTGTTTGTCATTTTCCTTGTTTTTTCTTTTTTTCCTCAGCAGAGAAACCTGTTTTAAACAAGGCAACATGCAACCCTGGTGTCCCTTTTTGCCCTCCTTGGGCCTGTGCTCTGCCCGGAAAACGTGTTCTAGCCAGAACTGTTTTCTTTCCTCCATGGTTTTGTGCAGTGTAAAGTGGAAGCTGATTAAGCTTGGCCCTTTGCATGAGATCAGGTTTTCAGAGAGGTCATTGTGACAGTAGTTCTCTCATTGTCCTTCCTATTAATTTGGTCACTGAGAGGTAAGAGATTTAAAGCAGTGGAAAGGCTCTGCAGAGGAGCAACCTTCCATGCATAAGATAAATGCTTATTTAGGGTAATTTTGCAACCTGGATTATTAACCCAGTTTCCTTTGCCAAGGAAAACAGTTTAAGGTTCTGCTCACAAGGACCTCTGGGCTATTAGTTTTGACAGATTGTGTTGAGCAAATCACAGCTGCCAATCAAGCTAATTGGCAACAAATTGTAAGTGATTGAATGAAATTGTTGGAGAAAGGTTCTCATTCTGAGCTGCAAAGTAGAGAGCTGGCTGGATCTTACAGTGGCAGCCCACTGTTATCATTCTCACCAGCAGCAGTAAATCCTTTCCAATCCTTCCTTAAAACACTTCATCCATGTAGCCTGTCAACATTAATCCACCAATGAAAAAAAATATGGATATAGAAAGAAACATTGCTTTGGAATAGATCTGTATTTTTGCACCACTTTGAAATGACCTTCTGGCCCTTTGGGGCATAATTGCTTCAGAAAATATGTCTTTTGAGCAAGACTGTGTCTTCCTGGGGTTTGTGTTGTGCCAAGCAACTTTAGGGCCTTCAACAAATAGGTAGTGACACGTCTGCCCAGGGCAGTTACGTCATGGGTCAGGCTCTAAATGCCAGAATTAAAATCTGTGAAACCTTTCAATTATGGAGTAGCTGCCATCAGTCCTGCTTCCCTGTCTGAAAGGGGGAGCATTTCTTGCTCCTACCAAGTAAACTTAGGGCCCAAATTTTTGTCAGCTTTTCAAGCATTTGGTTCTGGTGTATCCTTCCTTTTATGTTCATTCTTAATTCTTTTCTGTACTTTTTTATTTCATGTCATCTATTTTTTTTTTTTTTTTTTGGTCTTAGGAACAAGCACATTTTTCCTTTTCAACTCCTGAGTAGTCCTGTGAGAGGACCTTCACAAAAGAGATATGGATTTTCTTGCCCCAAAAAGCTCCCTTAGAATAAGAATGATTAAAATATATATATTTTTTTAAATCCTGAAAAAAAACCAACCCCAACGTTCCTAACTCCCTGGCATTGTGATGTGGCTACAGGGGAAAATTACCTTGAAAGAACTGTGGCTTATGTTGTCAGCTTGCAGTTCTTTTTGTGTCCTCATACAAAGATCTGTTCCTCCTTTGTGCATGCTGTCCTTGCCAAAGCTTTACCATTGTTCTGCAGGAGGACACCATGGAGGTGGAAGAATTCTTGAAAGAAGCTGCAGTAATGAAGGAGATCAAGCATCCAAACTTGGTGCAATTATTAGGTAAGTGATAAATACCAAGAAGAGGGATTTGGACTAAACCCTTGTGCAGTGATATGGATGTTAAGGAGCAGATAAGCTGCTTACCATACCAAGGCTTTAAATACAGGCACTTATTGTCTGGCAAAATTCACAATTTGTACCACTAATACATGATTTTTAATGATCTCGTCTCCTTAATCTTTCAGTTGCCAGAGCCTGAAGCAGGAAATTAAACCCCTTTATTAACCAATTCCAAGCAGAATTAATTCTGTCTGTGAACCCTGTGTTTCTGCCCTCCAGAGGTATACATTGCACAGGACAAAACTTGAAGATACACTGATGTTCTCAAACATTGATTGTAAGTTTGGTTGGTCCCTAGGGGTGTGCACACGGGAACCCCCTTTCTACATCATTACGGAATTCATGACCTACGGGAACCTGTTGGATTATCTGCGCGAGTGTAACCGGCAGGAGGTGAACGCTGTGGTGCTGCTGTACATGGCAACTCAGATCTCCTCAGCCATGGAGTACCTGGAGAAGAAAAACTTCATCCACAGGTAGGAAGGTCACTGGGGACCCCTGAATCTCAAGCACAAAACACCCCTTGATTTATTTTCCTGCCTTTCAGATTATCACGGCATTGAATTCGGATGCAGTTGGGATCCTATATTTAACACACTAGTGCATTGTATTTTGACACAGCACATTAACCTGTCTACAGGATGGTCTCCTAATTGCTTTTCTCTCAGTGTTTTCCTCTTACCTTTGAAGTAAATGCAGCTGAAAGACATCAGTACTTTTACATTTTGGACAAGGATGTAAATGCTTCCCAAAGTAACAGGCTCTTAATGGACCAGATAAACTACTGCTCTTCCTTGATTCTAACAGCCACTACAAACTGCTGCAGTTGAGCTTGGTGGGTGTGTGCTGGTGCTCACAGCAAAGCCACCCTCTTGGTGCTTTCTTATCCCATGTTCTTTCCTGTTTCTTTCACTTTTTCTGTACTCTGTAGGGATTGGTCCCACTATTGTCCAGGTTCAGTATTCACTTTAATAAGCATCTCCGCAGTCTTAAAGGTCAGAGCCTCTGAGTTCTTTTAAGTGTGCTGCAATTATGGCTGGAGCTTTGCATTCTTCATCTGTAGAAATGGCCTCCTAGCAATATAATGACACATCCTGCGTGAAGGTTTGAGAGTTACTGAGCTTTGTACAATATGTTCTCTATGCCATAGTGTGACCTTTCCTGCCCAATTAACTGGAATATGAAATTAGCACATGTTTTTTTATAGAGACAAATATGAAGATAGTGTGTAAAGTTCCAGGTGCTCCTCTAAGTCATGTGTTGCTTTTGCTGCCTGAAAGACCTGTTTAAATGCTTCTATCAGTCAATAAAGTGAACAGTGATGCTGCAAATTAAAATTCCCAGCCTTTGATTTGCTCTGTTGAAAGTATTTCATCCCTTCAGCCTGTAGGACGTGAACTTTAAACACTGCTTTGTGTGAATCCCATTTCTCTGTTCTCCCATTCATTTAATTTCCTCTTATTTCTGATGACCCATTTATCTAAAATAAATAGTAGCATTTTTCCTTATCAGCCACCCCCATGCCCACCTACCCAATTATTTTAAGAGTGTTGTCACAGTTCCTATCCATGGATTCAGATGCTGGGCTGTGACCTCATTTAGTGAATCAGGAAGGAGGAGGAATTTGGTTATGAAGAGAAGCTTTTATTTAGACAGACATTGTAGTAATCAGCATTGATAAGAAGGTATATTCAAAAACACTGTGAAAATTTAATGGACATCTAGTCAGATGTACTTTTAAAATTTATTCTGATTGAGGAGAAGCAGCAAAAGAAAAAACAGTGTCTGCCTCATACCCAAAGATCTCACTCAAGCTTTCTGATAGAATCAATTTTTAGTTCAACGTGACATAATCTGGAAAAGTGTTTAGAAGCCTAACATCAGGAGAAACATACTTCTGTGCTTTTTTTTTTTTGAATACTCATGAAGCATTTCTGAGGGTGCTAACAGCATGTACGAGCCCGTGAAGTGGCAAATGCAACGTGCACATCGCTCAGGGTGGAGGCAGCTGAAAAACGTGGAGAAAAAGCTTCATTTGGTTGTTGTCCTTTAAAAAATAAAACCAATAGTAGTGGCTATAACAGGTTGGAAAAGCCCAAAACATAGTATGAAAAAGTTGTGTTGTAAAATGTGGGGAGGAAGAAGAGCAGAGCTGGGAGTTAAACCTGGGACAAGGAGTTCAGGAGATCAGCTGGTGCTGAGCTGGGGTGACCAAAGTGCTGGAGAGGTGGGCAAGAAGTGAGGCATTGCCACTGGTGTTACTCAGTGCTCATCCTCAGCTATTGATAACTTGAGCACTGACATTTCTTTAAATTATTTTTATCCTGAGGGTGGCAGCTTTTATTGAAAGTGAGGGGGCTTCTTGAAGCTTTCACTTCACTTAAAAAAACAAAAAAAAGAAAAGTTGGGATGACAGTCTTACAAAGCTGGAATGGAAAATCACTTTCCCTCTTACATGTATGCACATAACTACATAATATCTGTGTAATAGTCTGATCAAAATAATCACAGGCAGGCCCAGGTTTCTTTGGGAACAGCAGGTTTCCTTGGTATTGCTAAAAGAGGGAGATGGTAAAGACTTCTCATTGCCTGTTTTTGTTCTTGTTTTTAGGGATCTTGCTGCCAGAAACTGCCTTGTAGGGGAGAACCACTTGGTGAAGGTGGCAGACTTTGGCCTGAGCAGGCTAATGACAGGTGACACATACACTGCCCATGCTGGGGCAAAATTCCCCATCAAGTGGACTGCACCAGAGAGCCTGGCCTACAACAAGTTCTCCATTAAATCTGACGTCTGGGGTAAGAATTTGCATGTACAAATGAATGCAGATTATAGTCTTCCTTCCCAGGGCTGTGAAATGAGGCCATTATGAAACATTTCGGGAGCGTGTTCCTTGGTTTGAGCCATATTGTTCTGGGGCTTTGCAGGGTTCAGAACTAATCTCTGCTAAGTCAGTCTTTGAGTGGAGCACTGAGGGTGCCAACCTGACTTCATTTGAGTTGTTGGCAAGTGTGAAAATAAAGGCTACTGTAGTGTTTATGGAAATGTATAAAATGGGGCATGGAGGTAGTATCAGTACTACTGACTTGATAAGAGCTCTGGTGCAACTATGAAGTGATATATTGTTATATACCCAGGAACTTTCTAACTACTTTGAGGAGGAAAGTGAGAATTTGGTTCATTTTATGTTAAAAAAAATAATTGTGTGTGTATCTGTCTAGTGATAGCTCCAAGCTTGTCTTTCTGCATTTTAAGAGAATAATCTTTGGAATGAGATGAGGAGAAACAGAGGGAAAATTTGATGACAAATGGTTATTGAAGAGCCCTGAGGTGTTGGTGATAAGGGTGTAGACTTAGCTAAATGAAACTACATTCTATCAAATCTGACCGCAGAAAATGTCATTGTATTTCTTATCAGCCTTTCTTTGGGTTTTATATCTCTGCTGTAGCTATTGGTCTCAAAAGTGCCCAGTGACAAGAGATAGAAGTTTGTGGGATGTGGACCCAAAGGCACTTGGAAAATGTTATCCTGAGTATCTTCTATATATACATTAAAAAAAAAAAAAAAAAAAAGATACTAGTGAAGCAGTGATGAAGTTTTCTGGAGTTTTGGAGAAACCATGGATGGCTGATGCAAAATGTTTTATAAATGGTGGAGGAAAACCAAAAACATCCTTCCAGGGAGTGGACCAAAGTGTTTCTTCTACTATGGACTTGTCTGTGGTGGTGGTGGCTGCTGCTGAGTGGCTGCTGCTGTATTGCTGTGGTGGCTGCAGGATCCCTGTTGGATTTACATAGCAGAGTACTGGGGGAGGAAAGATCCAGAAGGAGTATTGAGTATCTTTAATTAGATTTCACATAGTCTTGCATGGTGAGAGTTGGGGCAGTGGATTTGGGATCTGATTGGAGCAAGTTGACCACCCCCCCAGGCTGTGGTTGCTGCTGGGCACACCAGAGTTCAGCTGCTTTCACCTCACTGCCTCAAGACAGCAATCAAAGAAAATTGTGCACAGAAATGTCTAATGTAAATTGCCCTTGGTGGTGTTACCATGTAATGTGATGTGATTTCCTTACTAATGCGGAATTGTAATCGCTTTCTCTTCAGGTTAAGAACAGAATAGGGTGACTGAACTAATTACATGCAGGTTGCTGAACTGGTGTTGAGTGCATTCTGCATGCCTGACTCCTGGGTTAGCTGCCTGACCCTGGTCCTGACCTGCATCCCCACCAACTTCGGGGGCTTGAATGCCTCATCTGTCTCAAGCCGCTTTTTGTGCCCTCCCTTTTCCTGTTCAGCTTTCCCTGTGACCAGGATGTCTCACCCTTACCCTGTCTTGTTGGCAACAACTGCCAAAACTTCTCTCACAGCTGCCTCCCAGGTTTCCCTTCTGAATCATGCTGCAGCTAAACAAGGGCACCCCAAACCCACTGAGCTATTAAAATGTGCAAGTCCTCTAGGGAGAGGCTGCAGATAAGAGGAACTGTCAAATTCGGGGAGAGACTGCAGTGCAGCACTGAAACAGTTTCAGCTAATCCACTGTGAAGTCTCTTAATTGTGCCTTTAATAGGACTTGAAGGATCTCAAGGCTTTCAGGTTGGAGACAACTGATACATTGGAAATTAGTCTAATTCTACCCTGTCATATCGCAGGAGACTTGTCTGTGCTGACGAAGGGGCTTGTTATGCTTCTTTAACATTTAAGCTGCTGCTGAGCATGGGATCTGAGCCACCCACAGCTGGTTTAAGGGTGCAGCAGTGTTACTCCCACTAAGCATCCTCTTGAATTTAAGATGAAAACAAAGCTTATTGATTTTTTTTTTTCCCCCCCCTCTTCTTGTTTTTTTCTTCTCCACTGCAGCCTTTGGTGTTCTGCTGTGGGAAATTGCCACCTATGGCATGTCCCCTTACCCTGGGATTGACCTGTCTCAAGTCTATGAGCTGTTGGAGAAAGACTATCGTATGGAGCGCCCTGAAGGCTGTCCTGAAAAAGTTTATGAGCTCATGAGAGCATGTAAGTGTTCCTTAGTCCTGTAAATGCTGCTTTTTAGCTCTGCAGAGGTGCAATAAAAGTGTCAGGGTCTGGCCACGTGCAGCAAACCTCCTGCCAGTTCCAGTGGAGGTGTGATGCAGGAGATGTAGAAATGTTTGGTTAAAACTGCTTTCTGCAGAGGATGGACACTGTGAAACCAGCCCTTCTCTACTGGGAGCACATGGGCTTGGGGGAGAGATTTGTTGTTCATCTCAATGTTTTCTTTATCTCCTTTTTCCTGTCAATTTAAAGAAAGGTTGTGCTCTAAGGATGAAGCAGAAGCTTCATTAGGCTTCTTACAGGACTGACTGTTACTCTTCTACTGTGGCCTTTTGGTAGGTGACTCTGTGTGATTAATTTTTTTCCAGCAGTGCTCAGCACCTGCTGTTACATACTGACATGGAAACCTGATTTATAGGATGCTGTGTGTCTGCAACCACTTTGGCTCAGTGATGGCTGCAGACACCCAGCACCCTTTCTGTCAGGTTTCCATGTCAGTATTTTATCTCACTCATTTTAGGAAAAGGCAACTGTGGTAGGTAGCTGCTCCCAGTGCAGTGTACTGAGTGTCTGCTGCTGGTGGGCAGTTCTCAGTGGTGGTGTGGTTTCTTTCAGGCTGGCAGTGGAGCCCTTCTGATAGACCTTCCTTTGCTGAGATCCATCAGGCCTTTGAAACGATGTTTCAGGAATCCAGCATATCGGATGGTAGGTCTGAGTCCCTCTTGGACCAGCAATTCCAAGGGTGGGGATAAGGGCCAACCAACTGTATCTTTAACTCTCCATGTTGCTCTTAGGCTGCTTTGCATTGAAACTCAGTCCTGAGTTATACTGCCTGGTGTAAACAGTATAGAAATCAGAGGTGTATTTACATCTGGGCTTTCTTCTGGGCAAACATCTGATTTGAAAGGGCCAAATGACTGAACAACCTCAAGGAACCTCCTGTTTATGTTGTTTGCTTTTCTTTTGTGCTGTTAACTCTGAAGTGTGCAATGGGTGGGGTGTTGTTTTTTTTTTAATCTTCAGTTGATTGTAGTGATTATTTTTCTTCTGTGCGTTGCAGAGGTGGAGAAGGAATTGGGAAAGAAGGGCATGAGGAGTGTAGTGAGCAATTTCCTCCAGGCCCCAGAGTTACCAACCAAAACAAGAACATCAAGGAGAGCTGCTGAAAGCAAAGATGCCAACGAGAGCTTGGAGACTGCACATGCTCGAGGTCAGGGAGAATGTGGTAAGTTTTAATTAAAGTTATTATTCCTTCAGGAAATACAGGGGAAAACAAAATGTGTGTTCAGTTCCAGATCTTCACCTAGGCAAAGCTTTTTCTGATAAGAGGTGCCATCTTTTTGTACCAGTACTGTGTTTCTGGGTGACAGGCTGCTGGATTTGCTTTCCTGAGTTCAGAATGCCTTTTATTATTTTTTGCAGAGGTAGGCTGTTCATCTTGGGGCCAGAAGCAGCAGCTGAGAGTATGAATCCTTAACTGGCTGAGGGATTTGCTCTCTACCTGCTGTTGCTTAGAGAAGCCCTAGGAGTTCTTTGAACTTAATGGCTGCTGCCTGCAGCTCCCTGTAGACAGGAGCCTGAGCACAGAGCTCTCTGATCATATCCTCTTCCCATTCCCTGGGAGGAGCTATCAGTGGGATCTCCCTCTGCATCTGAGTGCTGGGTAATCTGCTGTGTTCAAGCCACTTTACACTACCACACTGCATAATTTAAAGCAGGACGATTGCTGGGGTTTAGCAAGCCCCATAAGGGAGACTTCTCTACTTCCATCTTGCCAGGCTTGTGCTTGCAGAACTAAAGAGTATTACTCCTGGCAGGTACCAAATGTAATTTCAGCAAGGGACAAAGAGGTATTTACAGAATTGTCTATGAAATTAACCTCCCTTTCAGTCAGTTTCTTCAACAACTTGCCTTCCATTCTGAGGTAATAAAAGCAAGTGTATACAGTGGAGTTGTACCTAGTTCATTTGAAAAATGAAGTAAAACAAAATACAGTGTTTTCTTCCAGCTTCTGCTGGAAGGTTCCTTCTCTGAGTATTCATGTGACTGACCTCCCTTGTATAATGTCAAATTCACCTAGTAGGACCTGGTTCAGTAGCAGATGTACGTACATCTGGACAAAGAGGAGGAAAAAAGAAGGGATGTAAATGGTTCAAAAAAGAAAGTATCAGAGAGTTAGAATGGGAGATTATTTACCATATATAGGAAATGAAATTGCCTCCTACTACAAGCTTTGAAGTAAAATAACTTCATTTAAATACTTAAGGGCTTTCAGAGACTCAAGTGCAGCAG
>NW_009953489.1:5451042-5454594 GCF_000747805.2 Chaetura pelagica | reverse complement strand
TAATATGATCTTAACATTATGCTGGGAATGATTTCACTCTTTATTGTGAAAGAAAATATTTCATATTAAAGTTTTATTGCAGTTTCCCTTCAATTGTCAGTGTTTCCATGGCAAGTCCAGCAGTTGGAAGCTGTTCCTCAGTGCAGGCTGCTCGTTTTCTCTGCATCTCCTCAGCTCTGCCGTGTCTAGACACAGCAAGGCTGTGGCCTCACTAAATGGTGTGAGAGCTCTTCTGGTTGTCCAGGTCCCCTTAAGTTGTTATGTGGGGACATGTTAATTGTACATGGTCCTTTGGAAGTGTGCTGTCTTCCCAAGGTGTGCAACACTTTTTCTTCACATTCTCCTTCCTCAACCAAAATCCCTTCCTCACCCAAAATGCTACCCATAGCGTGATGTTCACTGATGTGTGACTAAGAAGCATCTTCCTTTTCCCCTATAACTCTGCTTCATCTCCCTTCTTTCTGCCTAGTCGAGCTGTGAATGTATCTGCTGCCCTGAGGGCGTTGCTCCTTTGAATTAGGATGGCATCCAAGTGCCTGGCTTGGGAATGAGACCCCCTGTCAGTCAAATACAGAGACCTTCAGAACTCTGTATAAATTTATTATAAACCATTATTAATTTTTAAATACCTCTTGTAAGTGGAGAAAGGGTCACCCCATCGTTTCTTTCTGGAGCAAAGCTGCTGAAGGAGGCTGTTCCTAGCACTTCCCTCCATTTTTGTACAAAGCTGGTCATCTCCAGGGTGATACAACCTAAAGTGTTGTGGAAGGGCATCTTGATTTCTGCTTGTGAAAAAAGTTGTTTCCATTCCCCACAAAGGATGACCTCAGGAAGGAGTTTAGGAGTATCAGAATCTAAATGAACAAGGAGTCTGGGGCTGGAGGTGAGTTCCAGGGATGTCTTTGTAATTCAGAGGGTTGGCTGTTCAAAAGATGGCAGCAGCACAGGGACAAAAGCAAAGGCCTCTTAATAAATAGTTGACTTCTTCACAGTGTGAAGTGTAAACAAGTCTCCAGATGTGAGAGGGGAATCTGAACATCAGCAGTTTGTGTGTTGTTGTTTAAATGAGAAGCTTACGAGAGAAGCTTGTCAGCCAAGTCCTGTAGAAACCACCTCAGAAATGAATGTGAGCAGGATTAGGGACCACATTCAATCCAGGCTCGAGTGTGGCTGTACTTCTGATGTGAAACTGTCTCTCTGTACAGAACCTGCACCTTTTGGAGGTGCTGCAGTGGTCTGATCCTGGAAGAAAACAATTATTCTGGCTGTTGAATCAATGCTCAATAGTCTCTCTTCTTTCCCTTGCAGACCCTCTGGATCATGAACCTGCTATTTCTCCCTTGCTCCCACGAAAGGAGAGGGTGGCCCTGGAGAGCGGTTTGAATGAAGATGAGAAGCTGCTTCCGAAAGACAAAAAACACAACCTCTTCAGTGCCCTGATCAAGAAGAAGAAGAAGACAGCCCCTACCCCTCCCAAACGGAGCAGCTCCTTCAGGGAGATGGACGGCCACGCCGACCGCAGGGCGGGCGGGGAGGAGGAGTGCAGGGATGCTGGGAATGGAACCTTCATCGCACCCCCCCTGGACACAGCTGACCCCTCCAAGTTTCAGAGCCCAAGCAATGGTGCTGGTGTCACCAACGGGGTCATTGCTGGGAACTCTGGGTTTTTATCTCCGCACTTACGGAAGAAATCCAGCACGATGAGCAGCAGTCGAGGGGTGGCTGGTGAGGAGGAGAGTAGTTCCAACTCCAGCAAGCGTTTCTTAAGGTCCTGCTCAGCCTCCTGTGTGCCCCACGGGGCAAAGGACACAGAGTGGAAATCTGTGACTCTGCCTCGGGATCTGCAGTCCACGGGACGCCAGTTTGATTCCTCCACTCTCGGGGGACACAAAAGTGAAAAGCCAGCACTGCCTCGGAAGCGGGCAAATGAGGCCAAGACTGACATTGCTGTCAGGGGAACAGTGACCCCTCCTCCACGGCTGCTTAAGAAAAATGAAGAGACCACTGATGATGTGTTCAAAGATGCAGAGTCGAGCCCTGGCTCCAGCCCTCCCACTCTGACACCAAAACTTGGCCGTAGGCAACCTGCTTCCCTTCCTTCCAACGTGCTCCACAAAGATGATGGAGTCAAATCCAGTGCCTTAGGTACCACTGTGATGATGGACCAAGGTTCTGCTGCCAAACCCAACGCTGCTGGGTTTGTGGGTGCCAGCAAGGCAGCTTCTGAGGAGCCACGCCTGAGGAGGCTCAAGCAGACTTCAGAGGCAGCAGGGAAGGACAAAGGGAAGTTATCAAAGCTGAAACCAGCCCCTCCGCTTCCGCTGTCTTCCTCCTCTGTTGGCAAGCCTGGGAAAGTGTCTCACAGTCCCAGCCATGAAGCAGCAGCAGATGTGGTGTCTGGGCCAAAATCCAAACAGTTGACTCAGGCTGGAGATGCTGCGAGTAGTGATGCTGTCAAGCCAAACCAGTCAGGGGAAGGTGTGAAAAAGCTGGGGATCCCCTCTGTACCAAAGCCACAGTCCTCTACAAAGCTGCTGCTGAGCACAGCAACCCCAGCTGCCTCCTCCTCGTCTGTACCCTCTGCCCCAGGTGGGGACCAGCCATCATCTACAGCCTTCATCCCTCTCATTTCCACCAGGGTCTCTCTGCGGAAGACCAGGCAGCCCCCGGAGAGGATTGCCAGTGGCACCATCACTAAAGGGGTGGTGTTGGAAAGCACCGAGGCCCTGAGGGTTGCCATCAGCAAGAACTCTGAACAAATGGCAAGCCACAGTGCTGTCCTGGAGGCTGGCAAGAACCTCTACACCTTCTGCGTGAGCTACGTGGACTCCATTCAGCAGATGAGGAACAAATTTGCCTTTCGGGAGGCCATCAATAAGCTGGAGAATAACCTAAGGGAGCTTCAGATCTGCCCAGCAACAGCTGGCAGTGGTCCTGCAGCCACCCAGGACTTTAGCAAACTTCTCAGTTCAGTGAAAGAAATCAGTGACATTGTTCAGAGGTAGCAGAAGCCAGGTTAGAAAAAAACAACAAACAAAAATCACCACCACCACCAACAAAAAAATCACAATGGGCCAAAGCCAACTGTGGAGGGGGTAACATGTGTGGACTGACAAGGGAGCAGGGGCTTTGAGGTGAGGGCCATGCAAAAGACACAGACTGGGAATGGATGCCCCAGCTCCCATGGGCAGGGCTGTGTTCAAGAGGCACTTCCCAACCTCCTAACTCAGATTCCCTGTGTTCCATATACTCACAGTCGTCCTTATCTGTGGATTTCTTGCCTTGTGGACTACAAGTCTAAATGCTGATGTCACACCATGCCTTTTTATTAATATTTTATTGTTCTGGACAGACCATTAAGTCTGAACCCAGGCTGATGGACACCGAGATGCCATCCTCCTCAGGAGGACTTTGTACTGCATTTTTGTTCCCTCTCTCTGCCCCCTTGTACACAAGGATGAGTGTCTGAATAGCAATATACCCACTGCCTTCCTTGGGAGAGCTGCAACACGTGTCCCTGGCCTGAGCCTGACATTTACCTGACATTAATGC
>NW_009953489.1:5445111-5451021 GCF_000747805.2 Chaetura pelagica | reverse complement strand
GGGGGGGGGGGGGAGGGGAATTGTTAATGCAAGTTGTCTTTTTTTTTTAATGACAGAACACTACAAGTGATGTTTACCCAAATTCTTCCTATTATTCCACCTTGCTGCCCTTCATTTCTGTGTTCTCAGCAATTCCTTAATCCTGTTGACCCCAAATGAATTGCTTGGGTTCTAAATACTGCAGGCAGCACCCACATGGTGGCCCAGGAGCCTGTTTGCAGATCTCCCTTGGCAGCAGCAAAGGACTGGAGAAGGTCTGAAGAAGGACTCCTGTGACATCCAACACTCATGGGGCTGGTATTTGGGGGGGGAGGGCTGCAGAGCAGGTTGGGGAGCAGTGGCTGGTGCTGAGCAAGGCATCACTCCCTGAAAGACAGGAGGGTGGTAGCACAGGGGGGGAAGCAGCTTGGGATGAGTCCAGAGATACCACTGTGCCTCCAGCAGGTGTTCCAGCTGAGCTTGCCCATCGCATATGGGTGAGAATGGCTGTTTCTGAGTTGAATTTCCAGACTTTTTTGTTCTGTGGGCAGAGATGGGACCTGTACTCCAGAGAGCTGTGCTCTGGGGGGCTGCAGTGCCTCCCTTCCCATTCCAGGGCTGACTGACTCCCCATGAGGAGCTTGGATGCCAGTCCTTTGGGGTTAAAACCATCACTACCTTCATGTGTGGTTCCATCCAGCATCAAACAAGGATCTGTGAAGACTGCAGACACTTCTCTTGGGTGCAGCTCCCAAGGAAAGTGCCACCAAATGCTGACAGTAGGACTCCTGGGCTTCCTTTCCAAGGTCCTGTGGCCTTCCCAACTAATGCAACACAACTGGGAACTAACTGTGACTTGTGACAATAGTGAAAGAGCAAGGTTTAGGGCTATTAACAGTGCAATGTAACTCGTCTGAACAGTTCCAAACAAGAGAAAAAAGCATTTTCCATGTCCTGTCCCCCTGTAATTCTTGTGACCCCTCTTGTGTATCTTAAACACTAATTGCCTTCAATTGTATTTTACTCTGTTCTCTTTGGAACTGTTTTTGTGTATGATTTTCTAGTAGTTCACTCGTGTGTGTTCACGCCACTTCTCTCCCTCACCAACAGCTGTGACTTTTAACACATGACAAATGTTCAGAAGGAAATACACACATCTGCTTGAGGCTGCCTTGAAAAATGTAAGGAAAAAAAAACCACAAAAAAAACCAAACAACCCTTGGACTGTCTGTTTCCTGGAGGTACTGTTTTTACTTTGATAACATACTGTGCCACTATATTATACATTTGTATCTTGTTATTACACACTTTTGTAGACTTGTCTTTTTTACAGTGTGTAAATAGCTCTGTCCTTCATCTCTTTGATACTTAAGGGGGTTGTTTCCCCTTTAATTTGGTCCAGTACAGATTGTTTCTGTACCTGACTTTCAATTCTTTCTCCTCTCTTTCTGTTTTTCTTTTTTTTGATCTATTTTTTATTCCAGTCTCTCTTGTGTAGTATATTTAAAAATAAATCAATGTTGAGGAAAACTCAGTGTCTGTCTGTTAGCAAGACTTTTGAAGCCCAGTTACCTCCCCTTAGTCTGTGTATCCAAGAAGAGGAGTTCCCTGTTTGGGTAGTTCCCCAGGACCCTTTGGCACCTTTCCACATCCATCCTTTTGGTTTGGCTCTGAAAATTCAGGTGGGAAAAAAAGGATGCACAGAACAAAGACTCTGTCATCTCCTCTTGTGATGCAGAGACTTTGCTTCAGTGAGACTGAAATCAGAGATTTGACTTGAAGCTTTCCTTCTTGTTAATTGTTTGCATTCTGTAATTCAGCTGCTGTTGGTTTTTCCTCCTCCTCTGCTAGGAAATGACCTGTGAGTTTCTCTCCTTGGGTGATTCTGGCTGCTCCCTTCCTCGTTTTGAGTTGGGCCCTGGCTGAGGCACCTGGCCATGATGCTCTCAGCACAGAGCCAAAGCAAAGAGCTTCCCACTCATCTCCCCCTTGACACTGGCACCCGTAGGGCCGGTGTTCACTTTGCAGGTTTTCTGCCTAAAAATCAGAAAGAATGTTGGGGTTTTTTTCCAAAAACCCTATCTTTATTTTCTGGTTTTGGGCTACCTCTGGCCTTGCCAGCAAACCTTGCGGGAGGAACGTATCCAGAGACTGAGCAGCCTCTAAAATGAGCCACTGCCTTGATTAATGGAGATGCTAAAGAGCAAAAAAAAGGATGAGAAGGAAACAAAAGCAGATGGAAATGAGTTGTCTGTCTGGGGTCTGCAGTTGCTCAGTGTTGTTTAGGGTTGTAACCCAGCTCACCCAGTTTCTGATGGTGAAATCTCAGTCCTGGCTCAGGGTGCCACTCACTCGTGGGCCGTGGAGAGGCTTAGGAGATGCTTTGTCTTGTGACAGTGATGGCATCAGGCTGCTTTTGAATGGGAGGAGGATGAGCAGGGGAGAGGGGAGGGTGCTGTTGGCAGGTGTAAATGCAATTAATGTCTTGCACTTGGCAAGGCTCAGGCTACTTTTCAGCCAAGTGGTGGTGTCTGGTGAATGTGCACGCAAAACTTCAAGAGGTTCCTGCTTGTTTTGTGATTACAACCCTTGGCAAGAATCAATGTCCAGACTGCTCTTCATGTACATCTCTAGTATAAAGACTTGCATATGGTGAACAGCTGTGGATTGGAGAAGCTGGACCTGCTCTTAAACATAATCACTCCTGGTTATCTCCATCTCTGCTTGCTTAGGGACCAGTCTGTGCTGTGGGAAGGCAGAGGCTGGTTGACCTGGCTGGGGAAAGCCCTGAGATGTGCAACGTGGGAAGTGAAAGAGAGATGATTAAAGGCTAAACTTAGCTGAGTACAGTAGGAGTTGATTTAACAGATCGATGCATTTAACAGTTTGATTGCTCCAATTTTCAAGGCTATTGAGCTTGAAAGTGAGAGTGTTCTGGAGGAAAAATAGCTGTGTTTGTGTTTTTGTTTTGGTTTTCATGTCTTTGAAATTACAATGTTCACTCTTTGAAGTTTCCCTTTAATGTCATCCTGCTTTTTGTTGAGAAGTTGCTTGTCACAGGTTGTAAAATGTGGTCAGTGGTTTATGTTCACTCTATTTCTCAAAGAAAAAAGTTAAGGGTGGTCTGGAGTGGCAACCTGTCTTGTGGAGATGCTGCTGGACCAGTGGCACTCTGGGGTGTGTGGCAGTACTGCCAGCCCCCAGGGTGATCAGGGGCCAACTGGCAGCCTCTTCTTTTTTGGCATTAATCCCTTCATGATTGAAAAGAGAGAAAAATATGCCTAAGCTCTGTGTCCCCTCTGAAAAGAGGGTTCCTGGTATCATGGCTGCATCTAAAGGTGGGCTGGCAGCAGAGTGGGATGGGCTCCTGGTCCAAGGCTCCAGCCTGGGTGGATTGCTGGGAATGATGTTCCTGGATCAACATGTTTCTCTGGTCAGTCCTGATCCCTTGGCAGTGGAATTTGGTGCCCGTGAAGCCTTGGGGTTAGGAACAGCCCTGCAAGTCACTTGACTGTTTAGGCTGGGCTCAAAATCGTCCTCCCTGGGAGCTGAGTGCTGCTCTGTTTTTTTGATGGTAGATCCAGCTGCTCCAGGGGTTCCTGCTCTGCTGGGACCTCTTTCCTCCCTGCAGGTGAGGAGGATGGCATCACCCCCAGAGCATGGAGCTGCCCGTCAAGGAGCCGTCAGGCTGAGCCCACCTCTGTCCCACCCTCTGGGTAAACGCTGTGGGAAGTGCTGGCTTTTACTTTTAAGTAACTTACACAGAGGGTTAATGCACTTCAGTCAATGCCTCGTTATACGTGTTCTTTTATCATGCTGCTCTGACCCTGTTCCTCTCCTCGACTTGAGAGCAGGGCCCCGGAGCAGGTTTCCTTTCCCTTCCAGCAGCAAATAGTGCCACTTTTCCCTGGACCAATCCGTCACGACAAAGCCAGGGAATTACCTAACCCAACGTTACTCCAGAACTTTATCCCCTTCCTCCCTCCCACCCTTCCCCCCAAATCCAGTGCAGGGTAAAATTGATCAGTGCATATTTATTGATGATTTGAACACTCAAAATAAAGGAAAAGATTGGGGGGGGAAAGAAAAGATGTTGCCATAGAAACATCAATAAAGCTCCTGTCTGCTGCGTGAGGCGAGCGCTGCACCTGCATCCCCCGGACCGGGGTCTTGGGATGGGATGGGAGTTGAGAAGGATTGGAGGTGGGTTTGGGGTGCCCAGGGTGGGGATGCTGCCCTCCCGAGTGCCACCAGAGGTTGCTGGTCCCTAGCGTGGTCCCCACGGTGCAAGGTGGTTGCCACAGCAGAGGTGCAGGGGAAGGAAAATGCCCTTCCTCTCCTTTGCCTGCGCAGCCGGCACCGTCTGTATCGCTGCAAATCCACATCCTGTTCTGTCTCCATGGGTCTGGGACCCACACGGAGCTGCCCAGAGGAGCCTGCTCTTGCTCTTCCCTGATCCTGCCTGTCCCATGGCTGGTGTTTTCCTGCTCACCTCCATTCAGCCTTCCCTCACACACGGCACCTGCTGCGAGAACAGCTCGCGCCAGCCCCAGTACTGCTCTATTAAGTGGTCTGTCTGCTTGATGGATATTACAATGCACCTCTTGGAACCTGATTTTTTTTTTTTTCCCTTTTTTTTTTCCCCTTTTTTTTCTCCTCCCCAGCCAAGTCCTGCCACGGTCTTTGATTTTGAGGTTGCAATTTAGCACTTGCAAGTAATTGCCCTGCTTCATTTTTGCGCCTGCAATGAAATATTAGCAGTCGTTAGGTGTCTGACTTGCCGTTAGTGCCTGCGAGCCAGGTAGTTAGACTCTGATTACTAATATCTCTGCCTGCAATGGCAGGCACAAAAGTGAATGTTGTTGGCATTGGCAGAGCTAAATCTGCCCAAAGAAGGAGAAGGCATTGGCTGAAAGGATGCTTGTCCTTCACAGCAGTGGCTGGGCTGGTTTTTGGGGCTAGCAATCAATTTCCCAAGCTGTGCTGTTTGCAGTGGAGGGGACTGGAGAGCAGGAGGACACTGAGCACTGTTAGTGGCCCCAGGTGGGTGCAGGAGTTCTTATTTCAGCCCCTCTGCACCCAAGTTTCTGCAGCTAGGAATTAGGTGGCAATGAGGCCAGGAGGGGGTTAGGAAGGACCAGGCTTTCAGGCAAGCACTAGGGTGATGTGATAGGGATGCTGAAGGTCAATCATCACCATCTCACCCTTGCAAGGACTCTGGTGGCACCTGAAGATGGGTGTCAGGGCGTGAGCAGGATGGTGGGACTGCAGCAGGACTGGTGATGCCAGGGCTGGTTTCTGTGCTCCCACCAGGGATTTCTAAGGATGAGATTTTACTGAACCCAGCTGTTCTGGCCTGGTTTGCAGGCAGGAGCCAGCTCTTCTAAGTGGCATCTTGACACTAAGCAGAATTTGCTGCCAGAGGGACTTTTCTGTAATAGGCAGGAGAGCTCTGAGGAACCTGCTCCTCCCTTACAGCCCTGCCCTGGCTGGTGGCTACAGGCAGTCCCCAGGGGACCATCACCACCGGGACTACTCTGCTGTAGCCCTTCAGCCCACCTACCTCCAGCTCTGGTGCCCATCCCTGCCTGTCCCGGGCTCCCATCCCTGCTCTGAGCCTGCACCCCAGTGCTGCAGAGCCAGAGCAGGGCACTGGCACCGGGCTCCAGCCAAGGCCGCGTGTGACCAGGGAAGGGACATGGTGGCTTCTTTTTAAGGCATCTTCCTCTTTTTCCATTGCAGGGGCTGGGAGATCTGTGGCAGGGCTGCAAGTGGAGCATGTCCCCCTCTCCCCAAGGCATTCCCAGCAGCAACCCCCCCCCTTTTGTCCGAGCAAAACCAGGTGAGATGGACATGAAGGACGGGACGGAGCAACCCGGCGGGAGGTGAAGGGTGTCGAGTCCAGGCCTTCATCTCCCGAAGCGGAAGGTA
>NW_009953489.1:5440652-5444765 GCF_000747805.2 Chaetura pelagica | reverse complement strand
GGCTGCAGAAGGCCTGCCCGGGGTAGGACACGTTCCCCATCCCCACAAACCAGCCCTGCCACCCCTCAGCCCGTGATTAACCCCCACCCCCAGCTCCCACCGCCCCTCCCGCACCCTTCACCCCAGCTCCTGGCTGCAGCGGGGGGTCCTGGGGGTCCTGAGCTCCCTCTGCCTCTCCCCTGCCTCCTTCAGAGCTGCTCCCCTTGATCTTCTGCACCCAGATTGCAGCCTGGCAGCTGCTCCCCTGGTCCTGCTGGGTGGGGGGTGGCTGTGGGGGCTGATTAGTCAGGAGGGCTGATGGGCTCTGGGCTGCCCCTCTGCTCAGGCTCCGTGGGGAGGATCAGAGTGGGTTCACTGGGGCCGGCCTTGTCTTCCCCGTGCCCAGGTCCTGCCTGCAGTGCTGGGCTCATGGGAGTGCTGGGGAAGGTGCTGGACATCCCTTTGATTTATGGGGCTCAGTGGTGCCCCACCAGCTGCAGGGTCTGCTGAGCTGAGCAGGAGGGAGCTTGGGCACCTGGGGTCACCTCGAGTGCAGGGAGGGCTGCTCTGCCTCCCCTTCCTCCCGCTGCAAAGGCTCAAAAGGGCAATGAATTTTTAAATTCTTCTTTTTTTAATATATATATCCACATATTTTTTTATTTGCTGCAGGTCTTGCTTTAAAAGCTACTCCTGGTGATGGGGGGACAAGTCGTCCACCCTGTGCATGCAGGTTGGGGTGCTGCTGTGAGTGCTCCTTGCTCCTGCACTGGACCCAGCTGACCCCAAGCCCCTACCCACCCTCCCCAGCTCCTCCCTTTTCCAGAAAAAAGCATCCAAGTGTTACTTCCTTCCTCCACTTGTTATTTGTCTTTACCAACCTGCACCTGCACTCTCTGGCATGATACTGCAGAGATGGGCAACTTTAATGAAAAATCTGTAACTGGGCTGAAGCAGATGTTATTCTTGAGTGCTACCATCACCTTTTTCAGTTTTCACCCCCTGGATTTGTACCAGTAGGTAAAGCCCAGGAAAGCTGGCATATTTTATGCTTCTCAGCTTTCCAGTTAAAAGTACAATTTTGCTACAGAGCTCAGTTCTATCAATAAACTATACATTTTGTCCACAGTGAACTCCAAGAGTGAAAAACAAAAGGGAAACACAAAGACCTCATTTTGGACACTTAGAATGAGGGCAAGGCAGGTGATTGAAAAGTTTCCAAGGCAGCCGAATTGTCCCACCTACATTGGTGCCACTCTGACAGGATCTATTTTAAGTCAAAGAAACTTAAGCAGGCCTTTCCAAAAATACTTGGCTGGATACTGGCCTGGAGTCACCCGCAGCTGTTGGGGATGCTGGCGGGAGGGAGGGTCTGGTCCAGGAGCACAAGTGTCCCCCACACCCTTGGCTCATGGGTGGCTGTTGAGGGTCCCAGAGGTGTGTGTGAGCGTGGTGGGGGCACAGGAACCAGGAGAGACGCCTGCACCCCCAAAACTGCTCAGGGGTTGGCCTGAGTGCTTACCCCACTGTTGGCTAGTGCATGGTCCCCAACCACTGGCACCCAGATGTTCCCTACTCAGTCCATCCTGCGCTGGGACAGGGGGTGGGTGGCAGGGAAGGGGCCGGGGGTTCCACTCACTGCTCTGCTCACCAGCACAGGGTCCCCTCACCACTGAGATCTGCCACCTTCAGGTCCCACAGTGCCTGGGTTTGGGCTGGAGCCCTGGGGAACCTCCACTGCCCTGTTCCTGCCCTGCTGGGTCCCCCCAGCCCTCCCTGACTTTTTTGCAGGGGGTTTGGGTGGCCAAATTTGGGCCATTTCCCGGGGATTCTGTGCTGTGAGCACTCCATCACAGCAGGAGCTGTGTTAACCCAGTGCTGTTTCTTTCACGGTCACCAGGGCAGGTTCCTCCAGTGATGTCCCCACACTGCTGGCACAGACACCAACACACCAGCTAACGATGAGTTCCTTTTATTAAGGAGTTTATAAAGTCCACATGAACAGCGTTGGACACCACGCACACACCACCGAGACTTCACGGCACTGCTACACACCACGGCCCGGCCCAGGGCTCTGTCAGGAAGGTACATGGCAGGTCCCAACTCCCCCACCAGCCACCCCTGCCCACCCCTCTCCAGGGAGGTGTCACCACGGAGGGGTTTAGTCTAATCCAGGGCCATGGAACCATGCGTGTGCTCACGGGAATAATCCTGGGACATCCTGCGTCTCTGCGTGGATTAAACACCATCTCGTGCAAGTCAAAACATGATTAGGGAGTCCTGGGTGACACGGGCAGTTACACAAGGGTGTGCTACCAACAAACTGCACGTACAGTGTCCTCCCCTGGCAGGGAAAAACACTGGGAGGGGGTTCCAGGGAGGGGATGAACCTTCCCACCCAGGGCACATGGTTCCATCTGCCTTTTTGTCCTGAAGGGAAGGGCTAGAAACCCAGCTACAGCTAATCCACTGGGAATAATGAACAAAAGGTAAAGACAGGCATTGTGCTTTCTGCCTGATATGGGACCCTCTCCAGAGGGGTCTGGTGGGGCACAGGAAGCCCCTGGAGATCTGCTGGGGACTCCTGCTCTCGTGCTCGCTGGGAAATGTCACCTCAAAGCTCCCTCAGATCCCATGGCTCCAGGAAGCCATCCTGGGCAGCTGCTCCAGGCAGGGTGGGTGGGGATGGAGTCGGTGCCTGTGCTCAGAGCTCGTCCTCACCCAAGGGCTCCAGGGATTGTCTCTGGCTGAGGCGAAAGTTGAGGTGAAAGCTGAGGTGGTTCTCACTGCATCATTTGTCCCCAGTGAATTGTTTGTCCCTGTTTTCCTGGCAGGACAGACAGACAGGGACTTGCCCAGCAGGGAAAAGGGCTCATCCAGCACAGGGTTTGAGGGGGAGAAGGCTTAAAAAAAGAAGCACACAGGGAAGTACAAATCTGCCACAGCCATCAAGATGAGCCTTTGATCTCTCAGTGTCTTATGTCCCCCTGGAAAGAGGTGGGATCATTCCTCCCCTCCTCAGGCAGTCTGTCCATCCAACAGTGTTTCTCAGGGCCAGGGCCCTGCGTGGGGTTCTCTGCTTCCCATTGCTGTTGTAGCACAGGCAGAAAATAATCTAAAGAGTGGTTGAATCCCATCTGTCCCTGTTCCTATGCAGCCTCAGTCTTGGTGGGTTTTTTTTAGACAAAATTCCCCATTTGAGTCTTTCCAGGGAGGCAGAGGAGTCCCATGCCCCATGGAAGCTCCTCCTCAGGTCGGCTGGTGTGAGGCATTGCCTGCCACCAGTTATCAGGGCCCTGCAGATGCTAAGCCCCACTCGGGGCTTCTTTTTGCAAAACCTTAATGGGATTTGAAGAAATGAAAGGCTTTGAATATCTGCAGGTGCTGAGCCAGAGTGTGGCTCATCTGGGGGGAAATGAATGCGAGTCCCTAGGCTGGGAGTGAGCAGAGGGGGCTCGCCAGGTGCACGCAGGCAGGCTCTCCAGAGTCAGAGGTTTTGGGAACAGTCACAGCTTTTGGATGGCAAAAGTCTGATGTGAGTCTCTGTAGATCTGGTGGGAGGGAGGAGCTGTGAAATGCAGGCAGAGATGTGCTGGGAAGCAAACCTTCCTCACCTCCTCCTCCTCGCTGTGCTCCCTGTTTCCCCAGCATCACCAAAACAGCTCCATGCTGTGCTCCCTTCTGGGTGTGTGTCCTTGCAGCACCCTGCCAGCTTGCTTTAGGGTCTCCCGACCCACTGGGAGGCTCCAGAGGCCAGGCCAGGGATAATGGGGATGGAGGGGGTTGTGGCTGTCCCTTTCCAGCTGCTTTGCTCTTGCAAGGGAAGAGACAAGTGTTTATAGACTCAGAAGGAATAGGTTGGGTATCTGCATGGGCTGTAACCCCACCAAGCCCTTCCCATGCCCAGTAGCACTGTGGGGTGAGCTGGAAATGCAGAGCAGCAGCAGCTCAGTCCTGGGGGTGTCTGCAGAGCTTGAGGTACCCCATGGTAAATGTCCTCCAGTTCCTTGGCAGCTCAGCCAGGGGGACATGACCAGAGATGCCCAGGCTGCTGAATCCCTCCTTCCCTCCCTCCCATCAGCTCATTCCTTCCCATCCTGGCTGAATCTGGTTGGGCACAGCTCCCCAAATCCCTGT
>NW_009953489.1:5438654-5439692 GCF_000747805.2 Chaetura pelagica | reverse complement strand
TGGGGGGGGGGGAAGGACAGGGCTGCAGGGCAGTGGGGAAGGGCAGGGGTTGGGCACAGGGTAGGGGGGTCATGCCATCCAGCTAATTTTCCTCCCGGACAGGCCGGATCTTCATCTCGGTGAACTTGAGGGAGTATTGCCAGCCGGTCCAGGAAGACCACTCGATGCCATCGGCGTAGGAGCTGTGGTGGCCCTTGAGGTACTGCCCGTTGAGGTTGGAGGTGTGGCAGTTGCGGTACCACCAGGCGCCGTGGTAGAAAGCCGCGCAGTTGTTCTCCGAGTGGTCATTGTCCAGGTCCTTGGTGGTGAACTTCATCCCGTTGTGCTTCAGGAAGGAGTCACCTGCCGTGAAAGAAATGCCACGATGGGCCCTTCCTACACCTCACCCTGCTCTTAGGCTGTCTCCCACAATGGGGGGCTCACTTGGGCACCCCGATGGGGCTCCTTCAGCGATGCCCTTGGGGTCACCCACTTCCCAAATGCCCAACGCCCAGCTCTCTGTGGATACAGGGACACAACCAGCACCTCCACCACTGCTGGAGGAGACATCTCCCACCCCACCAAGGGGGTTTGGTGGCTGTGGGCTCCCCCTGCCCCCATGGGTCTGTGTGTGTCCCCACATCCCACCACCCTACCTGCTGTCCCCGAATAGTCGGCGATGGAGACGGGGTACCCGTCCTCCTCGGGGTCAACAGAGAAGAGCCCCACGCCGAAGCTGCCGTAGCGGGCGAAGGCGGTGCCGTTGTCGAAGTCCTCCAGGTCGATGCGGAGCTCGTAGCTGCCCTGCACCGTCAGCACGTGGATCCGCTTCAGCCCTGAGCAGAGGGACAGGTGAGTGTGGGACCCCATGGGGAACAAGGTGGCCGGGGCTCCCTGGGGATGGGGTGCAGGGTGGGATGGGCATTGGTTCCCACCTCTGGTCCTCGCTCAGTTATTGCAGCGTGGACGAGGGCAGGTGCTCAGCTTGTGAGTGAACAGCCCTGTCGCCTCCCTGTGGAGCCCCCTCCCCACCTGCCCAGGCTGGCACTCCTCCGGGAG
>NW_009953489.1:5435015-5438418 GCF_000747805.2 Chaetura pelagica | reverse complement strand
CAGGCTGCCCAGAGAGGCTGTGGAGTCTCCTTCTCTGGAGACATTCAAACCCCCCTGGACACGTTCCTGTGTGATGTGCTCTAGGTGCCCCTGCTCTGGCAGGGGGGTTGGACAGGATGATCTTTTAAAGTCCCTTCCAACCCCTAAGATTCTGTGATTCTGTGATTGATTCTGCATCTTGGGGTCTTTTCTTTTGCAAAGGAAACCCCTGAGCTCCTGAGGGAAGGCCCAGGCTTTGCCAACCAGCCCAGGAGTGGGCACTGCCAGCCCCACGTACCCAACCAGTGCTCTCCTGTCAGCTTCCCAAAGCCATCCCTGTAGGCTTCCCAGCCACGGAAAAAGTTCACTGAGCCGTCCTCCCGCCGCTGGAACACCTGGGGAGGGACACGGGGAGTGTCAGTTGTGGGGGTGCTCACCCCAAGCAGCCCGTGCTCCCCACCCTGCTGACCCCTCCTTAGACACAGGCTAAGCCCTGTTTAACCCAGCAATTACACAGGGATGCTGGTGAGCTGGTCCCTTGGGAAATGCCTTATCAGACTCCTGGGGATGGGTGAGTTGGTTCAGATAAAACACATCACTGGTTTCTCCACCAGGAAAGCAGAGCAGAGCTCAGGAAACCCCCAGTAAGCTCCTGTAGGAAAGTGGCTGGTGCCGTGGGAATGGTGGGAACGCTGCACCCGGCTCCAGGCTGTGAGCAGGAAACAGCCTGTGCTCTGCACATGGGAGTGGAGGTACGGATGGATGGACAGGTGGATGGATGGATGACACGACTCAAGCTCTGTCCCTGCAGCACATACTGCCCAGGTCAGTCCAAACCATCCTGCAGGTGGTGGGACACTCAGTGCCCTGTGAACTCCCAGGTCCCTGCTCTCTCCTCCCAGTTATCAGGCATTTTCCCTGTGATGGACTCATTAGTCACCCCAGGGAAATTAAGTGTGGGATATTGACTGCCCTGACTCCTGCTGAGTCCCCACATCCCAGGCAGATCCTTGAGGCTCAGCACAGCTTTTCTCCTCCAAACCTTTCCCTTTTCCTCTCCCACCTGCTTACCAGCACAGTGTGCCCTGTGTGCTTCACCCCCTCTCATCCATAGTTTCAGGTCTGACCATTTGAACTTAATCAAGCACCCCTGGATTAATTGCATGAAACCTGACTGAGCCAGCCTGCCAGTGGCCACCAAATGCCACACTCCCATGGCCATGGTGGCCGCAGGATGGGGCACTCTGATTCAAGAAGCTCTGCCCCGTGTGCTGGCAACCAAGGGGTCAGAACACCCTGGTTTTGGGGCTGGGCTGAACCTCCAGGCCCATTCACCCTGATCAGGCACTCCAGGCTCGGGCTGTGCTGCTGAGCCAGGAGGCTGCCATCCTTTGCTTCACTGCGGGGATGCTCCTTCACAGCCTCCTGAATGTGCAGGGATTCATCCTGGCATGCAGAGGAGATGCAGTTTGTGAGCTTCAGGCCGGTTTGCCCTTCACCAGGCAGGCATTTTTGGGGCTGTGGGTTCCTGGCCCAGGCTGCGGCAACGCTCCCCGGCGCGGCTCTGATCCTGCTGTACTTACCTTCTAGAATTAGAGCCTTAATTTTTATCCCGGGGTTGAGCGCTTGAGAAGCTGTGGTTAAGCCTGTTTAAGGGGGCTTTCATCAGGCTTGCAGGGAGAGGGGGATGGCGTGGCTGGACAGGGGCCCAGAGCTGATTTTCCCGTTGGCTCCCGCGCTGCCAGGGCAGCGGAAGCGGCTCCGATGCTCCTTCTTAATCGGCTTTGACCCGCGATTGTAAACAGGCCAATTGCCTGAGCAGTGCCCAGGGAAGCGTGTGGGACACGTCTCTGTTGGCTGAGCCTCAGCACAGCTCAGTGGTTGCTCAAGGTGTTGGAGGAGCCCTCGGTGCCTGCTGCCCACTGGCCTCAACCCCAGGGAGCTGGAAACTGGGCTGGTGGGTGCTGGAAGTTCTGTGTCCTCCCTGTTCTCCTGCTCCATCCTCATCATCTCTTGTGCACAGTCCCTCCTTGTGCTTCACCTGTGCACCCACTGGGTGCAGGCAGGGATGTGGGAGCCTCCTCCTTGCCTCCTGCACCGGGATGCTGCCTGCACCCGCCACCTGCAGGCTCTCAGCCCTGCCTTGCTCCTTCTCTCCTCATCAAATATGCATCACCCCCTCTTAAGTAAAAAGGATTTCCTTCCCTTCATCAAAGGCAAGGCTGAAATATTTATCTCCCCCTCGCTCTGCCTCCCCTGGACACGCTGAGCTCACAGGGCAGAGACAGGCTCCTGCAGAAGCACCAACCCAGAAAAATGGGTTAAAACCAGAGAAAAGTGGGAGCACCAGCCTGTGCTGCTGCAGCGCTGGCAGTGAGGGAAGGTTCTGCAGGCCCAGTCCCACAGTGTCCCTCTGAGCCCCATCACAGCAAGGCTCTGCCATGGAGAAGACAAACTGGGAGCATCACAAGAATTGGTCTCTGGGAAGTGCCAATCCCACCTGGTCACCTGTGAACACCTCAGCCAGAAGTGCTGCCCATCCTGAGGCCCCAGCAGCTCCTGTGTCCTCACCAGCAGAAGCCTCTGGTCCCTGTTTGTGGCAACACATACATCACATCTTTTGGAAACAGCACATGGTTCCTCTGGCTCGTCTCACCCGCTGCCTTCAGCTTGTCCCAGCCCATGTGTAAATCCATCAGTGTCTGTTCAAAGCCCCCAGCCCTGCCAGGACCCCTCTGGTGGGTGCTGAGCAGCGGGATGAAGCCATCCCTGTGCGCGTTCCCGGCGCCGCAGGTGTCCGTGAAGCTGGAAGCTGTCACTTAACATCACCATGGCCCTCGTCCTGCTGATGCAGCCTTTTCTTCTGCATCCTTCATCTTTCCCACCACTTCCCAATATGCACTGAACATGAAAAATGATGCTGAAGCTGTTTTGGCACCTTTGCTTGTGAGGCTGAGATGCTGGTGCCAGGGGTGGTTGCTCTACTGGGCGGTGATGGAGGCTCAAGGGCGCTGGGAGGAGCAGGGGGTGTTTGCAAAGACTTCTCAAGACCACAGGATGTGAAGAGGCAACTTTTTCAGGCCTCCTGGGATGCTGAGCCTCCTCTGCCCTCTGTCACCCCGTGATTACTTTAATAAAGAGCCAGAGGTGAGTGTCAAGGGGGGGTGGGGGTCAGGCTGAGCAATGTCACAGCTGCAGCCCAGCACTGCTGCAAGGCTCAGCTCAGCCCGGGGGGGTCACTGCAATTAAAACAGGAGCTGAGCAGAGGATATGGATGCTCCTGTTGGTACTGACCCAGACCTGTGCCCCAGCCAGTGGCAAATGTGGTCCTGCAGGCAGGACTGAGGGGGGGACACAAAGTGGTCCCAGGGGTGTGCTGCCCTGGGCTGGATGTGGCTATACCGGGTGGAGGGGGGGTTCTGGT
>NW_009953489.1:5425873-5434626 GCF_000747805.2 Chaetura pelagica | reverse complement strand
TCGTTTGGGTACTGCCCCAGATGTGCCCCCCAGCCAGTGGCAAATGTGGTCCTGCAGGCAGGACTGAGGGGGGGACACAAAGTGGTCCCAGGGGTGTGCTGCCCTGGGCTGGATGTGGCTATCCTGGGGGGAGGTGGTGTTCTGGTGCCTTGCTCAGCCTTCCTGAGGAAAGGGATGGGGAGCAACTGGGGCCCTGCCTCTGGCACAGGAACAGGGTGATGCTGCAGATTTGCAGAGGTGCTGAGCAGCACCCGGGCAGCAATCCTGGCTGGGTTTCTCCCCCACAGGGCAGCCCCGCTCCCGCGGGTCTCTGAGGCATCCATGGAGGCTGAGGCTGAGCTCTGCAGCTCCCAAGCTCCCCAGTCAAAATTGATTCAGCTGCTGCCATCGCTTCCACCCACCCGCCCACATGCAAATAAGCTCAAATGTCAGGAGCAATCGCTCCAGAGGAGGAAGTGGGGGAGATTTCCCAGGCTTTGCACCGAGATGCTCAGCCGTGTTGTGGTTGATCTGGAGCCCAGGTGAGTCCCCACCCCGGGGACCCCATCCATGTCCCCAGCCCAACGGAGATGGCCGAGACCATCCACCACCACCCTGGGGGGCTGGAGGGATGTTTTGGAGCCTGTGCTGCAGAGCAGCCCCAGGGAATGGGAGTAAGAGTTGAGCACCTTTGTTCTGCTCTGGGTCTGCCCATCTTGGGAATGCTGGGATTTGCCTGCGGGTTTGACTCCTCTTCCCTGGTCCAGACAGGGCAGAGATGTGGTTGTCCCTGGCTGTGATGCTGCAGGCAGCATCATGCTGGTCCTGCTGCCGAAGCTCATGATGCTTCTGGGTGTAAAATAATTTCCTTCACCCCCTCAGCAGCCCAGCCAGGCCCTCCTGCCTGCAGCAGCTTTAAATAAGCCTCTGAGTGTCTCGCTAATCACCTTGGGCTGCTCTTCAGGCAGTGCTCAAGCAGGACTGGGGCTGGCAGAGGCTGTGCAGACTGTGCAGGGGGTTTGCAAGGACCCTCCCCGATGTGGGGAGCAAGTGGGGTCCCCTCTTTTCCCTCTGTGAGCCCCCCAGGAGCTGAGGTCTCCACAGCTGCTCTGTGCCTCAGTTTCCCTGCTGGAGCTGCTGGTACCAACCTGTGCATGACAGGTCACTCCTGCCCGGGGTGGGCTCTGGGCAGACTGAGGCTGAAGGGTCATCAGCCCCCCGAGGACAGGGGGGCTAAGCTCCCTCCTGGCACTGCTCAAAGCTGCTTAGGGGAATCAGATCGTGGGGATTTGTTTCCTGGAGTGCCCAGCTGGAGGGGTGCTGGCCAGCTTGGCTCACCCAGCATGTCCTCAGGGGAGAGGCTGCCTGTCCCCCTGTCCCAGTAAGGTCCCCAGTCCCAGTGAGTCCCCTGCCTCCTCCCCAGAGCCACCTTCCCTGCACTACTGGCACCCTAAGCCATATTCTCCTTTGTAGGAGCTGCTCACACCCAAGGGGCTCCCTGGACATGGGGGTCTCTGGAACTGGGGTTGCCAGCACTGGGTCCCCCCAACTTGCCCATTCCCTGCCCTGTTGCTGTGGTTATGGGGCTGTTGCTGCCCCCATGGCAAAGTGAATCAGACAGGGGGGCAGGAAGAGAGTGAATCAGAGTGGCACTGGAGGTGCCCCAGGCACCCCTGTGTAAGATGAGGTGAAATGGGCTGTGGGGTCCATCCTGAGCTCCAGCACCAGGACCATTTTCTCCATGGCACAACCATAGCTGCACTGTGCCCCAGGTGGGCACCAGCCCTGCTGGGAGGGATGAACTCCAGCCATGGCATCCAACTGCCAGCCTGGAACCACCCTCCAGCTCCAGGCAAGCTCCCCATGCCAGGAGCAGGGCTGCTGGGCTCTGGCACAGGGCTCAGGCCAGAAGCATCAGGCACCTCTGCTGACACTGCCAGCACGGGTGATGGAAAAAAGCCTGTCTGCTTGCCCTGGGCACCCTGTGCACAGCCAGACCCCATTAGCATTTATCCCCCCATCCCAATGACACATCCAAGCACCAAGGGCGATGTGTCCCACCCCTGGCATCCTGGCATGGGGACAGCCCCTGGCTGGCAGTGGCATCACCCCGTGGCCCTTGCAGGGGGGCAACTCACCGTCCAGCCGCCCCCATCCGTCGTCATGTCACAGTAGACCTGGAATCCAGAGGGATAGTGGGTGGGGAAGATGGAGTAAATCCCATCCTCTTGCTGTCCACTCGCATAGATGTCAAAGCAGTCTCGGGGCCGGGAGCCTGCAGCATTGGGATGGGGTGGGATGAGAGGAAAGCTGGTTAATTAATGATCTAATTTAATGTCTTGCCGTTTCTTTAAGGCACTTGGCCTTGCTGCCAGCTCTGGTTGGCAGCTCGATGCTGCCTTGCTATTTCCCTCCTCTCTCCCCCGATGCTCTGGGTAAGCAGTGCCTGAGGGGACACAGCCACCGTGGGGACCCCCCCAGCAGCCAGCAGGGACAGACCCTGTGTCCCCATGTGACAGCAAGGGCAGGCAGGGACCCAGCTGGGGAGGAGGGAGCCAGTGCCTGGAGGCAGCTGCAGGCAAAGTGTGGGCATGTGCTGGCAGCCCTGGGACAGCCTCCCTCAGCTTCATCTCACCCAAACGATGAGGAAAGTGACTGTTATTCTGAGCCCTGCTCAGCCCTGCCCTCCACTCCCAAACGGGTGGGTCTGCAGGGCTGTGAAGTGGCTTTTGTGCCAGCTTTGCAGGCTGGTTTCTGCACAAGGGCCACAGGGTAAGAAACACAACTTGGCACCTCCCTTCCACTTCATCTCCTCCACCTCCTCGCCAGCCCCCCTGCTGCATTAAATCCCTTCTCCAGGCTGGTTTTCCCCAGCTCAGGTACTTTTCTCCCTCCTCCTTTTTTTAGGCAGCGACCTGCTCAGAGCAGCCCCAGGCACATCCCTCTCCCTGGGGATGGATGGGACCAGGTCTCACCGTTGGAGCAGCCCCGTGGCCGTGCCCCTCTGGCCGGTGCTCGCTGCAGGTCGGCCTTGAGCCGGGGCCTGGCCCCGCCACGCTCCTTCTGCAGCGTGTCCAGGACGTCGCTCACGGAGCTCACCAGCCGAGCCATGTTGGTCTGGCTCTCCGAGAGCAGCTGTGGGCAGGAGACACGTGGAGGGACATGGAATTGTGGGTGAATAGGGTTAAATCCCTCCCGTAACCCAGCACCTTGAGCAGCCCTCCAGGATGCTCTGCCTGCTCCCCGACGTGTCTGTGGGCAGCAACGCTCCCTGGCAGGGTACCAGGGGAGCCAGCTGGGGGCATAAAAGCCACAGCAGATCCTGTACAGCACCTATGGTGCTTTTTGGGTTAAGATAGGACCTATTGCCAAGGGGGCTGAGAAACCCCCCAACCTGGGTGCGTCGGTGCTGCCACCCGGTGGGATAAAGAGCATCTCTGGGCGAGGGGTGGATGGTGGAGGCGGCAGGAAAAGCCGCGTCCTGAGGCAGCTGCCCCGTCCCTGCCATCCCCCTGCCATCCCCCTGCCATCCCCCTGCCATCCCCCTGCCATCCCCCTGCCATCCCCCCGGCCAAAGTGAAGCAGCAGGGATCAAGCAGCTCCGGCCCGAAGGAGATAAGGACCAGGAGAGATGGGCAGGGAGCTGAGAACCCAACCGTGCCCTGGGTCTTGGTACAACACCCAGCAGGTCCCTGGTGTGTCCAGGTAAGTGTAGCAACGCAGCTCATTGGCTGGGAAGTTCTGGGACTGTAAATAAGGGGGGGGCTGATTGCTGCATGAGCTGCCCTTGGGATGCTGCTGTGCTGAGCTCTGCTTAGAGCCCCCAGACTTACCCCAAAGCCAGGAGACCCACAAGAAAGGAGGCTGCACACCCAGCTCACCAGCACCAGGGCAGTTTGGCAGCGAAACACAGGCTGGAGCTGAAGTTGTGCTTCCTAACTTGCAATCCCTAAGCAACCTCCTTAACCCTCAACTCCTCCAGCTGGAGGTTTGCCCTGGCTGCCACCAGCCATGCCCCTAGGGTGCGTTTGTCCCCAAGGAACACCTCTGTGGCACCATCAGCCTCAGCTCACCTGGATGAGCCTGCCCTGCTCTCCCTGCAGGGTGCTGAGCTCCTGCCCCATGGCGCTGTGCCCTTTCTTGAGGCCGTCGCAGTCGGCCCGCAGCTGCACGGCGTGTGTCAGCAGCTTGGCCACCTCGTCTGCCACGGTGACCAGCAGGGCCTTCTGCTGGCTCCTGGTGGCCTTGGCCTCGGCGTCGTGGTCGGTGAGGGCGCGCAGCAGGGAGGTCTGCAGCCCCTCCAGGCGCCCCAGGGCCCCCGTCCCGTCGGGGCAGTTGGGGTCGATGAAGATGTTGATGCGGGAGCTGTCGGCTTTCTCGATGGTGACCAGAGCGTTGGCTTCCTCGGGGTTGGTGCTGATGACCGGGGGGGACTCGGTGACCGGCGTGTGGTAGTGGTTCATGAAGAGGATGGCTCCTGTCACCTTCACAGCCAGCAGCACGGCCACCGAGAGCAGGACGGTGCACAGGACGTACCCACAGCTCATCCTCTGTGGACAGAGAGGGGGGCACCTTCAGGGACCCTTCGTCTGAGAGGTGGGTTCAAACCCTCATAGGCTTTGGGGAGTCCAGCAAAGGGGGGACGGTGATGTTGGAGACCTGGGTGATGGCACAGGAGGAGACACAGGGACCCTGGGGAGCCCCTCCCAGGGACACGGGAGACCACGAGTGAGTTGTTGGTGAGCAAAGCAGCTGAACCTGCTGGGGAGCTGGAGGTATGAAATGATCAGGAGAGGGAAGGCTGCCGGGTCCTGCTGGCATCACGGGTTTTATTTAGGGTGGGTGTACTCAGCTGGAGCAGCCCTGGCTCCCCAGGAGGTGCGTGTGGGGCTCCCTGGGCACAAATACGGGGAGAAAAAGGGAAAACACACCCCTTGTGCCCCCCACCCACCAAGCAGGGATGGTGGGGGAAGCAAGGAGGGAAGGCAGGGGCTGTTCCCAGCAGCAGGGAGGGAGGCTGAGGGTCAATGCTGGGGTCACACTGCACCTTGGGGACTGCACCAGTTATCCTGTCCCCATCTCCTTTGCACCCTCACTGCCTGCTGGAGGGGAGTAGAGCTCCTCCCACACCCTTGGACCTGCCCCAGAGCCTCCTAGCAAGGGGGAGTCCCTGTGGGAAAGGTCTCTGACACACACCCCCCCCACTCAAGCCCCTCTGAAAGCTTCACTGCTGCAGGGACCCATTGGCTCAGCCATGGGAGCTGCTCTCTGCACACCAAGAACCTTTTATCCAAGAGCCTTTTCTCCTGGCAAAGCGTGAAGAGGGAGTGAGCTGCCCCTTGTCCCATCAGCCCCCGTCCCCCCGGGCCACCTCCTCTTCTCATTACACCTGCAGGGCAGAGGCTGTGATTTTCCCCTGACCCCAGCCACGGCTGTCACAAGGAATTGCAAGGCTGCCAGAAAACTGCAGATTCAGAGAGACAAAGACTATTTTCCCCAGAAACAAGGGGAAAATTGCTGCATCTGCAAAGATTTTCCAGGCCCTGTCCCCTCCTGTGCACATCTATCTGGACTGACACCTTCCTTCAAGCACCCTTCCTTGCATTCATGTTCCTGCACCATTTGCATTAAGGTGACCCTGGCTGGGGTGGGACTTGGCCAACCAGGGTCTGGGGGGGCTGTGGGTGCCCCATCAGCCACGGGATGTTCCAAGTGGTTTTTTCCCAGCCCACAGAGTGAGTCTGGAGGAACAAATGGTGCTGGGCTGAATGAGAAGCCACCCCACAGGGAGCTCCATCACCAGGCAGCCCCAGGCTCAGCCCCTCAGTTTGCATTAAAAGGAGATGTCAAAGGCAATAATGGGAGCTCTGGAAAGCAGAGGATCAAGGAGTTTGCCCTGTGTTTGTAGACAAGGAACCCTGCCTCGGAGGCACCTGGGAGCAGCAGGATGGTGGCAGGCAGAGGTGGGAGATGCCCACTGTTGACACCCTGATGTGGACACCCAGGACCTGGGCTTGACCTGACCCCTTGGCACCCTGCGAGCACAGAAGTGACAGGAGGGATGGCTGCTGACCAGAGGCCAAGCCCGAGTGGTTTGGGATCTGTTGGGGAGCAGGGACCTTGTCTCCGTGTCTGTCCTGGCCATTGCAGCACCTTCAGCTCCATGGCTCTGCACCATCCCCCTCTACATGCTGCTGCTCACCACCGTGCTGATGTCCCCAGCTTAAAATGTGCCTGCCAGGACACTCAGATGGGCTGTGACATCTGAGGGACCCGTCTGAGCATCAGGGGTTTCAGGAGCAGAGCTGGCAGCCCATGCTCTGCTCCTGCAGCCACACAAATCCCAACTGGTCTCTAAGACACCAAAATCCTGCATCTGCAACTTGGGAGCTGCATCCAGCTGTTTTCCAGCCTTTGAGACCCTGCACTGCTCCCCTCTGGGGCAGGAACCAGGGCCTGAGCCCCTTCACAGGTGACCCCATCTGCTTGCGACCCGAGATGCCTGGTGGCAGCTTTACGAGTCCCACGGCATTTTGCTGGCAGGTTGTGTTACCTGGCAACCTGCAGTGGGGAGGGGAGGGAAATGCTCAGCCAGCAACACCAGCAACACTCCAAACTAGGGTGTGGGACCCCCTTAATTCCCCCAGTACAGCAGCCCTGCAGTTTCTTGCCCTGCAGATGCCTCTGCCACAAGCTCCTGCCCACCATGACCGTGGCCCTCATGGCTCTGTGGTTTCTGCCTTCCACTGCACAGCTTCAGGCTCCTGGTTTTCTTGCCAAGGCTTTCAGGCATCCACAGGACATCTCCTTGCTGCCCATGTGGCAGCTGCCCTGGTTCTTAATGTTCCCCTAAGGACATCCATCAGGCTGGAGGTCCCAATGCCTGCAAATCATTCCTTCCTAGGGAGAACAGAAGCTGCAAGGCTGGGAGGTGCTTGGGACGAGCAGAGCTTCACTTGCAAACCTGCTCTGGAGCTTGGGAAGGAGCCCCAGGCAGGACCCATGGCACTGTTACCTTGCGAGTGCCAAGCTGAGCTGGGCTCTCCATGCATTGCACTGGCTCAGGAACATCTCTGTCCTTAGCCACTGTGCCCCACGGGAGCCAGGTCATTGGTGCTCCAGCCACACCAAGTGTCTCCCAGCTTCCTCAGCCAGACCAACAGGCACTGGGCATGGGAGACAGCAGCTCCAGCACTGCCAGGAGGGAAGAACATGAGCCAGCTCGTGCCCAGAGGTGGGCTTGGCCCCTGGGGAGCATGGATGGGGAGCAGTGGCTGAAGATGCTCTGCTGTGGGAGATGCTCTTTGAGGGGAAGATGCCCTTTGCTCCTGCCAAAGCTGCTGCTCTTTGCCAGCTCACCAGGCAAGCTCTGGGCTGTGGGGTGTAAGGCACCAGTCACAGCAGCCCTGGGTGCTCTGCCTCCAAGCCCTGCCCTCTGGCAGGCATGAACCAGGACTCTGGTTGTGCTTCTGAGGCAGGGGGACACTATGGTTTGCTTCACCCAGGCTCAGCTGCTGGGGCAAACTCTAATCCAGTTAACCCCACTTTACTGCTGGGGTCCACCCAGCCCTGAAGGACCCTCAGGACAGCAGGGACTAGTCCTGTCCCCCCTTCAAGCCTCATTGCTCACTCCAGAGCTGCTCAGGCAGCTCAGTTTGCACTCCAGTCGTTCTGCCTCTGTCCCTCTCCACCCTCCCTGCCTGTCCAGCTCTGCTGCTGCTCAGTTTTGTGCGGAGCTGCAGACCCTGTCCCTGCTCACCCTGGGGCAGGGGCTGCACCCCAACCCCTCCCCTCCTGCACCCTGCTGCTCCCGGAGCCTAACGCTGCACTTTGCTGGCTCCCCGCGGGCTGATGAACTGAATCCCACTCCTGTTCCTGCTCTCCTCCTTCACCCAAAGCCTGCCTGAGACTGCTCCTGCAGCACCGCTCGGGGAGAGGGGAAGGCTGGAGAGCTGAGCGGAGCCGGTGGGTGAGCACACACAGGCGGGCTGGGCTGGGTTCTCACTGGAGCTTACTGGGAGCCCAGCGCCGGCTGCACCGCACACCCTGTGCCTCCTTTGCAACCCCTCGCGTCAACCAGCAGCTCCAGGCTGTGTTGTCCAGCCCTACACGGGCTGTGGGGCTGGACTCCACGGGTTGTGGGCCTGGAGCCACCCTGCCATGGGGGTGATAAAGCCAACTGGGTAGTGTAGCTCAGCTCCAGCTGGATCACACTGCCTGGACCCCGGCGTGGAGGTGCCGGGTGCCAGCTCTGCTGGGAAGGGGAGAGGAGAGTGAGGTGTCTCTCTGGGGGTGGGGAGGAGGTATGGGGCCTCCTGTGCAATCTTGGGTCCTGCAGCCCCTCTCCAGTGAGGCAAGGAAGCTGTTCCAGCACGGATGAGCTGGCAGAGGGGGAGAGGGCTGGGAGAAGGGTGTGCAGGAGGGAGAAGTCAGGCAGAAATCCCTTTCCTGCATCGCTGCAGGTGAAAGGGGGACAGGGAAGCAGCAGACCTGGGGAGATGCGTGGGACCCATGGCAAGTAGGTGGCTGGCTGCTGCCTCCCATGCTTGCCCAGCACCAGGGTGCAGAGGGAGAAGGTGGGCACTGCCAGCTCTTGGCTCCTTCCCTTGGCTCACGAGCTCCAAGGCTTCTCCCTGCTGGCCCCAGGCACACTCACCCATACTCCAGACCCCTTCCCTCCCAGAGTGCCAGCAGGGCACCCACCTGCCCCAGCCATGCAGCCGTGCCTGCTCTAGCACCCTCGGTGACCCGAGGCTGGGCAGGGGGGCACCGCC
>NW_009953489.1:5423441-5424581 GCF_000747805.2 Chaetura pelagica | reverse complement strand
CCAAGCCTCATTGCTCACTCCGGATCTGCTCAGGCAGCTCAGTTTGCACTCCAGTCGTTCTGCCTCTGTCCCTCTCCACCCTCCCTGCCTGTCCAGCTCTGCTGCTGCTCAGTTTTGTGCGGGGCTGCAGACCCTGTCCCTGCTCACCCTGGGGCAGGGGCTGCACCCCAACCCCTCCCCTCCTGCACCCTGCTGCTCCCGGAGCCTAACGCTGCACTTTGCTGGCTCCCCGCGGGCTGATGAACTGAATCCCACTCCTGTTCCTGCTCTCCTCCTTCACCCAAAGCCTGCCTGAGACTGCTCCTGCAGCACCGCTCGGGGAGAGGGGAAGGCTGGAGAGCTGAGCGGAGCCGGTGGGTGAGCACACACAGGCGGGCTGGGCTGGGGGCTCACTGGAGCTTACTGGGAGCCCAGCGCCGGCTGCACCGCACACCCTGTGCCTCCTTTGCAACCCCTCGCGTCAACCAGCAGCTCCAGGCTGTGTTGTCCAGCCCTACACGGGCTGTGGGGCTGGAGCCGTCCTGCCATGGGGGTGATAAAGCCAACTGGGTAGTGTAGCTCAGCTCCAGCTGGATCACACTGCCTGGACCCCGGCGTGGAGGTGCCGGGTGCCAGCTCTGCTGGGAAGGGGAGAGGAGAGTGAGGTGTCTCTCTGGGGGTGGGGAGGAGGTATGGGGCCTCCTGTGCAATCTTGGGTCCTGCAGCCCCTCTCCAGTGAGGCAAGGAAGCTGTTCCAGCACGGATGAGCTGGCAGAGGGGGAGAGGGCTGGGAGAAGGGTGTGCAGGAGGGAGAAGTCAGGCAGAAATCCCTTTCCTGCATCGCTGCAGGTGAAAGGGGGACAGGGAAGCAGCAGACCTGGGGAGATGCGTGGGACCCATGGCAAGTAGGTGGCTGGCTGCTGCCTCCCATGCTTGCCCAGCACCAGGGTGCAGAGGGAGAAGGTGGGCACTGCCAGCTCTTGGCTCCTTCCCTCGGCTCACGAGCTCCAAGGCTTCTCCCTGCTGGCCCCAGGCACACTCACCCATACTCCAGACCCCTTCCCTCCCAGAGTGCCAGCAGGGCACCCACCTGCCCCAGCCATGCAGCCGTGCCTGCTCTAGCACCCTCGGTGACCCGAGGCTGGGCAGGGGGGCACCGCC
>NW_009953489.1:5422910-5423149 GCF_000747805.2 Chaetura pelagica | reverse complement strand
GGGGGGCAGCCCCGGGCGATCTCCCGCTGCCCGGCCGAGGGGCAACCCCGGCGCGGGAGGGTGAGGGTCCCTGGCTGCGAGTCAATGAACTCGGTAATTGAGAGGGGGGGGTGAGAGGAGGCAGCCCGGGGGGCTCCGCACGGGCAGGGACCCCAGGGGTGCAGCTAACTCCGCCGGGCTGCACTGGGAGAAGAGCTCGCTGGAGGGAGGACGCGTTTGGTCCTGGCGAGAGGGCCCCT
>NW_009953489.1:5420223-5422286 GCF_000747805.2 Chaetura pelagica | reverse complement strand
GGGCGGGGGGGAGGGTATTGCCATCACCCCCCAAAACCTTCGTGCCCAAGGGTAGCCAAAGTGCTGGGGGTCTCTCAGTAACACCCCGCACACGGTGGGAAGCTGGTGCTGGCTGAGGGGGGGGACACAGCAGCTAGACCCTGCCCCGGCACACGGGATCACCCCGATGCCTGCTGAAGCATCATTTGCCCAAATCCCAGAGTTCCCAGCCCAAAACAGCCCTGCGGACCCCGGGTGCCACCAGCCGCCCCCGCAGGAGCCTCTCCCCGGCCTGATTTACCGCCACCTCCCCGGGCCTGGATGTGGTTTTCTTTACTGTGGATGTGGTTTTCTTTACCGTACCTTTGCGGCACCTCCCTTAAATCTTTTATGTGCCTGTTGTCTGACCTGCGGGCAGGAGCGTTGCTAAGAGGTTCAGAGGAAAATCGTGAGAGCAGCGATGGCTCAGCCCGGCCTTAATCCGGCCGGGGGGAGGCTGAGTTACCTCTCAATGCCGATAACCCCCCCGGGCAAACCCCCCCAGGGGGGTTCCTGTAGCCTCCCTGCAGACTTCTAGGGCTGTCCCCTGGGGGGGGGGCAGTGCAGCAGGGCTAGGGTTGCTCCAACCCCTCCCGGGTGTCTGTCCTTGGGGCTCAGCCCCGGTTTTGGACCCCCCCAGCAGGTCCCTGTGGCTTTGCTGGGGTGGGCACTGCAAATTTACAGCAGCAGCCAAGGCACAGGGGTGTGCAGTGTGCAGGGGTGCAGGCAGCTCCTCCCCAGGACACAGAGGTAGGTTTGGGAAGAATGGGGTGCATGCTGGGCTGCCAAACGGTGCCAAAGGGCTGTTGGTGACGGGGGGAGATGCACACAGGCACCAGCTTGAGTGGTTGGTACCCTGGTGTGTGTGCCTGTGTGTCTGTGTGTTGTCTCCCAGCCAGGTGCAAATCCTGCCTTCGGCTTCAGCCATGTGTGGATTTACCAGGTGATGCTGATGGCCAGCAGCCCAGCTCCTTCCCCACGGATGGTTTTCAAGGACTTTCCTTCACAGCTGAGACCGTCCAACTCATTCCACCAGTGAGGAACAAGTTCCACCAGGCCCACTCAGCCCCTGCGTTGCTCGGCTGCTCAGGTAAGAGGAGGCTGCAAGTGCCCGGGAGGCTGTTTGAGCTGAACTCCAAACAATAAAAACTTATCATTAAAAAGAAATGTATCTTGGCTTCCTGTGGCCTGGCAGCGCGGGGAGGAGTGATTCAGTGGCTTGTCAGCCCTGGGTGTTAGGCACGCCGAGCTGCACAACTGGACACTCTCCAAGTCCAGCAACTCATTTTCTGCAGATGGAGCCGGGACCGTGCAGTGGGCTGACGTTTCATTTGCAATCCAACATACCTTGACATCACCCACAGCTGAATCCCAGAGGCTGGTGTGGGATAGGATGGATGCTTGGGAGCCTGCAGGGCAGGGGTGTGCAAGCGGGCTGGGATTACCCTGTGCCCTGACACTGGGGTGCCCGTGAGGGTACAAGGTCCCAGGGGGTCCCAGTGCTATTCCCAGCGTTCAGGCTGGCGTGTGGCACTCTGAGCCATGGCAATTCAGTGGGGAGAGGGATGGAGGCTGCCTGCCCAGGAAGGGGACCGTGGGTTTGGGAACCTGAGTGATGCTTAGGGTGAGCCCTGCTTGCACATACCCCTTAGGTGGGCCAGTGGGGACGCTGGCATGGCTTGTCACTGGTGTGCACCAAGCTGTGTCACCTTGTGTTACCCATCACAGGGTCTGGCTGGAGCTTGGGAACATGGGAAGGGGTGTCTCCAGCAAGCTGAGCCTCATGCTATCCCCAGAGCTGCAGATCTGCTCCCATGGGCTGTGCTGGGAGGGATGGGGTGCTCCGGGTGCCCCCAAGGACGGGGGCACACACTGTGGTTGGGCTCCATTGGGCACAGGACATCCCAGGGGTTGACAGCAGCTTGCCTGGGTGGGGAGGGGGGTTTTGCCATCAGCCTGGCCCAGATCGATAGGCAGAGGGAGGGGATGATTCGTGTATCAGGCTGTGGCCAGAGGGCAAAACCAGGAGAGATGTTTGATGTGAG
>NW_009953489.1:5418640-5419848 GCF_000747805.2 Chaetura pelagica | reverse complement strand
CCTCCCCAGGCTGCCCCTGCCAATGCTGCTCCAGGGTCTTGGCTTGGCCTGGGGGCAGAAAACAACTGAAGCAAAGTAGGATCAGATCGTGCACTGAAATGAGTGATTTCTAGTAGATTTCAAATACTATCTTCTGTTCTGTGGTCCGTGATGGTGAGCAGGTTTACAGAGGTGGTGGTGGGCAGAGGCTGGGCTTGGGCTGGCTCCATATCCCCTGTGGGGATGGGACCCTCTGGGCAGCAGGACAGCACAAGATAGGGCTTGGTGGCACTTTACCCTCCTGGCTGTGTTAAGTCAGCACGTGGTTTATGGCCCCACGATATCACAGGGCCAGAGCCAGCAAGGGAACTGATGTCCCACGGGTCCAATCCTGCAAATTTCCAGCCCCGGGAGAAGGGGCCGTGCAGGGTGGAACTGCTCAGTTGTTTACTGTCCAAGACACGGCGTGATACTGGGGATGGGGGAAAGGCTAAAGGGGGTGGGGAGGGAGGGATGGATGGACTGACCTCTCCCGGAGGAGCAGCGGGTGCTTTCCTTGGCCGGGCTGCACTGGAGGCAGCGAAGCCGTGGCCGCGCGCACGCGGCGTGGGGCATCATCATCATCATCATCATCATCATATGAATAATGAAAGGGCAGCTCGTTCCAAGCCCCGCGCCCCGCGCCGCATGCAGAGGAGCTGCGTGAGCCTCATCCCAAGCAGCTGCCGGGAGAACGCGGCCACGTCCAGCCCGCCCTCTGCTGGGACACGGGCCTGAGGTGACAAAAAAGATGTCAGGTCACCTCCCTCCCCCTCCCCGATTGTTCTCCCTGCTGTAAGTTTGGCTGTGGGAGGGTTAGCAAGCCCTGCCCCCCCCCCCAGCTCCTGTCCCTGTCACTATCCTGGGCAGGTGCTCCCGTTCCCTCATCCCAACAGGGAAGTGCTGTTTTGGATGCTGGGAAAAGAGCCTCTCTGGGAAGGACAGAGCACTCTGCCCATCATTTAGAGACACTGCTTGCTCTGCCAGGGCCATTTCTTTCCACGGAAGGAATCGATAGCTCAGACAAGGAGACAAACTAGCAGCAAAGAGGGCTTGGGCTGCAGCCAAAAGTGGGTCCCTGGCAGCAGCTCCCAGGGCATCTCTTCTGCTCATTCCTGTGCAACAACTTTGGGCTTCCAAAAAGCCTTCTTTAACCACCCCCCACTTTTGTCCAGAGCATCCCCCAGTCT
>NW_009953489.1:5411546-5418553 GCF_000747805.2 Chaetura pelagica | reverse complement strand
CCTCCCACCCCCCTTCTTCTCTTTTATTTTCTTTTTCCAAACACAACAAAACCCCCAAATCCACCACAACTGAGAAATCTCTTTTTGTTCCTCTTTTCCCTTTGCTTTCTGCCACGGCAGAGTATCGATCGGAGCTGATGCTCTGTAATCCGAGGTTTCTGTGAAAAGTTGGCATCCTGGAGTCCCTGGAGGGGACAGATCCTGCCTCTGTGTGGGTCTTGATCCTCTGACAGGCTCAGGGTGCAGTGGGAAGGCTGCATTCCCCTCATCCCACCCCATCCCATCCCATCTGTCCCTGCAAAGCCAGGGGATAAATGCTTGGAGGAAGGGATTGTGCTGGGTGGGAAAAAGGCTCTGGTTTGGAACACAGTCAGGTCAGATCCTGCTGGGTTGAATGTCCAGAGCACTGGGTATCTGAGGGAGATGGGGACAGTAGCAGAGGGGACATCAGAGCCCATGAGGGGGTCTGGCTGGGGGGCTCAGTGGGGGCTTGGCAGAGGGGAGCAGTTCAGCTTCCAAGGAAGGCTGCAGGGAGCTGGGACTGACCCTCAGCTGCAAGGGACTCATGGCGGGGGGGGGGCAGGGGGGAGGCACGGGGTGGAGGCGCTCCGGGAAGAGAAGGGGGGAAAAAAAAAAGCAAAAAAAAAAAGCCAAAAAACCCTCCAAAAAAACACAGACAAGATTTTAATTTAAAAGCTTTTCCCGCATGAGGAGCAGCAGCCCGGGCCATCTGGAGGAGCATATGCAGGTGAGCAGGAGGTGGCAACGTCTCCCCCAGCTCCCTTGCTATCAGCAGCCTCTCAAAAGGGCTTTTGGCTGGGAAAAACTACCCCCCCAGGGCAGCTGGGCACCCCGACCCCAGCCCCAGCCTGGGAAAGCCCCGGCATTCCCTCCTGAGCCACCAAGACCTCTCTGTTTAATGGATACATTTGCAGGAGAAGTGATTATGGATCCCGACGCAGACGGCAGTTGCTGCCGAGTTTATTGCAAGAGATTAATTCCGGGGTTTAATTGAAACGGCAGGAGGGGAAAGCACCAGTCTGGGGCTGGGAGGAGAAGGGTCAGCTGTGCTCAGCTGCACCCGCAACCCCTGGCAATCAGTGAAACCCGAACGAGCAGATTTCCTCCTCAGAGGGCTCCTGAGCAGCACACGCAGCATCCTGGAGCCCCAAGTCTCCTAGCAACTCTCTGCCCACCCATTAACCCCTTCCCCGGAGCATCCCCCCCTTTGCCACAGCCCATCCCGCCGCTTCCAAGGCATCGCTGCTCCACTGGGCACCAGCAGGGATGTTTGTTTTTTCAGCAAATCGACCTGCAAGCAGCCCTGCAGGGTGCTGGGGTGCTCGGCCAGGAGGGGGAGCCGAGCCGGGCTGGTTAGACAAGACCTGGAGTTTTTTTATTCCGGGGGACACAGAGAAATCCTCAGGTTTATGTCTTGATGGCAGAGGTTGAGTTTCTAAATGTCACAGTAGTTTGGAAGGTTTCACCCTCCTGACATGCTGGTAAAAGGTCAGGGAAAGCCCAAATCAGCCTCAGGAGAGGCAGAGCACAAGCCAGGCACTTCTTCCCATTTCAATATTAAATCAATTTTACCGTTGCTTTGGGAAGTAGATGAAGGCACTAAAGTCACTCTCCTACCCTCCCTGCAAATGAAAATGTCCTTAAAAGTGTAAGATCCCAGCAGGACACGGTGTGATGCCCAGGTCTGGGTTGGAGGGTGTGGAGCTGCTCTGTGATCTCTGTTCTTTGGGTTCACATTTCCACATATTTCCCTGGGTTTTGCTTTTCGAGGTCAACAGGCTTGAAACAAGGATTGGAAAAAAATAGTGGTTTCTTGGTTGAAAAATAACAGTTGACATGAAAAAAACAAACAGAAAAACAAAACAAACCAAAAAACCAAAACCAAACAACAAATCCAGTCCTTTTTTTTTTTTTTTAAGCTGTGTTAATATTTATGGGCTGGGAAATATGTCCAAAGATCATGTGCCACAGAGAAGGATAAATCACTTCTCTTACTTTTATGTGTTTTGTTGGGCTCTATCTGAAGTGTAGTCATAAAATTACCAAATTGAAATTTTAAATGGGGAGGGGAGAGGGAAGAGAGGGGGAGGGAGGGACTATCTGGAGGGTTTGTTGCTGCTTTTATTTTCTTACTGCCAAATAAAATACAATTAAAGCAACATTTTAGATGCCAGCCAGCACAGCTAACATGGGTTTTCTGACGGCACTTTTTTCCTGTCAGCCAATGAAAATAAATGCTGCAGGATTAGCAGAAAGCATCCAGGCTTCGTGGCTGGAGGGGGATAAGGAGCAGCAGGCATCTGAGTATGAAACAGAGGGATTTTAGTCCTGCTCTAAGTGGAATTCTCCAGGGAAGTTCCCCGCAGAGCTCTGCTGCCGCCTGGAGCCACACTTTGCCTTTGCTGCCCTCCCAGTGCTTCCAGTTCCCACCAGTCCCTGGCACAGCCGCTGGTTTTTTTAGGGGAGGGGGTGTGTGACAAATTCCCTCCCCTTAGGGTGGCCAGCATGGGTCTGGTCCCCCGTGGGGCTCAATCCGGTGCCAGCAGCTCAGCTCCTGACTGCACCAAAATCCCCGTGGTAATTGGATGAGGGCACTGGTTTCCCTGAGGAATATTAAATCAGATCCAGGGCGACACGCTTGGGAATATAAAGACACGGTAGATCCCATTATGAGTTGGGGTGTGGTGTGTGTATGGTTATTTCTCCTGCTTTCAAGTCAAAGGTATCACAACAACTTTTTGTTTGTCATGGAGCCCATTGGACCATCTCTTGTTGATGGGAGGGAGAGGAAGGGGAGGAGGTTGTTGCTGTGGAGGGGCTGAGCACTTGCAGCTCATCACAGCCACGGGCTCTCAGCTGCTTTTCCAAAGCCCCCTGAGAGCCCGTGGCTGTGACGAGCTGCAAGTGCTCAGCACCTCTCAGGCAAGAGCCCAGAGAGTGATTGCCACCACAGACTGTTGTTGCAGCACTGATGAAGGTGACCCAGCATTGCAAAGGCCCTAGAGGTTTTGTGGGTTGGTGTCACCATCACCAGCTTGCTCCCATCTCCCTGTGGGACCAGTATAGGGAGTCACTTAGGAAATGAGGGGGCTCAGAGCCTTCCCAGTTATTGGTTTAGCTGGGACTGCAGTTAGGGTGACCATCTGGTGGCATCTGCTGCTGCTCAGCTGTCACCCACCCTCCTAGGGGGGTGGATGGGGTACCCAGGGGACATGCCCAGCAGAGGGTCAGGGGCAGCCATGCCAAGCACACCCCATGGCTCTTGCCATGGTGGAGACAGATTGATGGAGGGATGGATGGACAGATGGATCAACATCTCCCCACCCACAGCAGGGAGGCAGGGGAGGACAGACAGACCGATGAGCCAATGAGGTGGCCTCAGGTGATGCTAACAAGCCCATTAAGGGGCTTTATCAAGGGGCTGGTGGGAAGGCTGCCAGTTTTCTCTGAGATGTTGCTTTTGGGCTGGGAGAGCCTAAGCTCCTGCTCATTAATTAGAAAGGCTTTGAGGAGGTTTGTACTGGTTGGCCTCACTTGTGAGCAGCCCTAATATGATGAGTGATTAGGGACTCGAGCTTTTTAGCAGGTGTCATTAAGCTACTGATGAGCTCAGGCAGGGAAAGGGCCTTTTTGGCTGTGCCTGAAACCTGCTGGTCCTGTGCTGACCCAGCTCTTCCTCCTATAATGGTCCTTGACCTCCTGAGCCCTGAGGAGATGGGTGAAGCAAGTGCCCTGGGGACAATGGTGGCTCAGCTGTCACCCCGTGGCTTTGAGCTGGATGAGATCTGATGTTCTTCAGCTCATCTGTGAGATGATGAGCTTGTGGTCATGGATGAATGAAGATGGGATGTTCCTATTTTCAGTGTCTGCCAGGTATGGAGAAAATTTGGGGATGATTAGCTCTAAAAAAGTGGCTTCCAGGCTCCTTGCACACTGGGGAGAGGACAGTGATGGCTGCCCTGGGTATTGCTCCAGCAGCATTTTGTCTCCAGAGAGTTTGTTCCCTGCTTATGATTTTTCCTCACTTGTCTGAGCACTGATGGTGAAGACCTCTTGCTCAGGGGACACCCTCTCGAGGGGCAACATCCTTATCCCAGCCACCTCTCAGTGCCCTGAAGCCCCCAAGGGCTGGGACTAGGCAGGGAGCCAAGGCTGCTGGATTATTTTTTTCCTGCTCCCTCTCATCTTTTGCCTGCCTTGGCAAAACTTCCTGCAGCTCGGCAGCCTCCTGCCCCGCCGCGGTCTGCCTGGCACGGCTGCTGCTGTATTTACAGCAGTGTTAATTAAATCCTTTCTGCAATCAGTGCTGCACATGACCCCACTCCCCGAGCCAGGGCTGGGCTGTAATGTGCCATCACAGAGCGGGAACATGACTGCAGCCATCCCGGGGAAGCTCTAATAGAGATTTACTCATCCCACGCTTCCCATTTCTCTGGTTCATGACATTTTGCAAAAGTTCAGGTTTACAAAATAAGCCGACGTGCAGCAGAGATGCTCTGGGCGTTATTTACGTTGCACGTGTCGTGTCCCACTCCAGGAGGGTCTTCACCCCGTGGTGAGCAGAACTGAGGGCTGGGGGGGGGAGGTTTGAGGGGAGGCAGGTGCCTTCTCCTGGGCTGGCCCCCTCTGCCCAAGGGGCTGCTGCTTTTGGGGAGGGTCGACCCATGACCCTGCCACAAAGCCCTCGGGGCTGGAGATCTCTGGGAGAGGGGCTGGGGGCTGGGGCTGTGCCCTTTGTCATGAGGATGGGATCGTGTGGCTGAACCTGCCTCCAACTCCTGCTCCAGTCCCCAAGGGAGGGATGAGGTGGGGGCAGGTACAGCCCCTGCCCCTAGAGGCCAGGCAGGGCACAAAGGTGGAGCTGCTGCCATTCCAGGGGGGTAATTTGGGATGCTCAGCAGCTTAGCTTTTAAAAATAAGCCTGGGCTAACAGCTGGGGGGTGTGGGTGCAGAGGCAGCGGGTGCCAGCAGGATCCCCTCAGTGTGTGACAGCCTCCCAGGGCCTTGGCTACAGGGAGAAAAACCTGTTTTGGCAAATCACTGGTGCCAGGAGTTGCCTGCCCCAGGAGGGTGAGGCAGTGTGTGTGCCAAAACCTGGGGAGCAGGGAGGTGGGGTCCATCCCATCAGGGGGCAGTCAGCCCAGGGGCTTCTCCCTGCTGGCAGGGAGATGCTCTGGCACAACGTGGTGCTTGGTTCCTCTCTGACCTGTTCCTGTTCAACCCTTCCCCAGCTTGTTGTGGGCTTTGGTGGTGGGATCTGGGGCAAGCTATCAAGCTGGGTGACCAAACCTCCCTCTTCTGCTCTTCCTCAGGGTGGAGCTGGCCAATAGAGGCTTCATCTTACCCAGTGCTACAGCAAGGGCAGCTCATCCCATCTGGGGAAGGTTCAGCTGGAAACCAAGTGTGCACACCTCACAGTGCTGGCCCAGGGTGCAGCCAGAGCTGGGGGCACCAACCCAACTCCCATCTTCATCCTCATGGGTGGTGGAGGCAGGTAAGTGGGTGGTAGCACCTGGTCCCATGCCCTGTCAAAACCTGGCCATGCTGCTGGTTTGGATGTGGGCTGTGGGAGATGGGGGCTGTGGGCTCTGGCACACCTCTCCCACCCCACGCCTGCCTTGTCAGGTTTGATCAGGAGGAGGATCAGTCGGCCCTTTCACTCTCTCTCCAGATTTAATTAACAGGCCTTTCATCTCTACCCTGAAGGAATCTGCTATCTTCTGTCTTCTTAATTAATGTTCATTAAGCAAATCAGAATAACGTTTTCTCCTCACCGCCTCCACAGCTCTTAACCCTTGTGGGGTGCCAGGTCCATACCAGGGCAAGAGAAGACTCCTGGGCTGTGCTGGCAGGTTGGGATGTCATCACAGCCTTGGTCACCATGTCTCCACTGAGACCTCTCTGGGCTCAGAGGACTTCAGGTGAGGTTGGACTCTGCTATACCAGTGAGACTGGGGCAAATTCCAGCTCTGGTCACTTTTATGGACACCCTTGTTCAAGCTCCTCCATGTCCCTGGAAGATCAGGGGTTTCCCATAACCATCTTGCAGCCTCAGTAGTAAAGGAAAAGCAAAATACCTGGAAAAACTCATCCCTGCAGGATGCAAATCCCCTTAAAGCTGGCGCTGGAGATGTGCAGGGCAATTATTGAACAGAAAACCCTTCTCCTTCCCCCTGGAGGTGCACAGTGGGTTTGCCACTGGCCGCTGGCTCCCAGGCAGCTGATCACAGCTCCTTGGTGCTGGGAAATCCAGCTTTCCCAGCGGAGCTGGCTCAGGCTGTCAGAGTCCGGGTCAATATATGGTAATGGGGCTTTGAAACGGCGCTGCTGCGGGAGGCGCTGCCGGGGACTCTGATTCACAGTTTCCCTCCGGTGCTTTCGCCCCGCGGCTCGTACAGAGAGGGAGAATAAAACAAATAAGAGTAGAAGGGAAGGGGAGGAAGGGATCTTAAATAATAAATGAGGGCTAAGTTTCCAAGGCTCCTGCGGGCAGCTGAGCTGAGCAGTGTGGAGGGCAGAGCAGTGTTCCCCCCTGCACCCCCTTTTGCAAACATCCCTGTGGCACTGGGAGCAGGATCTGCCCAGGGGAACAGCACCAGGCCAGCCCACCATTCGGACCAGTGCTGTCACCCCCCCTGTCCCCATGGGTGAAAACTGGAGGGTGTCACAGTCCTGAGAGGGATCCCCTCTAGCGCAGACTATAATTAGCATTACCTGAGAAGCTGCTAATGAGGTCTGGTGATGATCCAGTTTTGCCACCCCATGGAGACACCTCCACGGGGATGTGTCCTCAGCCTGGGCCAGGGGATGGTGCTGGTGTGGAAACACTGGGGGCTGTCACAGACCCAGCCAGGCTGGCATGAGTGGGGGAGCAGTGGGATCCCCAAAAATCAGTATAGGGGGAGAAGAGCATGCTGGGCTTTCTCCAGAGCCTTTCCCTCACACCTCTCTTGGTTTTGGGGCTGCAAGAAGAGTGGTGACCCCCC
>NW_009953489.1:5405731-5410816 GCF_000747805.2 Chaetura pelagica | reverse complement strand
TGGGGGAGGGGGGAGAGGGGCTGGGTGCCCCTTTAGCTCTTGGTTAAAGACAGGACCCTCCTCAGGGCTTTTAGGGGGTGCAAAGAGGGAGATCCCCTCTGCAAAGTCATTGGGGAGGGTCTGCCCCATCCACCAGCCCAGAACTGGTCCCTTGTGGGGTGAGGATGCCAGTGGCAGGGCTTGTCTGTGCCACTTCTGTTCCACTTCTGTGCCTGGGGTGCCTGCTGTCCCACTCCTCCAGGGCTGCTATTTACCCATTATGCAAGTTTGTGGAGCAAGATGTGGTGGGGAGGGAGGCACAGGACCCCCTTGGAAGAGCCTTGCCAGTGGGGTGAGCACTGAGCCGTGGTGTTTCACCCCTGTGCCTGCTGAGGATGCCCATTATGTTTTGGGGGGACAGAGCCCTGCACACACCGTGCAGCCCTGGTGGGTTTCTCCAGCTGGGATCCAACCTTCTGCATTTTAAATACTGTGCAAGCTGCCTGCTTGGAGAGTACTGAAACCCACGGGGCATGCCTGGCATTTTTAAAAGGTTTTTTTAATTTTTTTCCTGCCATCTAAACTATCCTGGCTATTGACCAGCACTGTGAAATCTTCATTCCCTGCTGCCTCCTGCCATCCGCATGCCAGGGGGGGTTAGTGGAGGGGCTGCAGTTGGAGCTGGTGAGGGGACACACTGGTGTGGCACAGAGCTGGGATGGTGGAAGGTGTGTGGGTGCCCCAGCAGGGGTGTGGGGGCTGCCTGGCTTGGTGGAGGTCGCAGCTTTCCCAGCCTCCTGCAAGCAGAACATCTGGTCCTCATCCCTCCGCCAGGGCTGGGTTTCCTGCTGGGCATGAGAAGAGATGCTGGAGGAGTCTGCTAATCCTGCTCCTGGCTCCTGCCAGCCCTGGGGTGGGGATCTTGCCCATCTAGAGCAGGCTGTCAAACCACCCCACATTCCTTTGTGTTTGACCTGGAGCATAGACAACCCAAATGCAACCTTCACAGCTGAACAAGCCACCACAAGTTCCTGTGGTGGCCAGTCCTCCCTCCACTGCAGGTGATTTCCAACTGGGATTTTCTTCTCAGCATCCAGCACTGGAAGCTGGTAGCCACCTCAGGGATGGCTAAGTAAGTTTGTGGCCACCAGTCTGGACTTGGCACTTGGATATGTGCGGGCTTGCACAACCCAAGCTCCCTGAGCGTTGGGACTTGTTTCCCAGTCTCTGCCTTTCTCCTGGCTTTTCCAGGCTCCTCTGCAGACCATGTTGCATCTTGCACTTGGGTTTCCAGTGGATTCCTGTCTAGTCTCTGTGATTGCCTTGCTGTGTCTGCCTCCTGTTGTGCTACACCAAGCTCATCTTCAGTCCTACTCCCCTTTAATGGGCTGGGCCCCATTCTTGTCCCAGCTGCAAGACCTTTCTATTGGTACCTTCATGATTTCACTTGGGTTAGGAAGGAAAAGCCCAACCAGCCCCTGCAGCCCCACAGGACACGGCCCAGGATGAGTTCCTGCTTGTGAGCTCCACTGAGTAATTGGGTTTTTTAACCCACGTAGCCTGTCCCTGCCAGCCTGTTAATCTTGCTCAGCCCCAAGTCAGACATCTTGTAGGTTCTGCAGCGTGGTTACCTGGGGAGCTTATTAAATAAGATATCAAATGAGTTGGACAAGACCTGTGTTTACCTGCATGCTGCTGATTGGCATTAATTAGATTATCCCCCTTTAAATCTGGTTTCTCCATGAGGTTTCAGCTGTGCCATTACAGTGAGTTGGACTTGGAGCAGATCAATAGTCCCAAGTGCCCGTGGCCATTGCATTTACCCTGTCAGGGAGGAACCCAAAATATTCACAGCTTGCAAAGGCAGCAGGCACCTCGGGTAGCTCTCTGAATTAGGGGTATCTGACTTTAATTTTCCTGTGGGATAGAGTGAGCTCCTGGAGCTGAGGTGTGTGGGGGGGAGAGGGGGAGGCAGAGGTGGCTGGGCACATGTAGGTGACACGATTGTCCTACATGTTCCTCCCTAAACTCCTCTGCCTGGAGCCCCCAGCATGGTATGAGCTGTGGTTTGAGCTCTGCAGGAGGTGGGTGAACATTTTGTTGGGAGGACACCACAGCTGGAAGAGCATCCCAGGGGTCCTGGTGCCATCACCCCCACCCTCAGCCACCTGTGCACCCTCCTGCTGTCCCCAACCCACTGCACACCCAGCTTGGGGACGTGTCACACCTTCCTGAGCAGGAAAGAGGACACAACCAGCCTGGGTTATTTTCTGTTTTGGTTTGGGTTTGTTTTCCTCTAAGTAGAATTTGGCTGATGAAAAATGCCTGTCTGGGAAAAGCACGTGCTCCCTCGGGATGATTCCCCAGGGCAGCAAGTCTCCTTCATCCCAGTTGGAGGCACCACTCAGACCCCCCCTCCTGCCCAGTCCAGCCCACCCTGTTTATTGACCCAGCACTGAGCTCCCTTCCTCTCCCAGAGGAAACTGTTCCAGGAGGTGATGGCCCTGACCTTGCTCTTCTGGTAGAGGTCCCTTGGGGACCCTGCTGTCTGGGAACAGGCGCCTCCAGCGCCGCCAGCCCAGAGAGATCCCAGAGGGAACCTGGGAGGGGGGGTGAGGCACAGGGTAGCACAGTGGCAGTCTGTAGAAGTGCCCTTCTTGGCCTTCATCACCTCTGCGTGGGCTGTGAGTGGGTCTGTCCCCCACCCCAGGCCCTTGGCCGGGTGCTCTCTGCATCCCTGACGGGAGGCAGCTGCTGTTCCCAGCGCCGGTAGCCCGGCTGCCCCGGCTCCCCCGCAGCACAGTCGCAGTGCACATGCGACAGTATTCATATGGGCCTAATTAAAGGCTTGTTTTCCTAGTCCCGGAATAACCCCTCTAACATTCCCAACTCATTATCTTTTCAAATAAAGCCAAAACCTTGCAGCTAATTGTTTTGTGCTGTCAGGAGCGGTGCTGTTATGGAGCAATCCAGCCTTTGAGCTGGTCCTTCATCTCTGGCAATTAAGCGGGTCTGATGTTCACTTTGGTGTTTTCTTTCCCCCTTTTTTGCTAATTCTTTCAAGCACTTTCAGAGCTGTGTCAGCTGCCCGGGGGATTGGCGGCCTCTCTTTGTCTTCCTGCCGGCAGAGACGGCAGCGATGCTGGGTCCCAGCACACAGCTCCCTGGGAAGAGACTGGGCTTGGCCCTTTCCATCTGCCCATCCCTGTGGTCCTGCTGCCCCAGGGATGCTCCTCAGTGCCCTGGGCCTGAGTGTGTTCTCTCCTGGCTGCCGGTTTGAGCTTGGTTTTGCAGCAGCTCCTTCTCCATCCAGCCCTTCCAAGTGCATCCATGCAATGGGTGGGTGGCTGCGGTGGGGTGAGAGCCCACGTGAGGCTGGATGGGGTTTGGGCTGCAGCAAGGAGGAGCTGGGTAAGGGCAGCTGGGTGGTGATTTCTGCTTTGCACAAAGAAGCCCCTTCTTTTAGCTGTGCTGGGAGAGGTGGGATGTCAGCAGCCAGGCAGGATGGGCTGCTGGGATGGTTTCAGCCCCAGCACGGGCCGCGGTGGCCATCAGGCAAGGGTGACAGCGTGGTGTGGATCCGTCCCCAGGCAAAGCCTACGAGATCACCTACGTGAGGCTGAAGTTCCACACCAGCCGCCCCGAGAGCTTCGCCATCTACAAGCGCAGCCGCCCCGAGGGGCCCTGGGTGCCCTTCCAGTTCTACAGCGCGTCCTGCCAGAAGACCTACGGGCGGCGGCAGCGGCAGTTCCTGCGGCCTGGGGAGGACGAGCAAGTGGCCTTCTGCACTGATGAGTTCAGCGACATCTCCCCGCTCAGCGGGGGCAACGTGGCCTTCTCCACCCTGGAGGGACGGCCCAGCGCCTACAATTTTGATGGGAGCCCCGCGCTGCAGGTGCTGTCACAGGGCAGGAGTTGGGGGGAGGATGGTCCCCCCCAGGGTTGGGTGCACAAAGGCAGCACCCAGGGGAATAGTGCCCGTGGTGCCCTGCACACCCATAGGGTACAGGGTGGTGAGCTGGTGGCCCAGACCCTTCACCAAGGCTCCTTCCCCTGTGTCCCCTGCAGGAGTGGGTGACTGTCACTGACCTGCTCATCTCCTTGAACCGGCTCAACACGTTTGGGGATGACATCTTCAAGGACCCCAAGGTGCTGCAGTCCTACTACTATGCCATCTCTGACTTCTCTGTTGGTGGCAGGTGAGGTGCAGCCACAATGGGGGGAGGGCACCAGGAGGGAGACATTTCCAGGGCTGGGGCAGGTACTCCCTCTATGGTCTTGTCTGAGTTGTGGTTTGGAGGCAGACTGCTCAGATGTGGCTTCCTCCACCTGCAAACTGGGGCTGGCAGTGCAGAGATGGGTGATGAACCCTTAGAGCTGTGCATGAGGGAGGTCTTTTCCCCACAAGCCCCCTCTGTTTCCCACCAGCTGTATTTGTTTTGCCACCCATGGCTTTTAGTGGTAGTGGGACTCAAGTTGCTCCTCCTGTGACCCTGCTTGGGGACAGTAAAAGAGAGGTCACAGGGTGCCAGCAGAGAGATGTGTGAAAGCTGGTGAAGGTGTTTGGAGTCTGCATGGCCACAGCCTGAGCAGCTGCTTGGTGGGATGGAGGACTGATGTGGGACAGAGACATTGGTGGCACCCAGAGGGTTGTGCCACAGGTACCCGTGGGAAATCCTCCATCCTGGTGAGAGCTGCCTCTGCTGAGCAGCAGGGTCAGGACTGCTCCCAGCCTCCCAGCAGCCCCCATCGCTCTCATCCCACCCCTCAGGCCCTGCAGCTGCAGTTGGTTACCACCTCACAGGGGCCACCCTCAGCGTGTCACCTCCCAGCTGGCCGGGCCGGGAGCGCCTCGGGGACGCGGTGGGTGGCCTTGAGGCCGGCACAGCACAGCCCGAGATGCTTTCTGCCCCACAGCCACCCCAGGAAAGCTGGCTTGACAGCGGGGCCACGTGCTGCACAGCTCGGGATCACCTTGCTGCCAGCTGCTGCCCACACGGCTGCTCAGGGGGCTCATCCCCGCTCCTGGGGTCTCACTGCAGGTGCAAATGCAACGGCCACGCCAGCGCGTGCGTCCCGGACGAGGCCGGGCAGCTGGTCTGGCGG
>NW_009953489.1:5405088-5405510 GCF_000747805.2 Chaetura pelagica | reverse complement strand
CCGCTGCTGCGATCTGTGGTGGTCCCGGGCTGGTTCCGTGAGTGCCCCCGGGCTGGTTCCGTGAGTGTCCCTGGGCTGGTTCCGTGCTCACGCTATGCAGCTCATCCCTCAGCTCCTGCAGGAAGGAGGTTCCTGCTCCGTTTTGCAAAGCTGCTCTGGGCAGGGAGGGAGGATTTGCACCTCAGGGCCCCCGTCTTCACAGCATCACCCCAAGGACATTTCCCTGCCCCCTGAGCTCAGAGCTGCACCCACCTCTGCTCCCAGTGACAGAGGCAGTGTTGAAACCTCACGCTGCTGAGCTAAGCAGCCCCTCTGGCCCACCCAGCTCCCCCCCACCCCCAGGACATTGCCACCCTGTCGCCCCCGGGTACCAACCACATCTCGTGCCTCCCTGCCCTCCTCCAGCGTGCAACTGCACCGGC
>NW_009953489.1:5396562-5404805 GCF_000747805.2 Chaetura pelagica | reverse complement strand
CCTGCCTCTGCAAGGCCAACGTGACGGGCTGGAAGTGTGAGCGCTGCAAGGAAGGCTTCCACAGCCTCAGCGAGGGGGGCTGCAGGTGAGGAGGAGCCCAGGCAGGAGCAGTGGGATGGGACCAGGGCTCATCTCATCCCCTCATCTCACCCCATCCAGACCCTGCACCTGTGACCCCGCGGGCAGTGTGGGCACCTGTGACCCCAACACGGGGCATTGCACCTGCAAGGAGAGGGTGGAGGGGCACCTGTGCAACAGGTAAGCACCAGGGGATGGGGCTGGAACATCCCAACCCTTTCCAAGCTGGTGTCAATGCCAGGGCTTGGTGACCAGTGCAAGGCAGGCATCTTCCCTCCTGTGGGGCATTGCTGCTTCCCCAGCCCCTACACACCACCCATCACAGGGGCTCTGCAATTCCCGGGGGATTGCTGCCTGCAGAGGCCCTGGCTGGCTGGTGAGGCCATGGGGCTGCATCCCTCTGGACTACTTAGACTGGGCTCCCTCAGAACTGCCACCAGCATCCCCCTGGGATGCTGCTGTGGCCCCCAATGGCTCTGCCAGCCCCATGCCATGTACCCCTGTTTCCTCCCCATGCCCAGGTGCCAGCCAGGTTGGTTTAACCTGCAGCCTCACAACCCTGCTGGCTGCACCAGCTGCTTCTGCTATGGCCACTCCACTGCCTGCACGGCTGCAGGTGGCTACGAGGTGACACACATCAGCTCTGACTTCAGCCAAGGTACCAACCTCCTAGGTCTGGGTGAAATGGAGGGCACAGCTGTGCCAACTCCAGCCACAAAAATCCAGCAGTTTGGGAAATCTGGGGCTGAGCATCCCCTTTTGGGGCTGACTGGTGGTGATGGCTGAGGGTGATTTCTCTGGCTTGCTCCTGTTTTGCTGTTAAACTTCTGCTTTTGCCCCCAGCTCTGTGGGGACGAGGTGCCTCCATACCAACCTGCTTCTGGGGCTGTGCATGGCTCAGGGGGGGCTGCAGGGCCAGGCACAGCCATCTCACCACACCAGGGACTGCAGAAGCACTAACAGTCCGCTCAGAAAGATAAAACCAAAAAGAACAGAGCCTGGTGCGAACTTTCCCCCTTACTCCCTCCTCTCCCTTTCCTCGGCTGGGATTAGACAGGGCAGACAGGGCCCGGGGGAGCGGGTTGGGGTGCTCCAGCTCAGCTACAGTCAGGGCTGTGCGTGGCAGGGCTGGATGTGTGCGGGATGCTCGGGGAAACCCTGCCATCTGCCGCACAGCCCGACGCGTGCAGCCCCGGCTGCGGGCTCCCACCGTGGTCCCTGCCCACCAGGACCCCCCCTTTCCGTGTCCCACCGAGGTACAAGCACCCATGGCGGGCAGCCCGGCTCCCTGCCTTGCTTCTACCCCGGCGGGGGGCACACGCCAGCGAGCAGATGGATGCTGATGTGCCTGCCGGTTTATCCTGATTGCCTTTGAACCGCGCTGCAAAGCCCCTGTGCCGCTCTGTTTGTCTTCCGTGGCCTTGAAACGGAGCCAGGCTTTAAAGGGAGTCTTTTCCACCCTTCACGCAGCCAGTTTGGGGCTGATCCTTTAGGGAGAGGTTTGGCAGAGCCCTGGGCTGTGTTGCAAAAGGCTCAGCACAGCCACACACCTCCCTACAGCCCTGCTCCCCAAAACCTCTGATCCACAGCCGAGCTGGATCAACTTGGGCATTTCCTGTGCTGGGTGAAAGGGTCCCAGTTTGGGATCATTTGATAACCGAGCTGGGGAGGGATTTCCAAGTATTCATCCTGCAGGTGCCTGGGGCTGCAGGAAATAACTGGCCCTGGGGATGGGGGCAGGGGGAGGCAGTCGAGCTTCTTTCCAAAAGAAATCAATTTAATGCAATTACACCCTGTCACTCCCTGGGCTTCCTGTGTTCTCCAGCCCATGGTAATGTTGGAACCACAGCATATACAGGGGGGCAAAAGTTTAAAGATAATAATTTCCTCCATATCTAAGACAGTAAACAGATGGGGGAGCAGGCAGGGCCTCTCTCCAGCAATGAGAACACAGAGCTGGAGCAGAGCAGGGTGTTACAAAGCACCAGCCCCCTTAAGAAGACCCTGGAGAGTCTGAGGAAGAGGGACAGACCCCCCAAAAGCAGCACCCTGGTGGTGCAAGCTCGTGGGGACTCGTTGCTCCCTTCTCCTGCGCGCTGCCACCGTGTGCTGTCCGCAGGGCTGGAGGGCTGGGCTGCAGCAGCGCCGGGCACCGGGGACCTGCCCCTGCGCTGGGCTGCCGGGGAGATCATCACCGAGAGGCACGGGGAGGAGCCGGTGGATTTTATCGCACCAGGTATTGTGTGTGCCAGGTTCCTGGGGTCCTGGCTCTGTGGCCACCCTCTAGGAGGGTGACCGTGGATGCTTGGTGGGAATAGGACCATGCAGAGGCACATCTGTGTCCTACAGATTCAGCTTCTCTTTCCGCTCACAGAGAAGTTCCTGCAGGACCAGCGTCTCAGTTATGGGCAGCTCCTGTCTGTGCTGCTGGGAGTGGAAGGGAACGGGATGGGGAAGGAGACTGGGATGCCCCTGCTCCGTGTGCAGCTGGTGCTGGAGGGTGAGGGGATGGAGATCACCATGTCCAGCAGTGAGAGCCAACTCCAGCATGGAAAGCAGGCTGTCACATTCAGGTACCCATTGTGGCATTTTGGGGAGCCTTGGCTGGGTTTGAGACACGGTGTGTCTGACCTTCCCTGAGCCGCCAGAGTTCAGCCCTGCTCCCTTCAGGGATTTAACTGTGCTCCCAACACTGCACCCAGCCAAGCTGTCCTGTGGTGGGTGACTGTTAGGCTGGCCCTGTCCTACATCCCCTGCTCCTTCTCCAACAGGCTGCACGAGGCAGAGGAGGGTGTTGAGCCTTTGTTGTCAGCCTTCAGCTTCCAGCGCCTGCTCTCCAACCTGACTGCCCTTCACCTCCGTGTGAGCCACGGCCCTGTGCCAGGTGGGTGCCTCATGCAATGTCCCCATGGGGACCAAGCTGGGTTGGGGACATCAGGGCAGCATCAGGCTCTCAGGGATAAGAGGGCTTCCTGGGGCAGGGGCTGGCTTCTCTCTGTAAACAACCCTGGGCTCTTTAGGAGGTATTTTCTGCAGGGGTCTCCTGTGCCTATTTGGAGCATTTCCAGGCAAGATGGAGAGAGCAGGGCAATGCACCATCCCACCCTCACACTGCTCTCTTTTGCAGGCAGGCTGTCCCTGAGCCAGGTCCAGCTCACGTCGGCTCACCCTGGGCTGGGCTTGCAGGCAGGCTGGGTGGAGGAGTGCACGTGTCCCCCGGGCTACGCTGGGCAGTTCTGCCAGTCCTGTGCACCTGGCTTCAAGAGGGAGATCCCCTTCGGCAACCCCTTCAGCAGCTGTGTACCCTGCACCTGCAACCAGCACGGGGACTGTCACCCCCTCACAGGTGTGTACCCCCCAGGCCTGTTACTGACCCTGTCACGGCGTGCACGGGTGACAAATCTCTTTGTTTCTGCTTGTTTCTGAGGGATGAAGGAAACCATCCATGAGGTTGTGGTACCCAGAACTTGGAAGCTGGATTGCTTGGCTGGTCATAGGGACTGGGCTCATAACTGCAGACACAGAGATTATTAGTGAACTGCAAGAACTGTGGTAATTTATAATATGAGGGGCATCCTTCATAGTACTTTATGACCTTAAAGGAGGAGAAAGGCAGGGTGCTGGTCCTCAGAGGAGTAGGGAGGCAGGAGAGAGGCAGAGGGTTTTGCCACAATGGGTCTTAGAGGCTGCAACCCTGCCAGAGTTTTGGGGGAGGGCTGGGCACAGCCCTGGTGCCTGCAAACTGGGGTGAACCTGAGCAGAGAAACAGGTAAAACAGCAGGAAAATACAGCAGTGCTCAGGTGGTGAGAAGGCACCAGAGGACCCAGCTCTCATGCTGCCAGCCCAAGGCCTGCTCTGCCTCCAAGTCCAGCTCAGAGGTGCATGACTGCAGCAGGGACTGTGACTTGAAGGGAAGAAAAAGCAAGCCCCAAGTTTTCAGGGCAATGTGGCTGTGTCTGGGGTGGTTCACAGGGCGGAGTCTCTCCCCTCTCCTGCCAGGCAAAGTGTCTAGATGGTTTTTGCAGGGGATGGGGGGCAGGACTGCAAATCCAACCCCTGCCCAGCAGCTTGAGGCAGCTGTATGAATCCAGCAGCAGCCTGGCTGTCGGCCCAGGGAAGGGCAGGGCAGAGCAAAGCCATGTGGGGCTGCTGAGCTGCTGCCTCGCCCCCCCACCCTGCCCTGCAGAAAGCAGCAGTTCTGGTGGGTGCTGAGAAGAGCTTGGAAATGAGTTGGTGCTGTGGGTACCCAGACGGAGCCCCTGGGGCTCCTTGCTGCTGGCTTCCCTCAGCGAGGAGTGACAGCCGTGTGTGGCAGGGATGGAAAGGGCTGCAAGTGGCATTTTGCTCAGCAAGTGCCCCTGCCCTGCCGGCGGGAACACGGCAGGGGGAACTGCAGCCCCTGCAGACTCACCCTCAGCTCAGGGAGCTGGGGCTGGGGCCACAGACCACACAATCCCCAGGGATGGGGCCAAGCTTTTGATCTACCAGTCCAAGCCAGCCCACATGTTTCCTTTCATTTATTTTTCCACTCCTTCACGCTACCCACTTTTCCTTTCTTTTCCATCATCCGGCTTTGCCTGGATGTGGGGAAAATGGAAAAATACCCGTTCCCTCCTGTGCAACCTGCCTGGAATGACCCAACCCCACTAATCAAGGGGCAAAAAACCTCCTCCTCCTGGCTCCTGCTTTCCATCCAGTCAAGCAGAGCATCTGCCTGGAGGTGGGGGGGGGGCTCCCTGAGCATCCTTCCTCCTCCTCCTCCTCCCAGCTGATTTTGGAAGACCGTGACTCACCGGCTGGGCTCGCCAGGAGACGCTGTCTCCCCGCTGGGTGCCGGGTGGCTGCTTGTTTTCCATGACGAGCTGGAAACGAGGGGCCTCGTGGCTGGGATATGTGTTGTCCATTATCGCAGGCGCCAACAAAGTCGGTGCACGTCGGCGGTGCTGCCTGCCCGTGCCAGCGCTGCCTTGTCCCTGCGCCACTGGGGAGCACGGGACTGGTGCTGGGACCCCAACACCCTCTCCCAATCCTTCTCCCTTAAGCAAGGATGAAGAAGGGAGGGAAAATGTTCTGAGTCCTGGTTGGGGATGTGCAATCCCAGCCTGACCCTTGGCAGAGTTGTGCATCTCTCTCAGCACCCGCGGTGTTCCACACTTGGCTCCTCATCCCTCCTGCAGCTCCTGCTGGTACTCGGGGCTGGGTTTTTGCAGACCCTCAGCTCCACTCTCCTCCTTGCAGGGCACTGCCAGTGCTTGCACAACACAGAAGGTCCCTCCTGCGAGCGCTGCAGCCCCGGGTTTTATGGCAACCCCTTCACAGGACATTTTGATGACTGCAAGCCATGTCCCTGTCCCGGCCACTCGCCCTGCACCGAGATGCCCGGCAGTGGGGAGGTGGTCTGCACCCATTGCCCCCCAGGGCAGAGAGGTGAGGCTGAGTGTGGGTGGGCGAGGGGGCTGTGGGCAGTGCCAGCACAGCCAGACCCTTCCCGCTTCCTCATCTTACCCAGGAAAACGCTGCGAGCTGTGTGACGATGGGTTTTTCGGGGACCCCCTGGGGCAGAGGGGTCCCGTGCGTCCCTGCGTGCCCTGCCAGTGTCACGGGAACGTGGATCCCAACGCCGTGGGGAACTGTGACCCCGTGTCCGGCCGCTGCCTGCGCTGCCTTTACAACACCACAGGAGAGCACTGCGAGAGGTGTCAGCCGGGCTTCTATGGGGATGCCATGGCTCATGACCTTGCTGGGAAGTGTGCAGGTACCTACAAACCCCACGGACTGACCCTGCTCCTCCAGGTCCCACGGTGGCCAAAGCAGTGGAGGAAGAGGATGGCAAGGGGATGCCCAGTGTGTTCAGAGGCTGAGGGATGATTTGGGTTGCCCCCAAATGCTCATAAATGGCCTTTGGTCCCTTCCTTCACTGCCACCCTTCCCTGGAGATACCTTGGTCTGCAGGAACTCAGTCTCTCCAAGCCCGGTTTGATGGGGGGACGTGGCCCTCCACGCTGTGGAGGTGCCCCATTCCCACTGTCCCATCTGCCAGCCCCACGTTGGGATGCAAGCAGCATTTTGTCTCCTGTAGCTTGTGATTGCAACCCCGACGGCTCAGCCCCAGGGCTGGATGGCTGTGATCCCAGCACAGGCCAGTGTCACTGCCTCCCACACCTGAGGGGCAGAGCCTGTGGGCTCTGCCAGCCTGGCTACTACAACCTGCAACCTGCCGTGGGGTGCAAGAGGGAAGTGGGGGCAGAGAGAGGGGCTGGGAGGGGACAGCAGTCGCTCTGTGCCCCTGGCTCTGGTCTCTCTGCTCTTTGCACACATGGCTCACTCACCACGCTCCACCCCTTGGTCACAGCTGCCAGTGCCACCCCACGGGGTCACGGGAGAGTGTGTGTGATGCAGTGACAGGGCAGTGCTCCTGCCAGCCAGGTGTCACGGGGAAGCAATGCGACCGGTGCCAACACGGCTTCTTCGGCTTCTCTGCCCGGGGCTGCCGAGGTAACAGGGAGGGGACAGCACCTTGGTCCCAAAACCAGGACTGGCATCTGCCACCTGACAACTTTCTGCCTCCCTTGTAGCCTGCAACTGCTCCCCGCTCGGCTCCCTCACCCCGCAGTGCCATGAGAACAGCACCTGCCTCTGCCACCCCGGCTTCATGGGCTACAAGTGTGACCGGTGCCAGGCCAACTTCTTCCTGGACCCCCCGAGCTCCCGCTGCCAGCAGTGTCCTGCCTGCTATGGGCTGGTGAAGGATGAGGTACAGCCCATGCCCTCCAAGGTGGGTGCAGCACCCCGGCCTCTGTGCTGCCTCACTGTCCCCCTTGTGTCCCCCCACATCTCGCCTGCAGGCTGAGCGGCTGAAGACCAGGCTGCAGGAGATGGAGGAATGGCTGCAGAAACCAGGCTGTGATGCCCACCTGGGCCAGTCCACTATGCTGGGAGATGCACCCCGGGGAGATGGGCTGCCCAGCCCTCACCTCTTGCAAGGTACTGGGGACAGCCCTTCTCTCTACCATGTGGGGAGCCCCATGTCACCCCCATGGAGACCTTCTGCTCCCACAGCGTGCTGTGACGTGTCGGGTGGGTGCAAGGAGGTCTCAGGTCAGTGCTGGGCTCAGCACAGGTGATGGGGTGACTGGGAGGGGCAGGACAGCTGGGGGGGCCCATGCCTTTTTGTGTAGAATGGGGCACCATGGGAATGCTTGTGCCCATGAGGTTTTGAAGCGGGTGGTGGGCATTACCAGGGGCTGAGCATATGGGGAGCTCTTTGGGTGCTGCATCCCTGGGTCCCTCCTGAGCACTGAGGAGGGGCTGCCTTCCTCTTTCATTAGTAGGTAGGGGCTCAGTGTTTGGGCAAGGGGCAGCCCCACAGGCAAGCAGGGAGCCCTGAGCACCTCTGTGAGCAACAAGCAGCTGCTTGTGCTGCCTGCAGGTGCCCGGGCTGCCCTCTTGGTGCAGGTGGGGCAGCTGGCAGGGGCACTGGCCACTGCCCAGGGCCATCTCAGCAATGCCAGCTGGGCCACCGGCTGCTCCAGTCATGGGCCCCCCAAGACCTGTGTCCTGCTGTCGGAGATCAGGGCCGTGCTGCAGTCGACACAGCAGGAGATTCTGGATGCTGCAGACACCCTGACTACCATGGTGAGGGCTTCCACCAGCCCCAGGCTCCTGGTGGGGGCTGGTGGCCATGTTGGCCGGACAGTGGAATGTCCAGGACTGGTGGGGTGGGATGTGACCAGCACTGTGTGTGAGTGGGAAAGCCATGTGGGTATAGCCCTCCTTGCCACTGGGTAAAGAGGATCTATTTCCTTTGCTTGCTCCTGTTTCCCAACCTCCTCCAGCCCCTGGGGAGGTTCTCATTGATAACTGGGCTGTTGGGATCTGGGGGTTCTTGTTCCCCACCGGAATCTCATTGGTGCTGTTTGTGTTTCAAGGAGATTCCCCAGGAAATCCCTCAGCAACCCACGAACTGGAGCCGTCGGGCGCTGGAGGCACGGGTGCTGGCTGAGAGGTGTGAATTCCAGTCTGATCCCAGCATGCTCAGGCAGAGGAGTCTGCCTGCCCAGCTGGGGGTACAGGATGGCTGCTCCTGGCCCAGGAGGCTGGTCTTAACACCACCTCTCTGAGCGTCCTTGTCCCTGCAGCCACACAGATGCTGCAGCGCGGCTGG
>NW_009953489.1:5396069-5396543 GCF_000747805.2 Chaetura pelagica | reverse complement strand
GCCCGGCAGAAACGGTGGGCTGGCAGCAAGTAGGGGTGGCAGGGCACTGCAGCCCCCTGTTTCTGGCCACATCCCTGTCACGGGACTCAGATGTGGTGGTTTGACCCAACAGGGACATGACTCAGTCCCGTCAAACTCCTTGGACCGCAGTGCTGCAAAGCAGGGAGGCAGGTGCCCTGTGCTGCGGGACTTCCAGTCCCTTTTCCCCAGAGTTGCCATCTACATCCGTGTCCAGGGCCAGATCCCTGGAGCTGTCATCTCCATCTTTGAAGGGTCTGGAGGTCCCCGGGTGACTGCAAGTGTCCTGTCCACGCAGGTATGAGGAAATGCAGCGGGCACGGGAGGAGCTGGAAGCGGGCGCGGCAGAGGCGGCAGCAGAGGCCGGGAGAGCTTTCTCTGCTGTGCAGCGGGCAAACGCCCACATGGCCGAGAAACTCCTGCAGGTGGCTGCGCCGGGGCAGGCGCGCAGTGTCC
>NW_009953489.1:5391679-5394083 GCF_000747805.2 Chaetura pelagica | reverse complement strand
AGGTATGGGGAAGGGCAGCGGGCGCGGGAGGAGCTGGAAGCGGGCGCGGCAGAGGCGGCAGCAGAGGCCGGGAGAGCTTTCTCTGCTGTGCAGCGGGCAAACGCCCACATGGCCGAGAAACTCCTGCAGGTGGCTGCGCCGGGGCAGGTGAGCAGTGTCCGAGCTGTACAGCTCCTGCTCGCAACCCCCTCTTTACCTGCCCTGCCTCCCGGGTTGGGAGATGCTCTCATGGAGCCTTTGGCATCCCCGACCCCGCAGCAGGCGACTCGCAGCTTCCAGCAGGTAATTGCTGCTCATTTGAGTGGGTGTCCCTGCAAAACAAGTAATGGGGGGCACTCCCTCTTCTAGCTGGAGGTGTGGGCAGGCTGGGAGCATCCCTCTCCTGCCTCCACCCAGAGCACAGAGGGGTGGGTGAGCCTCATCCCAGCTGCTCCAGTGACTGGAGGGATCATGCCTGCAGCCACAGAGTTCTGGGAGACATCTCCCCTTGAGCTCCCAGATGTCCCAAGGAGCTCGCTTGCCAAGCTGGAGTGGGCTGGGACCCACATTTGCTATCTGGGTGCAGCTCTTCTCCCCTCACTCCTGCTTTCCTCTCCCCAGCTGCAGGACCGGGCTGGCTCTGCCCACAGCACGGCCACCTCTGCTGTCTCACATGGAAAAGCCACGCTCGCCAACACAGAGTCCCTCCTGGCCAGCTTGGAAGGTAAAATACACCAGCCAGAGCATTTCTGGTCACAGCTCAGCTCTCCCCACTCTGGCTCTGGATGCCAAGGGGAGGATGAGGCAGTTCAGTGACAGCTGGGTTGTCCCCACAGGTATGAGGAAGGCACTGGGACATCGGAAGGGTCAGGCTGCCCTGAGCAGGAGGATGACACATGTGCGGGAGAGGGCAATGATGGAGGCCCAGAGAAGGATTAAACAGGCAGAGAAGACGCTGGGAAACTCCTTGTCCATCTCTGCCACGGCCCGGAGGATGGCTGGAGAGGCTGAGCAAGTCTCTGGGGAGAGTGCCAAGGTCTGAGCAGAGGGGCTGTGGGGCATGGCTGGGCTGGCAGCCATCAGGGGCTCCCAAATACAACCTCTGCTGTCGCTCCAGCACAGCCCATCCTTGTCTGCATGCAGATCAGGGGGATGTACCCAGCCAGGGCTCCAGCCTAGGAGCCATCCAAGGTCCTCCTGCATGTCCCCAGGTGACTGTCCCCATCTCTATCCCTTTGCAGAGGGCACAGGCTGTGCTGCAGGGGAGCAAGAAGGCCCGCAAGCACACCAGGCAACTCACCACGCGTGCCAATGAGACCCAAAGGGAGCTCTCCCGGCAGGAGCGTGTTGCTGAGAAGCTCAGGGAGGACCTGGAGGAAGCACATAAGGTGAGTCAGGTCCCCTAGAGCAGGTTATGTCCTCCAAAGACTGGAAATGGCTTCGCCCACAGCCCAAAGCATAGGGAGCAACCTGGCTTTTGGGCTCCAGTGGATGGGGAATGCCTTGGAGACTGGGATCTCTTCCCATCTCCCATCCAGTCAAGGGTCAACAGTGTCCCTGATCTGGGTGTCTGTCTCTGTTGGAAGGTGGGGACAGAGGTGAGTGAGATGGCAAAAAGCCTCCAGGAAGCCCGGGGCTCACTGATCTCGGACATTGAGACCTTGAACGACCTGCTGAGCAGCCTAGGTGAGATCTGGGGTGGGCGTGGGGTGCAGGCCCCCAGGGAAGGGCCAGGCTGTCAGGGCCCAGGGCTCTCCTTCTTGCTGGTGCTGTCTCCTGCTTGGTGGCCATCTGGGCTGAGCTGGGAGCCCTTTGGCTGTGATTGCTCTGGATCATAGCAAAGCTTCTTGAGTGCTCAAGTAAAGCCCTCATGCAGAATGAATTTGGGCTTGCTGAATGTGTGTGCTTATGCCTGGTGTGGGGACACTGATCTCCCTTGGCATCTCCAGGAGCAGGGCTGGGTCAAGGGCTCAGTCCCTTTGGAGCTGAGAGAGATGCTGGGCTGGGTTTACTCCTTGCTGTGGATGGTTTTGCTCCAGCTCCCCCCTGCTTTGATCATCTGGGTACATTTCTGAGCACCATAGGACTCCTGCATCTGAGAAGTTTTGCAAAGGGGTGGAAATCATCACCCACCTGTAAGAGAGAGACATGCCCAGGCTCTCCCTGCAGCCACACTCCTGTTAGCTTCCCTGCCACCAACTGGGAAGCTGCAATGCCTCCATGCCCCGCTACACGCGCGTTTGTCTGGTGTTGAGGGTCTGAGCTCCTGGAGCACGTCCAGAGCCTCTCTAGCTCTCCTCTCTGCCTCTCATCCATGTCCTCTCCCTTTGCCCAGGCAACCTGGAGCAGGTCCCGCAGGCAGAGGAGGTGCTGAGCGCCGGGCGGCTGCAGCTGGAGCGGCTGTGGCTGCGCCTGGGAGCGCCGG
>NW_009953489.1:5390083-5391198 GCF_000747805.2 Chaetura pelagica | reverse complement strand
GAGCGGCGGTGGCTGCGCCTGGGAGCGCCGGGAGCCCTGGCTGGGCAGCTCGGGCTGCTGCAGCAGGAGGCTGCCCGGCAGCGGGACAAGATCCAGGCGTTTGAGAGCGACTTGGCCGAGATCCGGGCTGACAAGAAAAACCTGGAGGACATTGTGCGGAGCCTCCCCGAGGGCTGCTCGAAGTGACGGCGACAGGTCCCTGGGCACTGCCCCGTCAGCTCCGTGCCCCCCCGCACAGGGAACAGCAGAGCGAGGGTCCCCCTGCCTTCACCAGCATTGATCTCTCCTGCTGCTCTTCACATTGCCCACGATCTCACAGCCCAGGTCCTCATCTGCACCAGTTCAGGCTCTGTGTCATGACTTCAGCCACCAGCTCTGTCCTCAGGGCAGGGGGGCTACCAGGGACCACCAATGCTTCTGTATGGGAGAAAAAGCCATCACAGGGTTGGTTTTTCACCACGGAGTGAATGAAGAATGGTCACAGATCTCCTTCATGCTAGACACATCCCTCCATCCTTCCTGTGCACAGAGCACTGGGGAGGGACAGCTTATCAAGTATGTAAAGTACCAGAGCTGGAACACCCAGCAGTTCTTCCTGCCCCAGGAGATGAGAGAGACTTTTGGATGCACACTGGAAGCTGGTCCTGCTGCACAGCACCCTGCACTCACCTGCTGTGGTCACAGAGGTACAAAGTTGACTCGCAGAGTTGCTCACCAGAGGACATGCAGCTTGCCTGCTCCCCGGGGGAATGGGGCTCGCAGTAGGGGGGGCTAAACTGGGAGCAAGCAGAGGCAAAGCTGGACCCTTAACCAGCTCCTGACAGGCAGGTGGGGCATCCTCTGCTTGCTGCAGGATAAGAGCAGCTCTGCTCTACTCACCCAGGGTAGGACAAGGTTGCCACTGCCCACAGCTCTGGTCTTTCTGTCCTGTCCCAGCTCTGCTTGTCTTGCTGGGTGTCACTAGGTCTGGCTCTACACCAGCCCAATTGCTGGCAGTCCCAGGGGTGGCAAGTGGGAGCTGCTTCACCCCCCCCAGCCCCACACCAGCACCCACACACCCTCCCCACTGGAGAGGAGCTGGCTGGTGGGACCCGCTGGCTGCACAGGGGGCAGCT
>NW_009953489.1:5388334-5390025 GCF_000747805.2 Chaetura pelagica | reverse complement strand
TCCCCCCCCCCCAGCCCCACACCCGCACCCACACACCCTCCCCACTGGAGAGGAGCTGGCTGGTGGCACCCGCTGGCTGCACAGGGAGCAGCTGGACATGGCCAGCTCCTGCCAGTGTCACTCCCACTGGGTGGCAGAGGTCGGTGGCTGTTTTGCCTTTAAAGGAAAGGCATGTGTGTTCACCCCGTGCTCCTGGGCTGGTCCGTGGGGCCACGCAGGCACCAGAGCCAGGCCCTTGTTCAGCCCACCCTGTGCTGGCTGTGCCATGACTCCAGGGAGCAGCTGAAGTCACTCTAGTAAGACCAGGAACAAGTCCCCAGGCTGGAGCCCTCTTCACTTTTTAACCTGTTTTACCTGTGCTCTTTTGCTCACAGTCCTGGAAATCAGGTTTGCTGAAGTCTTGTGTAAGGCTAGATGTAAAACTGTTGCCACAGGCTGTAGATCCCCTCAGAGTTGTCTCCAGTGGGTCCAGTGTTCTGGAAGGACCACGGGATTTTCCTACCATGACCAAACCCATCTCTCCCCTCATTCCACACAAAAGCTGCCCAAGCAGTGGGGTGTCAGAACCATGATGCTGCAGGAGGATAATGGCAGGAGCTCCCTTCTTGCTGCCTAAGGACAGCTCTGCAAAAGCAAAACCCTGTACCAGCAAGAGCACAGTGTGTTTTGGCTCAGCCGAGAGGCAGGGAGCCACAGCCACTTACTGTCTCTCTGGGAATACAATTATACGTCTCCAATCAACACACAAAATTGCTGCTGTTACTGAAATGTCCAGCCTTGTGCATGCTGCTGAAGATGTGGGCCACCTTCCCTCCTGCTCTCCCTGGAACTCTGGGGTTTTTTTAACTGGTGCCACCCACCTAGAGCTGTATCCATTAAACATTCTTAATATAACACATAGCTGCCCATCTGCCTGAGTGCACAGCAGCAGGAGGGGCACACACTGCACCTGCACTTGCTGCTTTCTCAACCAGCAGGGTAGGTGCATCCAGGGTTGAAATGTGGTTGTGCTCTGGGGTGGTCTGGCACAACTGTTTGACACTTAAAAAAACCACTTTAGTAGAAGTCTTTAAAGAAAGGTGTCTAGCTGAGATTGCAGGGGCAGTGAGGGGGGCTCAGTGCAACCACCAGTGTCAGGTCCTGCCCAGAAGCCACAACAGCTCAGTCATGTCTGTCCTGAGGTAGGTGCCTTTTCCTGCTCTTTGTGCTCCAGGGCTCATCCAGCACCCACTTGCAAGAGGTTGTGCTGTATCCCCCCAAGCAGCACCTTGCAAACCTGCCACTTCCCTGGGCAGCCCAGCGCCTGGCAACCCTTCCAGTAAAGATTTTTTCCTAATATCCAACCTAAACCTCCCCTGGCACAACTTAAGGCCATTTCCCCTTGTTCTGTGGCTTCTTACCTGGGAGAAGAGACCAACCCCCTCCTTCCAGACAGCTGCAGAGAGCAACAAGCTCTCTCCTCAGCCTCCTTCTCTCCAGGTTCCCTCACCCACTCCGAGGTCCTGTTCTCCATCCCCTCCTTCCTTGCCCTTCTCTGCCCCTCAACATCTCTTTTTTCCGACCCAAAACCGAGCACAGCCTTCGAGGTGCAGCCTCACCAGCGCTGGGGACACGATCCCTGCCCTACCCCCCCCGCTCTCCGCCCCATTCCCCGCACAAGCCGCGATTGCCGGAATCCCAGTTCTCCATCC
>NW_009953489.1:5386650-5387992 GCF_000747805.2 Chaetura pelagica | reverse complement strand
TGCTTTTGTCCCCCCCCTCCGGGGAAATCCGGCTCGGGGGGTGTCCTTGCTCTCCGTCCATCTCCGCCCCGGCTCTTCCCCCGCCAGCCCGGACCGGTCCGAGAGGGATGCTCAGAGTGCCACGAAAAGTTCCTTTGGGACCCGTGTTCCAGCGGGAACAGGAGCTGTTGTTCTCCCAGAGGGTTTCAACCGCCCCTCTGCTCTGTCGAGCGCTCTGGTTTCTCCTCCCAGGAGTGAGAAGTATTTGCTGCTCGGACGACTCGACTCAAGCTTTTCTAGTTGTAATGGTGCTGGATGAATGGGGAGCCCAGGGTGGTTGGATGTCCCACAAGCCTTGGGCAGGGGGAACGGCAGCTCCTGGATTAGTGCAGAGTGTGTTGGGCCACATGCCCTTGATGCCAGGGTCAGGCAAGGTCCTCTCCCCGGAGCTTTGGGCTCTTGCCCCTTTCCTTGCTTGGCATGGCAGCTCTGTTGGCATCCTTCCCAGGCAAGAGCAGTTATGAGGGTGAAAAGAAGGTTTTAACCTTCAGACCATCAACGATGGGATTTCAAGGGCCATCTCTAGGTGGGGTTTGGTGGTCGCTTGCTGACAGAGCCAGCAGCACCTTTGTGCTGTAGGCAGAGAGATGAAGACAAGAGCCTGGAAGAGATGGTGGGCTTGCCTTGCCCTCCTTGCATTCCCTGGGTTGTGAAATGTGCCAAGACATTCTTCCAGGCAGGGGTGAGACAGTGGAGGTCACTGGAGGGGGAATGATGTGGTTAGAAACCAGGAGGTGCTGAGGAATGAGAGCAGAATAAGAGATGCTGTGGCATAAGGAATAGAGTAAAAGCACTTGGCTTGAAAAGGAGCCTTTGAAACCTGGTGCTGGAAGGCAGGCAGGACGTGTCCTTTGCCAAGGAGGTTGGTAGGTGGGCCTTGAGTGGCCCCCAAAGCCAAGGCAGTGCTTGACACTTGGGTTGGGGAAGAAGGGAGTGTGTTGCACCTGCTGCTGCTGTTCTGCTGCTGCAGAGCTGGCCTGAGCAGCACCGGGGCACAGGGTGGGTGCAGGACCCTTCAGCTGGTGGGAGAGCTGTAGGGTTGAGCCTGGGGGGTTGTGCTGCCACACGGGCTCTTACCACTTCCCTAAGCAGCCGTGGCTTCTGGCAGGCTTCCTCTCTGGGTGAGGTTTGGATGACAAAAATGAAACAAGCTACATAACTTCCCACTGACGGAGCTGGGAGCTGCTGGTTTCACGTCCTTGCTGCTCAGCCTGTTGGCTCAGCGCCAGGAGAGGGGGTTTCAGCCTCTAGAAGCCAAGCTGCAGGTAGTGGCAGGGCCCCGCAACTTGGGCACCCCTGCGCG
>NW_009953489.1:5373573-5386384 GCF_000747805.2 Chaetura pelagica | reverse complement strand
GCCACCAGCTCCTGAGCAGCCCTTGCACTGCAGTTAGTGGCTCCGGGCAGCAAACCCTGCACTGCTGTGCTCTGCTGGCTCTGCCAGCTCTGCGTGGGGGCAGTGGGGGTGTTTGATGTGAGCAGGCATGCAGTGAAGCAGCTCACACCTCCCTCTGACATGGAGCTGATACAAAAACCTGGGTTGATATTGTGGTTGGAGCCATGGAGGGGGTTTCCCAAGATCTGAAGAGGCTCCAGGGCTGCAAAACAGCAAAGTGCTCCTGATAAAACCTATCAAGCCAAGTTCCTATCAGGCTTAATCTCATTGTCTCATCCTAACACTCAGCTCCCTCCCAGCCCTGTTTTCCTGGCTGGTTTCTACCCCAGAGCTCTCTGGGAGAAGGGTCTTTGGCAGGCAGTGGACTCAGTGCACACGTGCTGCCTAAGGACAGCCCAGTCCTACTGCTGAATTCTCTCTTCCAGCTTGAAATGCTCCTCCGGGATCCCCTCTTGGCTGTTCCCCCTCTTCCTGGGGAACGACAATCACATTGTTCAGCCTCGTGCATCCAGGTGGCAAGCCTAATCCAGCACAGATTAGTTTCAACCTAGTTTTACCCTCTAATGCGGCACAGCGCAGGAATTGAGCCTGCTGGGGAGCAGGTGCCTGCTTCTCCCATCCCTCAGCCCCTGCCCAGCCCCAGCAGGCACTTAAATGGCCCAGTGAGAGCTTGGCCTTGTGCTTGGAGATGCCTTTTTGGAGAGGGAGGAAGGATCTTGCTTTCCTCAGGTTGCCTTGCAGGTTGGCAGGGACCTCGTGAGGATGAATTGATTGGCTTAGTAAAGTGTCTCTGCCCAAGAAAGGCTGTTCAGGGCAGGAGCTGGTGGGGAGAGGCTGGGGCTTATTTTTAAGCAGTTCCTATTCATAGAACATGCCCCTTAAAATGGGAGCTGTACCAAAGGGCTCTAAGAGGAACTTCAGCCTGAGTCTGAGTCACTGGCCCTGGGGACTGAATTCCTGTGTGCTATTGTGAGTATTTGCCTTATCTCAGGGGCAGCCCAGCTGGAATACAATGAGGAGGGTGGAATGCCTTTGAAATGCTCTCCTGTTGCTTCTTCCTTTCTGGAGCAGAGCTGGGATGCCAGGGGACTCTCCAGTTACCTTCCAGTTGAACTGCAAGGGGTCCTAGGTGTGGGCAGTGTCACACAACCTGCTCTCATCCAATGCTGCCAGGGGCTGTTGGATCCCTGGGCACGTGTCCCTCAGCTATCCCAGATGGATATAGCATTCCCTTCAGCCTTCACCAGTTCTGTGCTGCTTCTTGCTCCTGGAGAAACCCTGAGCTCTGCTCTCACAACCCTTGTCCTGGTAGGTACAAGCTGTCTGCTGCTCCTGCAGGGCAGGAATAAAGTTGTGACCTGGTGGCCAGGGGATGCTCTGGTCCTGTTTTGGTTCTCAGTGATGTTTGGCAAGATCCTTCTACTGAGGCTGTTCAGCAGTGGCAGTAGGTAACATGACTCTGCTCTCTGGTGACTTCTGCTGCTGGCTGAGCCCAGGTCTCAAAGCTGAATTGGGCCCTTTGTGTTGGGCTGGCAAATGATACCCCTGGGTAGAAATAACTGAGATAAATGAAACTGAATTGCCAAAGGAGAGTGACAGAAGGAACTGGGAACATTGCTTTTCACCACAGCTCTCATTTTGAGTTGGTGTCCTTGGTGATAAGGGAAGTCTGTGTCATGCTGGTCTAGTGTGCATGGTCTCTGGTGTCCCATCTGAGGTGGGAAGAGGGGGTGAAAGTCACTTTTGTCCTAGTGGGCTTCCTACAGAACCTCAGTTCAGCTGCACAGAAAGGTCTTCCAAAGCAATGCTGAACTGGCAGCAAAGGTTGAAGGCATTTGGTCTCACTGGACAGGTCCAGGCTCCCCTGTCTCACTGAGGAAGTGACTCCAGGTGTGTGGGCTGGAGGGGCCCAGAGCACGTGCTGCAGGGTTAGGCTGGCAGGCAGTGATGGAGTGTGGAAGGCTGGTTGTGTTCCTGGCTGGGGCTCCAATGCTTCCAGAGCTGACCCAGCAGCCAGAGTGGCACAGCTCATCCCACCTGGGGACAGCTGGATCCATCTGCCTTCAGGAAGAAGTGAGAACATGCTCTGGAGGCTGGAGAGCACTTGGATCAGTGATGGCTGGACCTCCTGCAGACCTGATGCCCTAGTGGCTGCAGATGGGGTTTCTTTTGGGGTGGGGGAATGTCTCATAAATCACAAAGGATGCTGCCCCGTGCTGGACATCCTAGCTTCTTGGGAACCCACTCCTGTCTTCCTTGTGAGCACGGGTAACAGTGGTGAGGAACACATGGCCAGAGTAGGGAACAGCCTCAGCCCTCTCTCCACTCAAGCCCCTGGAGGGTTTTTTATCCTGGACAGGAGGTGCATAAGCTGTGCAGATGTTAATGATTTCTGCACTGAAGAATGTGGTGTTGTTGCTGAACACAGTCAGTGAGCTGTGCTGGGCTGGCTGGAGCAGGCAGTGTGGGAGGGCAGGGACAGGAGCAAGACCCTGCTGCTCCCAGCTCTGGGGGGTGTTGCTGGCAGGGCTTTGTAGTAGAGCTGGCTGGGCAAGTTGTGGTCTGTTCTCTCGAGTACCTGAAGGTTTCTTGAGGTGAGGCTGGGGACGAGTGACCAGAACTGACCCAGGATTTCCTCTCCAGCCTGAGCAGCACAGGAGGAGAACTGGATAGGCCGTTTGAGAGCAAGAACCTGCTCCTTCCCCTAAAATACCTGCTCTTTCTTGGTGCTTGATGTTCTGCAAACTTTGCCTGTTCTGTTTGCTAGCCCTCAGAGTTACCCAAGAGTTCAAAATCTCTGAGATCAGAGTGTTTTTGCAAGGCATAAGAGCCCTTGGTGCAAACAGGTGCTTCATCCCCATGCTGTGTGTGCTTCGGCAGAGATGAGGGAACCTTGAAACCTTGGGTGAGCAAGAAGAGGAGGTTTCATGCAGTTAATCCAAAAGCACATGGGGTCCAGTCTCTCCTCAAGCTGTTGGTGGGATACCTGAGATACCAGAGACATTTCCCTTGCACTGCAATGTTAATGGCAAGGTGTGGAGGGATTCAACCCCTTTCCAAGCCTCCTTGAACTGTTGCTCAGATGTGGCTCTCTGGGAATTGCATAGGTCTCCTGGGCAATGCTGCATTTGTGCATGTCCTCTAGGGTGTTTTCCTTTATCTCTTTTAACCTGGGGAATATCCTTTTTTTTTTTTTTCTTTTTCTTCTGTTTTAGGAATTTCTCTGTGACCCGAAGTTCAGTGATGAAGAAGATCTGGAGGAGAAGTTGGCAGTGTTCAAAGGTGAGAACTGGAGGGTTTCCGTGTCCTGTTTCAGCCTATTTGCTTTGAATAGATTTCCCTCAGCACTTGGATCTTACCAGCCTGAGATTGTCTGCCAAATGCAAGTGACTGAGCTGGGGTGGATGCCTCCCCCTTGCTTGTGAGACTCGGGGAAACTCCCTGGAGAGGTGCTTTTCCCACATGAGCCTTTGTGCTTCCCCCAGTTGCAGGGCAGGGACGTGTCACCCTGCAGACATCCTGCCTGGCGGCTGCAAAACCTGCTGCGTGGGCAAAACCCTGGGGAGCAGCAAAGGAGGATGGTTTCTGTCTAGATACCTAGTTAAGCTAGTTGGTATCAAGGATGATGCAGTAGCTGGACTCTTTTTTAGAGTGAGTAGGAGGACCTCTTCCCACAGAGCAGAGATTTCAGCTGTTCCCAAAAGGAGCTGTGGCCCTTCTCTCCCCAGAAGTTCCTTCAGTCTTATCTGGTCCTTCCTGAGTCCCTTGGTACCAGAAGCAACAGCAGCAATGTGTCTAGTCCTGGCCAAAGCCTCTCTAACTCCAGAGGGTCAGCAGAGCTTGGGCCATTTGGTGGGATGGGGATAGAGAAAAAAGCCTGGAGTCCTCTGGAGCTTGTTCCCAAAGTGGTTACAGAACAAGATGTGTCTGGGCTGTTCTGGGTGCATCCACTTTCTTTGCAAGCAGTGGCTGGAAGCAGTTGAGCAAACATGCCTTCTGTGTCACAGTGTCCTCAAGGTTTGTCCTCAGCCTGGCTGCAACCAACTGAAGCCTGACTTTGCTTCCACTTCAGACATTGCTATTTCCTTTGGAGTTTTGGCTTTGCAATCCAGCATGGAAGCATCTGGCTGGAGTTTTGTGATCCCTTCCCCTGCTGGGGACAGAGGAGCCTCCTGTGCTCCCCATCCTTCTTCTGTTGCCTTTTGTGTGGCTTTGGCTTTTGGCTGCAGCCCTGCATTATTTTTCCTGCCACAATTGGGGCTCTTCAAACACTGCAACTGCAGGTCACAGGCGCAGAATTCCCTGTAACAAGAGCCCTTGGCATCTCCTCCTGCTGCCTCGTGAGTTTGCCTCCATGGCCTGTCCCACTCTCCAGTGCCTCCTCCAACAATCACCTCATTGTGTGATGGGGGGGGAGTGTTTCTCCTCTACCATCCTTCCCCCTGCCCTCCCCAGCCAGGCTTGGGGAGCCCCCGTGCAGTGTTTGTGTAAGTGCATTTGTGAGGGCAGGGGCCAGGCGTGGTTTTGCCCCACCAAATCCCTGCAGCTGGGGTGGGAGGCAAAGATGGGTGTGTGAGCCAAGGCTCAGAGCAGGGTGCTGTGAAGCTGCCTCTGTTCCCTGGGTTTGGCCAAGTGTCAGCTGAGGAAAAAAGAAAACATGGGCTGGGCATGGGAGGAGCAGGGTTTGTGTCCCTGAGCACAGGCTGGGGTGTCTGAGCCCTGCCCTGGGACACTGCAGCTCATTTGCACAAGGTGACTGTGATGGGGCAGAGTGTGGGGAGAGGAGCCAGTTCCACATCACACGTTGCTTTGGTCCCTGGGCACGTGTGACTGCCCCGATGTCATCTAGGATGTGTTGCTTAGTGCTTGGAGGGAGACATTTATTCCTGCCTGAAGCATGAAGAGCTTTGTTTTGTACATGGCACCCCCTGGGGTCTGTCCTGGTCAGTTTGTGACAGTCGGAATCCACCAGCTGAGACCCAGGTGGAGACCTGCTGAGCCATTCCTCTGCCCAGGGCTGCCCATCAGGCCAGATAACCCAACACTGCCCTTCAGAAACACAGGTCATGAGAAAGCTCCAACGTGTGAAACCCCCTCTTCCCTTGGGCTCCTTAAATGAGCTGCCACTTCATGCTCATCAGCTTGTTGGTGGCCCTGGAGCAGAGGCAACAAGTCTTTTCCCTTGGGCAAAAGGAGCAGCCTGAGAGCTCTCACTTAATTTGCATCCCCCGTGGCTGTTCTGGGGAGCCAGTGGTGCTAACTGCAGGGATTTCTCCAGCTCAGCCTGGAGGGCTGGTGGCAGCAGGCATCTTGCTCTTCTCATTTAGCAGAACTGAGATGATGGGGGAGCCCCCTGCAGTGCTTGGAGCTGCATGATCTGCCAGACAGACAAATCCTTGCCTGAAGAGCTTAATGTCTAAACAGGTACAGGTAGGAAGGGGGGGTAGGAAGCACAGGTGTGCCACTCCAAAAGTCAGAAGCAGCACAAAACCAAAATCAGTGCTTTTTGTGTTCTGCCATGCCAGCTTTCTTCCTGCAAAGCTCCCCAGACCTTCTTGAGCAGGCTCTGCCTTTCTCTGAGGATGCAGGAGCTCCCCATGCAGCAGTGGTTGGCAGCAGGCTGGAAGGGCAGTCAGCCTGCTCTGGCATAACTGCTCCTGAGCATGTTCTTGGCTTGGCCCTTGGGCATCTCTGCTGGCAGGTGCTGCTCTGGGAGGGCAGTGCAGGGCTGGGAGCCCTGCAGAGTTTGTCCCTTGCTATTGCAGGCAACGTCATTTAAATCCCCCTCCTAATCCGATCAAGCTTCATCTGGGGAGTGCTCAGGGGTTTGTTTTCCTTGCTACTCCTTCTGGGAGGCTGTTCCAGAGCTTTGTTTTTCTGGCTGGAAACCTTCTGACACAGTTGATGACAAGCTGATACCTTGTTCTCATGCCAGTGTTTTCCTTCAGCTTAAATGAAAACCACAATTAAAGAGCACTTAATTTGAGAGCTCTGGCATTGGGATGAGGGTATTGAACCCAGGTCTGGAGATGATCTCCCTCTCTGAACTGTTTACATTCAGCAGTGCATCAATCTTTTCCCAAAATCTCCTGTTCCATGGCTCTGACCAGGCAGTGCTCCAGAGCCCTGCAAACCCCCTGCTCTAGTGCCCTGCTAATTTGCTTCTGTGTCTCTTCCAGAGAAGTACATGGAGTTTGACCTGAACAACCAAGGCGAGATTGGTGAGTGTCTCAGGGGTGCTGGGCTGGAAGAGCAGCAGCTGCTGAAGTGGTGTCTGCTGCTTTCCTGTGCTGAGGAGGAAAACCTGTGGGTTTTTCCCATGTCCAGCCTTGCTTGGATCTCAGTTGCCAGTCAGAGGCATCCCTGACTCTCCAGCCCCTGCTTCTCAGTTTCCCCAGTCTCTCCTTGCCTGCTTGAAAATCTACACTCCTTTCAGTCTTGTTCTCTTCCTGAGTCTCTGCTTAACTTTTCCTCTTCTTTTCTTCTCTCTTTCTCCCCACTGAGGCTGCCTTCTCAATCCTCAGCATTTCCAGAGTCAGGAAGCTGCTGGGCTTGGACAATCCTGGGTTTTGCCTGGCCTGAAGTAGAAGCTGTGTAAAACCATGAGCACTTCTAGTGCAGAGGAGCTCTTTGTTTTGCTGGGAAGGGAGTGGAGTGAAGCAAGGGACTTGGGTGTGAGTCTGGCTCAGCTGAGCAGCCCTGGTTTGGGCCCAGAGAGCAGTGGTTATGTAAAGATCCAGCCTTCTGCAGGCCTGGAGCTGATGCTGAAGTGTAATCACTTGCATGCTGCACCCTTCCAGGAGGCTGCTGCCTTGCTCCCCTCCTCCACCAGCCCTGGAGCTGAAGTAAAGCCTGTGGGGAGCTGGAGGAGGCCTGACTCATGCTGTGCTGCTGTTTCCTGGAGGGAAGGGGCCACAGGTCCCAGCAGGGCAGCAAAGCAATGGGAGGAAATGTCCTGTGGCGACGGGCAGAGGCACCTGCTCCCTGCAGCCTGGTTGTCTCTGGCTTTAACCCCAGCATTGTTTCCCTCCTCCTCATCCTTGTGATTCTTGGCACTATGCTTTGAGCTGGAGAACAGTGTCCCCACGTGTCTCTGGAGCACTTGGAGAGTTGTCCCTCTCCTGCATGCATGCTGCTTTTATCTTGAGCTGCACAAATGGGCAGTGATGCTCTGTGCTGGGCAGTGCAGCAGTGGGCAGTGCTGGAAGGCTGCTCTTGGCTTTCAGCAATAGCTTAGTGCTGTCAGCCCCAGTGCCTGCAGTTGAGATGATCTGAGGTGGGAATTCATGCCTGTGTCCCTGGGGGTTGGTCTGTGCTCAGTGTCGTCACCTTGATAGCACCAATTGCTTTGCTCTTGCAGATTTGATGTCAGTCAAAAGGATGATGGAGAAGATGGGTGCTCCAAAGACCCACCTAGAACTGAAGAAGATGATCTCTGAGGTGACTGGAGGGGTTAGTGAGACCATCTCTTACCAGGACTTTGTCAACGTGATGCTTGGGAAACGCTCTGCTGTGCTTAAACTGTGAGTGTCCCTGGGAGGGAGTGGGAGAGACACAGGATCTGAGCTGAGTGCTGGGGAGCTGGGAAGCAGAAGCTGCTCTGCCTGGTGGAGCTGGAGCTGTGCATGTTCAGTGCTCCTGGAGGGGAGATGAGGACCTTTGTGAAGGGGGAGTTTGCAGAGAGACAGGAGAGGGGCACAGGCTGAGCAGGGGTGAGTGCTCCCAGCAGAGCTGCCTGCTGTGCCCCAGCACACAGCTCCCTAAGGGAGCCTTCCTCCCTGGGCTCTGTGCAGAGCCCATCTCCCTCTTTCCCAGGGCTGTGCACACACTCAGCACTGAGGGACTTTTCCTGTCTCTTCCTCGTGGTTCCTGCTGGATTTGGGGACACAGGCCCCTCCTGTGAATGGTGGCAGGGCCTGGTGAATCACCATGCTGATGCCAGCAGCCTTGGCTCCTGTTTCCCACAGGGTTGTCCCTCCCTGCCTTATTCTGGAGAGACAGGAGGTGGGAGACAGCTTGAAACAGCTGGCTTGTGCTGGGAGAGGTTTTCATGCAGTACAGGCTGCCAGCACCAGCCTCCCACGGCCCCCTCTGCCCTCTTGAAAGGGCTCTGAAAGTCCTGCTGTAACAAATGGCTTCCCAACATTTGCTGGGCTCCATCTCCACCCTGTTGAAGCCTGGCTTGTCCTTTTTCAGAGCCACAGAGGCTGGCCCTGCTTTTGTCTCTGTAACCACCATGAATAGGAGCTGCTCCTCTCCATCCCCCCTTGCCCCTTTCTGAAGGCAGCTTTAAAAATGCAGCCAAGTTTCAAGGCAGGTTGGCAGGAAGGATCTTGCTCCCACCTCTCCCAGGGTCCCTCTAAGCCTGGATGTGCTTGCTGGTGATGATTCTGTCCTCTCCCCACTGAGTGCCCTGTGTCAGTGTGTTGGGATGCTCCTCTTCCAAGCACATGCAGACTTCTGACACCCCTGCTCTTCCTTTCTTCCTCCACAGAAGCAGGCTGAGCCTGACAGCCTGTCCCCTCTCTTCCATCTTTCCTCCCAGCTGCAGCAGCTCTCACAGATGGGTCCCTTCTTTTGCTCACAGATGCCCCATTGTCTGTTGGACTCTGTTCAGAGCAGGAGCAGAAATGTAAAACTCGTCCCAAGAGCAGTGCAGCCCTTTGATCCAGTGTGGCAGCTGGCATTCCCAGCCTGGCTGCAGTCCTCAGGGGGGAAGGAAGACAGTGCTAGTGGTTGCAAAATGCTTGGGATTCCTTTAGCCAGTGCCTTGCTCCTTGTCTCTGCCCCCTTTCCTGGCTGGGGGTGCTGTTGCTTGCTTGGTGTTGGCTTTTGGATGCTCTGCTGTGTCAGGTACAAGGTGGGCCAGGGACAATATTTGCTTTTATGCATCAAGGGAACTCGGTGTGCAGTGTGTGACCAGGGGATTTCAGACGTGGCTGTCTAAATAAAAAGGTGCTAATCCTTTGGGCTCTGAGAGGAAAACTAGCAGAGGCTTTGGGAACCCACTCCTGGAACCTGCAGGAAAAGCAGAGTGGTGTGCCAGGCTGGCAGCACTGCCCTCTGGCTTTCCCTCCTCTGGTAATTACCAATACCCTTTGCATAGAAGGCAGATCCTATTTTTCAGCAGATAATCCCTCCCCCAGTGATGAGTGAAGATGCACCTGCTTTTTTTTTTTTTTTTCTTTTCACTGGTATTATCTGTTGTGTTTTGCAGGGTCATGATGTTTGAAGGAAAAGCCAATGAAAGCAATCCAAGACCTTCTGGTCCACCTCCTGAGAGAGACATAGCCAGCCTCCCTTGAAGAGGACAGCCTGAAAAATTGGCACTGTTTGCTTTGGCCTGTGACAGAGGTTACTTGTGCTTTGTTACTCTTTGCTGTGGACAGTCCTAGTTTTCAACTAACCTGCCTTAGAGGAACAGCAAGGGAAGCTGGAGCCCCCCCAGCTCACATCTTTCTGCTGCATCTCTTAGCCAACCTGATTTGTTAGAAGCACCAAGTGTAACGTGAGACCCCCCTCAAAAAAAAACAACCCTGTGATCTCAGTCTTTCCTCTGCCCTTCCTGCATTTCTCCAACAAGGAGCTACTTTCTTCCCCCCCCCCCCCCCCCGTAGGGATTCAGATCTGTGCTTGTCATGGCAGGTTCCTAAAGGGCCTTCCTGCCAGACATCAAGTGCTTCTCTGGCCAAGCCCCCCAACAGCAGCTTCATGGCTGCTAAGAAAGTGCCTTCCCTGCTGCATCCTGTGCTTCCTGCCTGTGGACTCGTCCTTCCCCTCCTGACCTTCTCAAAACACAAGCTGGGCGGCCACTGCTGCAGCCTGGGGTGGATGTGGGCAGGGGGGTCTGCCTGCAGGGAGGTGGGCACGGCTGCCAGGAGAGCTGCTCTGTGGGTCCATCCTGCACTCAGGTCCCAGTGCAGGGTGATGAAAGCTGCCCTGGGGCCCCTGGTCCTGGTAAATCCCTGCTTGGATCTGACCAGCAGCGCAGCCTGCAAGGGGGTGGCTGCGTGTCCTGCCCACCCAGAGCAGAAACAAGCTGCTGCTGGGCCTTTTGCAGGGGGAAATTAACCCTTCAGGTGAAAGGAAGCTGAGTGACTAACCCCTGGGCCCCTCCAGGGCAGCTGCAGGTGAGGCTCTGCCCCCCCAGCGCAGCTGCAGGTGAGGCTCTGTCCCCTCCAGAGCAGCTGCAGGTGAGGCTCTGCCCCCCCAGAGCAGCTGCTCTGTCCCTCTGGTTTCTGCAGATCCTCCCTCCCTGTTTCAGCCGTGTCTCCTGGGGTTGTTTGGTACCTTTTCCTGATGGATCAGCCCTCGAGTCTGCACAATGGGAAGGGCTGCAAGTGTGGAGGGTGAGCTGGGATCCCCTGGTAGCTGGGACTGAGCTGCCCACACTGGTCACTGCAGTGGCTCTTGCTCTGAACACAATTTCTGGAACTCAGATGTTTGCTTTTCTGCCCTTTCCTCACCCTTTTCTTAAATGTTTTTAACTTTTTATTTTTAAATCATGGTTTAATGAATTTTTTTTTAAAGGAAATGCAGATGATTTAACTCTGATTGGGCTGATTGTTCCTGCCAAAAGCTGCACTTTTAAATAAATAAAACCCAACATGTTCTCACTGCTGTTTGCATGAAAACCAAAACTGTCATGGAGAGAATATTCTGAGCAAAAGCAGCACTAGTCTACTTCAAGGACTGAAAATAAATCTTCTGAAGCTACACTGTGTGTCAGTGCATTTAGTTTAGCTCCTCTGCAGCTCAGTCCATAAGATTGGTTACAGATTAAGGGAGCTGATTTTCAAGTCTGTTAATATAAACCCTCGAAGACCCTGGAAATAGGTTGGGACAATCTTGATCTGATCTTTATCTGTAATAACTCACTGAATGCTGTGGAGTTAGTGTTACAAAATGCAGAGGCCACCTCCTGAAAGCTGTATTTTTTTTTACTTACTGAAAGAAAGCAGGTGCTGGTGCTTGTTTTAAGGAGTAACTTGTTTATCAAGAGCAGACACTTGTAATATTTCTCTTGAAAGAGTCATTTTTTTTTGTTATCCTCTCTGCTCTTGAAGCAATTGCCTGAGGTTCTTGTCTGATATGAGCTCTCAAAATGAAGAACCAGGCTTCCTGGGGGAATGACAGGATACACTTCTTTCCACGTGTTCCTCAAAAGGACAGAACTGCCCTCAGATGAGAGCCCTGTGTCTGCTTTCTGCTGCCTTTTAGCCCCTGGGGGTGCACCTGCTTTTCTGGGCTGTGTGTGTTAGAAATTGTTGTTCAGTTAGAAAATGAAGGGAGCATTTGACACGAGGGAAATTTGGATGTGGTTTGCTGCAGTTCAGGTCACTGCCCAAAGCTATTGCTGCTTTTTGTCTCTGTGGAAATCCTTGTTCTTCTGGTCCTGGAAAAATCAAGCACAACTTGCTAGGGCTGGAAATGAGCCTTTCTCAACGTGTCCTTGTCCCCACAGGGTGAAGTGCTCAGGTGATGCATCCCCTGAGCAGGGGCTGAACCCCCTGAACTTGAGGCAGGAGAGAGCAAAGAAGGAAACCCAGGTTTCCAGCCCAGGACCAGCAGGATCAGTCCCCTTAGGGTCTCCAGGGGCAGCCCCGTGATGCTGGATCATGTCATGACTGGGGCAGGTGCCACCTCAGAACACAATTTAAAAACCATAGAATGGTTTTGGGTGGAAAAGACCTGTAAGATCAAGTCCAGCTGTTAACCCAAGCCCATCAATAAACCGTGTTCCCCAAGCACCACATCTTTTAAGTGCCTGCAGGGGTGGGGAGTGTGTGTGTCACTCCCTGATGGGGCTGCCAGGTAGGAAACCCTGCTCTGGTTTCTCTCACCATGCACTTGAAGGTCAAAACGTTTTAACTTTTGCAACTCTGGAGTGTTTTTCATGTAAGGGAAGATCATAATCGTGGTGTTCATGGTGGGTAAGGCAGGGTGGTGGTGGGTTTTAAATTGCCTTCTTCTATATATATGATTTTGGTGGATGTGGGAATTGTACACAAGTGACCTGATTTCTGTGAGCATTTTCCTTTGGGGATGACTTTGAACTACGACAAGAGAGACTGTAAATCCTTATTCTACAGGTGATTATTACAAAAAGATGTTTCATTTCCACGGGGAGGAATAAGAAGAGTAAAACCCACTGCAGGCTGCAGTTCAGAGTGCCCATCCATCTTCATGGACAAACACTTCATCCCACCCTGGGTGCTTATTCTGTGCACAAGAGCTATCGAGCTTCTCTATGATGCTATGAGAAGGTGGCCAAATTGCTCCTCAACGAGCTTTATTCCCGGAAGAAGCCAAAATAGAGCATTTGCAGGCTAAATTTCTTGTGGCTTCTGGCAGCCAGGGAGGCTCGTTCAGGACAAAACTTGAGTCTTGCCCCTACAAACCTCTATTTTCATTATAAAATAATATAGTTATTCAAGAAATGTTTGTATTTCGGTTACTTTCTCCTACGGTGAGCTAGAATTTAAACTTTTCTCCCACAAACACGTAAAATCTAAGCACTTTATTCTTCGTTTGTGAAGAGCCTCAGAGAAACTTGACTCGTGGAGCTGGTTGTATAAAAAAAACAACCACACACCAGGTGTCTTGAGACGTTCTCCCTGATAGGGAGCGCACAAAGCAGCGCGCCAACCGAAATCAGCTGTTGAGGATGATTTTAAAAGGGTTTATTAAGTGTTTTTGATGCCTGGGAGGACTCCGGCTCCTCCCGCCACAGGCGCACCATAGAGAGCTGTGGTGAGAGCGGTCCGCGCGC
>NW_009953489.1:5359194-5373129 GCF_000747805.2 Chaetura pelagica | reverse complement strand
GAGCGTGCGGGCTTTTTAGCAGGGTCTGGTACCAGCCTGGGGAGTGGAAGAAGTAGCGGCTGCGTCGCCAGTGAGAGAGGAGGGGCAGAATGTGAGAGTTGGAGGAAGCTTTTTCTGGGGAAAGGAGGGATGTGTTTCTGAGTCCTGTCAGCACGTCTTGTGCTGGGGATCCCCTGCTCTTGGGGACAGCGAGTGTGACTGTCTGCTGTGGGACAGTGTCGATGGGAGCCTTGCTGTGTGGTGCCAGCCCAACACTGTGCCTCCCAGAGTGTTGCTGTGAGGCTTTATAAGCAGGGGGATGGATCCCTGAAACCCACTTGGATCTTTGTGTTTTCTGCTCAGGCACCTTCAAAGAGTTTGCTTTGTAGAAGTCCCTGAGTTCTTGTAGCCTTATCAGGTTGCAGGAATGTACTTGCTCAGGGCTTTGGCAATGATTTGGGAGTAAAACTTAGATGCTTAGTGAAGTTACTGGTGTTAGACCTGGTGCTCCATTCCACAGCTGGCACCTTGGAAAGAGACTCATTCCTAAGGGGAACCTCAGGTTTTGCATGGTGATGGTGCAGCTGCTGTTCCTTGATTCAGTTTGTGTTTCTGGAGTTTTTAGCTCTCACTTGGCTTTTCTCTTTCTCCTTTCACAAAAGGACAATGTAAATTATGAGAGAAATGAATGAGAGAAAAAATAAGTCTGATTATACAAATTAATTAATGGGGGTGGGTGGAAGGAAGGAATAACTGTATCTATTATGTGTCATAAATTACAGCAGCAAATGAAGATGCAGCCAAGCAGGTGTGTGCTCTGTAGCTTTGTGGCAACAAGTTCAGTTCCATCCTGGTGTGTCTCTGCTTTGTTTTCTTCTCTTTCTTTTTTCTTGTTTACCCATTGGCTGGGTTTGGTATGTTTCTGTGAAGGTGAAATGTCCTGGACAGGTTCAGCTCCTGCAGATTTTATGAACACAGACTGGAAGAGAGATTCAGCCAATGGAAAGGATGTGGTGGGAGCTCAGTCTGTCTTAGGTGGGACAGAAATTGTGAGGGGGTGGCCAGTGACAGGGTGGGTGTGGACTTGGCCTTGGCAGGTGTTCTGCAGCTTTCCTGGAGAGGATTTTAAACTTCCTGTCTTAAGAGGAATGGAGATAAACTGTTCCTCCTGTCCAGCATGTGTACAGCTGCCTCCCAACTCTCTTACAACAGGATTTCCAGTTCAGAGCCCTGAAGAAGGTTCGTATCTTTGATGCTCCGGATGAGCTTCCCAAGGAGCGCTCCAGTCTCCTGGCAGTGTCCAACAAATATGGGCTGGTCTTTGCTGGGGGAGGAACCAGCCTGCAGATCTTCCACTCCAGAAATCTGCTCATGCAAAACCAACTGGGAGAAGATCCCAATAAAATTGGTAAGGCACCTTTACGTGGTCTTTGCAGAGGCAGCTCTTACGGGTGGTTGTGGTGTGGAGCTTCTGGTGCAGTCCTTGTCATGCTCTTTTGTGTGTTTGAAACTACCACTTGGGTGGGAAGGCAGGAGCAATGTTTGCTGCACCTCCAGCTGGAATGAGGTCCAGCTGTTGGGAACATGTCACCAGGATACTCTGTGCCAGCTCCTCTCCTGGTGTCGCTCAGGATGGGTCACCTGTGTTCAGTGAAGTTGCCTTTTCCTCATGGAGAATGTTCCCCTGTCCCTGCAGCCACGCTGGCTTGGTAGCCAGTCCTTGAGCTGTGAACCTGAGTGTTCATCAGGGATGTGTGAGGAGGGAGACAGGGTCTCCCACTCTGAACAACTGCCGTACAAGGGAGAAAGCCATCAGTGTTCCACCAGCTCAGTGCAAAATGGTTTCTGCTCCCCGGTGGTCCTTACTGACTGTACCACCTGAGGACTTTATGTGCATACACAAGTAAAACCAAAAATCTGTCTTCTGATTTTTTCCCCCCAGCTTACTGAGGAAGGGAAGTGGAATTTTCATTGAACAGGAGTTTGGCAGCTTGTGAGACTTTTTGGGCTGAGCTGGAGGGGTTTCCTGACCCTTGGTTCTCTACCCATGAGCTTTAAGAGCTGCTGTCAATCGGACTGGGTGATTTTTGCATTAACCCCTTCTCACATCATTGCTTGTTATTTCAATTTGTCCCCTTCATTCTACCATCCTTTCCTTCTGTGTTTGAAGTGGAGAATGTTCAGAGCACCTTGGTTCCCATGAAGTTTCCTGTGCAGCACCTGGCTCTGAGCTGTGACAACCTCACCCTGTCTGTCTGCATGAGCTCCAGCGAGATCGGCTCCTTCGTTGCCTTTTTTGACGTCCGTACCTTCTTAAATCAGGTAAAGCCCCTGCACAGTGGGTTGGGTTCCAACTTACAGCAGGAAGAGAGACAAACCACTTTGGATTGTGACTTTAGGAAGACTTGGTTTTGTTCTCAGCTTCAACTGGCTCATGTGTTTATCTTTCTTAAAAGGCAAAACAGCAGAAACGTGCATTTGCTTATCACAAACTGGCCAAGGACTCTGGAAGTGCAGCGATGGTCAATGACCTGAAGTGGAACCCTGCTAGTCCTGCCATGGTGGCCATCTGCCTGTCTGATGGCAGCATCTCTGTCCTGCAGGTCACTGACTCTGTGAAGGTCTATGCCACCCTGCCTGCCTCAGTGGCTGTGACATCTGGTGAGTGCACAGAACCTCAGATACTGGAGAACAGAAGCAGATTGCTGGGTGTAAAAAGGCTGTTTGTCTGGAATAGAGGGGTTTTTTTTTAAAAATAAGGCAATCTTTGCAAAAAAAGGAAGGATTTAAACTCCCTGAGACTTGAAAATTGTGTTGCAATGGAACTGCTCTTTCCCAGCTGGCTGGGGGAGCTGCACCTGGTGAATTAGAGGCAACTGTGCCCACCTGTGGTTTGTGCTGTCTCAGGTCTGACTGATTTTTGCAAGGAACTGTGCAAGGAAGCGTCGTTATCTGCTGCTATTTGATCTGTGCAGTCCTGCTTTTTGTGGGACTGGATGACTCCCTGTTTGTTTAATTCAGTTTGATGGCTTTTTTATTTCCAAAGGAAAAAAAAGTTGTGGTTTTAGTGTATTGGTCCTGCTTTTCTGGGGCCTTGTAACTTCAGTTTCTTAGTGCTAACAAAATAACCCTTTCTCTTTTTTTTTTTTTTTTTTTTCCTTAGTGTGTTGGAGCCCAAAGGGAAAACAACTGGCTGTGGGGAGGCAAAATGGCACTGTGGTGCAGTATCTGCCTGTGAGTATTGTTGCTAAGAATGTCTCAGGTCTGGTCACTAGTTTGCAATCTTTTCTTTGTATCACAAGTGGAATTTTGATCAGCTGGCACATGGGATGAGCCCTGTGAAGTTCAAGTGTATTAGACCAATACTGGGCTTAGTTGAAGCTTTGGACCTGCCACTGAAAAGTGACAGAGGGGCACATGATGGGTATTAAAAGAGTGGGGGAGCTGCTTTAAACCAGTTCTGTAGGCTTTCTGCAAAACTTGCAGTTAGCTTTGTTAGTTGGATTTTTCCTTATATTTTTCTGCTATGTTTGCAGAATTTGCAGGAGAAGAAAGTGATCCCTTGTCCTCCCTTTTATGACTCAGACAATCCTGTTAAAGGTACATCTTTTTCTTGCTTTTTAACTTGTTTTCTCTTTTAATATGTTTTTACTCATTCCTCTTTGTGTAATTACAGGGTGATTTTTATTTTTTTTAATATTTGGAAAAAAATAATAATTACATGCTTTATTATAAAGTTGAAAAATAACCAGTTGATCAGAGTCCTTGTCTATTTCTGGAGTGTTTTAAATACGCATTTTTAAAGCTTATTTTTTCCTCACTAGTGTGATAGACAGGCCTGTCACAAGTAATATTCCTTTAGCATGAAGATTCCCGAATATAAATCTCATTCTCAAATTTTTGTGAGGTTCACTTTATCATCTTGCATCTTCAGTACAATGTCAGAGCACTAAGTTGACAAAAACAAGAGTACTTCATTTGGATATGACCAAACTTCATCCATATTTGGAAATTCTCCTGTTGTCTGGCCTGTGATATTGACAAGCAAATCAACACTATTTTGGTTTGTGTTTGAAGTTTTTGGGATCAGATTATTTGCCCCCCCCAATGATACTGAAGTTCTGCAGGCAAATCACTGATGTTCTTTCTCTTGGTAGTTTAGAAGTTAGTGATTCCCTGTTTGCTTCTGATTTACTTTAGTGTGCTGTGCACAGCTAAAATCAAGATACAAGGAAGCACCATTCTGAGTGTTTCTGGCTGAGGAATGTGTTCCCTTCTCTTTCAGTTTTGGATGTGCTGTGGATTGGCACATATGTCTTCACTATTGTCTATGCAGCAGCTGATGGGACACTGGAAACCCCTCCAGAGGTGGTTATTGCCATATTGCCTGTAAGTGCCAGCAAGTCACAACAACAGAAGTGTTTGCTTGTTTTTTACTTGTGTTACAATGACAAGTTGCTTTTGTTATTTGTGTTGGCATCATGTAGAATTCAGGTTTTGCCACCTCTGTAAATCCTGGTGTTGGGGGGAATTGAGTGAAGGAAGTAGCAGCCACTTGAAAATCAATATATGACATGTTCTCTGCTGAGATCAAATTATGATCTGAAGGCTTTTAGCCTCTGAAGAAAACCTTACCTGATATAGAGTCTTGAGTATTTTTGCTTTGTTTTTATAGGTTAGGGAGATGTTTAGGCCTGATAATGTATTTAGTATCAGGTTATTTATTGTTAGGGGGTTGTGGTATCTAAACTCCTTGGTAACCTCTACTTTTGTCCCTTTATCTTTTGCAGAAGGGTTTTGGTTTGTTTGCTTTGGTTTTGGTTTCTCAGGTGATCTCAGGATTCCTGGCAATATGTGGCAATGATTACTGTACCCTGATGCAGTCTTATTTCTGGGACATGACTTGATTTGTGCATTGGAAGGTAAATGATCAATGTTGGTTTTACAGAAGAAGGAAGAGAAGAGACCAGAGAAGTTTGTGAATTTCATGGAGCCTTGCTATGGGAGCTGCACAGAGAGACAGCATCACTACTTCCTCAACTATGTTGAGGAATGGTGAGTGGCAAGAATCATGGCAAAGTTTTTTCCTTCTTATGCCTGTCTGAGTGGTCGGTGCTTCTCAGTGTGTTGAGTTCCTCACTTTTGTAAACTGGATAATACCTGGGTATGGGGCAAATGGATAAAAGGCAAGCTTGACCTTTTTACCTCTCAATTGTGTACCTGTATGAAGAAGCTGCTCCTAACTGATTTGGACTGTCATTATTTATGATGACATGGTGGCTGTCAGATTGTTAGTTGGGAAAGGATTTCAACCCCTGATGATTAATTTTAAAGAAGAAAAATGCTCTACAATGGTGTAGTAAATCAAGTTTCCTTCATCTTGGGAGGAAAAGTCAGGTTCATGTTGTTACAAATTCATAATTAGGAATACATTTATATAGATGACAATGAATTGTGGAGCTGGGGACCTTGCTGTGAATTGTCATGTTGATTTTAACCTATTTGTGTCCATACTTACAGGGATTTAGTTCTGGCAGCTTCAGCAGCTTCCACAGAAGTCAGCATTCTTGCCAGGCAAGGGGATCAGGTAATATTTTTGTTCCTGTTGCATTTTTGCATGTGTACTTCCTCAAAAGATCTAAGCAAGGCTAACCTATGTGAGACCTGAAATGCAGTATATTTTTTAAAAAAAACACCCCAAAACCAAACAAAAAAACTTTCATTTTACACCTGAGTTGTACAGAATCTAAAGCTAAATTAATTTCTACATGAACAAAAGATATAAAGACACAAAAGAGAGGAGAAACAGTAACAGTATTCTGTGAATCAAGTACTAGAAGTCTATTTTTCATTATTCACTTGGTAGTCTCAAAATTTGGTCAGGCTCATTAAAATGAAGTGATTTAAGTGAGGTCACCAGTTGAAGTTAAACATGGAAACTGACCTCAGCTCTGACATGCAGTCATGTGTGAGAAGTCACACACAAAGCTGCTGAGGGCCCTTCTGGCATTTGTTAATCTTGCTAGTTTAAGATGCTCTAGGGTTTTTTTGTAGTCTTTTAACAGTAGTGAGCTGGAGTTCTGAGGAAGGCTGATGACAGGAAAGCTGTAGTTAAAATAATAATCTTCCTTTTTGCAGAACTGGGAATCGTGGGTTTTGGAGGACTCCAGCAGGGCAGAACTTCCAGTGACAGATAAGAGTGATGACACTCTACCTGTTGGTGTGGCTGTGGACTACACCAGCAACATGCCTATCCCCATCAGTAAGTGTCAGCCTTTCTTCTGGAATAGTCCAATAACAGCAAGATGGTCTTTGAGGGGCAGCCTAGTGCTCAGGGCTCTAGGAAATGGTTCTGAAAGGGACATTGACATGGAGAATCCATCCTGCCTTTCCATACAAGCCCACTACACATGGGCTTGGTTCTGTGGAGTGATTCAAACGGCAGTGTTAGATACAGTTATTCCTCAAAGCTTTCAGTGGCCAGGGGTACTGCACTAACAGACGTGGCAAGAAAAGGACCTGAGTGATGTCTGTGTTTCACAGAGCTGGGATGTCATAGTGAGATTAAATGAGTCCCATTCTGACACTGGGGACCTTCAGGCTGCCTGGGAGGTTTTCTTTGGACTGGTAGATTGTCATTTTGCAGAACTGTTTGATAAGAAGCACATTTACATGGATCTAAAGGGAAAGTGGGTTAGTTTCAAAGCCAGAAAAGCAAAGATCATGGAGGTGAATGCATAGGTTTTAGTTCTGCATTAACACACAGGGCCTGTACTGACTGAACCCTGCTGTGCTCTACATCGAGCCAGTGGAGTTATTGCTGTACTTTCTGTGCTGCCTGAAGGCTCTTCAAAGCACCTTGTCATAGCTTGAAGCTGAAGGTACATCTGAGCAATTGTGCTGTACCTTAGTGAATTCTGAATAGTCTCCCTTAAAGCCGGAGACAGATGGAAGTAAAGATGCCCTCAGGCAGAGGGGAAGGTATTGCAGTCAGGAGTCCTGAGGAGCACAGGAGGGTGCCGATTAACTGAGGACTTCACCTGAGTGAAAACCTACAGTAGAAAATTGAGGTCAGACTTTATCCTTGAATACAAAATTGAATTTGAAGCGTTTTCTCTGGTAATCTGTACAGTTACTGGATTAAGGAATCTGTGACAGCTCTTTTAAAACTCAGGTTGTGCTGCCTTAGAGTTTTGGGAAAGTGTTTTTGGAGAGGCTTTTTACTAACACGTTTTCTGTGTTCTCACAGAGTGCAATCAGTGTATTTCTGGCTGCACATTAATTGGCTTTGCAGTTCACAGTAAGTTTGGATTGCAAAAAATCCTCTCATTTGCCTAGGACCTTTTTCCCATTGGAAACTGCCTTTCCTGAACATGTTTTTCCTGAAGAACCAATAGGTAGAGACACATGGCCATCCACTGCACTGCCCAACAGCCAAAGGACTATGATTTAGCACACTTTTCCTGCTTCCTAGATTTGTTGGGATTTTTTGTTTAATCACAGATAAATGATTATAGAATGTTTTTTTAGAAATACAGGGAGTGGTTTGGGGCCTTTAATTGTGCTGAGGATATTTCAACTGAAGCAGACACTAGGCTCAAGGCTGCAGCTGCACCAAATGCAAGTGTTTTGTATCAGGTTCAGATCATCAGGACGTTTGTTTGATGTTGGCTTTCTTTAAAGTGGAAAAGCTTCCTATCTAGCAATTCTCTTTTGTGCTTTGTTTATGTGAATATAAATGAAGTGACAGGACCCAATGGAGTGTGGGGATTGCTGGAAGGCATAGAGGATTCAAGGAAGGAGCAGCATATAGGTGGGAAAAAAAAGGTTTACTTCAAAATATGAAAAGGCTTGGAACAAAAATTCGTGGTTGAAAGTTGGGCTTTGTCATTCAGGAGATGGCATTTGATTGTCAAAATAACCCTTCATCTATGAACTTATAAAACATGAAGTCAGGAGTAGGAAGGAATAAAGAAGTCTGAAAAAAGACATATGTATTCATGGAGAAGCAAAGGAACAAAGATGTAAGTGAAAGCAATAAGGGAGACATAATAAATGTGCTAAGCAAACCACATGAAGGTGCCAGTAGAAACAGACCAGGAAACTGGCTGCAGGACTTATATATGTGGTCTCCTACAGGTGAGGAAAAGACCCTCCCTCCAGCTCCAGTCCTGCTCTTGCTCTCCACGGATGGTGTGCTCTGCCCCTTCTACATGATCAACCAGAACCCAGGGGTCAGATCCCTTATTGTGACCCCAGAGCCATTGCTGTTAGTGGGGGAGAAAGTTCCAAAGTCAGCAGGTAAGTGCTCCAGTGGGTGAGGGACACACTTGGACACACTTGGATCTGTGGATCTATGTCATCTCCATCTGTCAGTTTGGTATTCACATGGATGGGGCCACAGAAAACTGAAACTTCAGTGATAATGGGGAGCAGTTCTTGGGTGTGTTGTGCTCCCAGGGCTCTTCTGTCTTTTTCACATCAGTGTGAAAATACCTAGTCCAGTTCCTTCTGTGGGATCTCAAGCACTTTGCAGACTGTGCACTTGGACTCTCCTGTGCAGTCAACCTTTGGGGAACAGAGCCAAAGCAATTCTAGGAGGCACTTTGCCTGGGTTTGGGTGTATGCCTGGAACTGCAGCAGTGACTGCAGTCTGTGCCTGGGGACAAGGACCAAGCACTGTGCAGACCCTCCCCATGCTGCAGAGGTGATAGTTTTCTGTTGGGTATTTTGCCATGGGAGGTCACGATGGGAACTAAGGTTTTTGGCTGCAGCAAAAGCTTAATGAAACAATAGCTTTCTGCAACACTGAAAACTGTGTTAGCAGTTGAAGAGTGGTAGCTTTATCTGAGTTCTACATGTGCTGCCATATGTAGTGTGAGGAGAGCAGTTCCCTGGGCTGGGGCAGGCAGGTGAGCTGGTTGTTGTTGCTGTCTGCATGCATGTAATAATTGCAAACCCACAGTTTTCTTCCCTAAGCCCGAAGTAGCTTCTCCTTCCCCAAACAGAGGGCTTCTGTTTGGCAGCCTGCCTCTCTGCAGCACTGGCTGGCTTGTGTGCTGCTGACAGCCTGGCTTATTTGGGATGGCAGGAACCTCATCAGAATCAATTGAGGAAAGTGAAGCCTTTTCACAGGAAATTTCAGACAACGTTAATTTAGACAGACTATCATATTGATCATGGCTTGGACTTAATTTCTGTATTACTTCCTGAGTTTGGGGACTGGAAACCCAGCTCTGCCATCTCTCTTCCTCACTGTTCTGTCTGTCCAGTGAGCAAGATAGTGCTGAACTATCCCCATCAAAAACATTTGGCCTTGCAATACCTTCTACCATCAGTCAGTGCAACTGAATGAGTTTCTTCCTTCCCCATTTGTCTTTGCAGGAAGTACAACCACGACTCCAACCACTCCCCCAACTTCTTTAAAGCCTGACCCGGTACCAGGTGTTGCTCCTCCTACGCCTGCCTCAAGCCAGCCTCCTGCAGGGGGTGGAGCAGCTGCTTTTTCCTTTGTAACTCCGACTGTGAAGATGCCAGGCACTACCAGCAGTGATCCTCCACCTTACCCTTTTGCCACTGATGCCTCCAAGCAAGCCCAGGCTCCCAATCTGACTGGAGCAACAACATTCTCTTTCTCCTCTTCTTCTCCTAAGGCACCTATGACTCCTGCTCCTTCTGCAGGCACTGCTACAGCCACTGCCACCTCCTTTTCATTTGGAGCCATGAACTTTAAGCCAGCTGTAGACAGCTCACCTGGGTCATCACCCTCCACAATACCTGCTACACAAAAGTCATCTTTTGCCCCTTCAGCTTCTTCAGTCAAAGTGAACCTCAGTGAGAAGTAAATAGATACAACAGTTAATGCAGTGGCTGGATAGTTGTTAAATTGCTTGTTAAGTGGACAGTGTGTGGTAATTCTGGCTTTTTGCCCTGACAGCTGTTCCTCATGCTCCCAAGAAAGCACTGGAGAAGCCTTTCTTTATCCAAGACATAGCCATCTTGGCTGTGAAAACTCTCAGTGCTTCTCATGCTAGAGGTCACGTCCCTGGCCAAAATGCTAGTTGGTACAATGCCAAAAATTAGACCAATAATTTGAGACTTAATTTTTTCATGTCTTTGCTTCATGCACATCAAATTTTAATTCCATGCCTTGATTTGATGCAAACTGTGGTTAAAGACTATTGGGGAGCACTGGTATTTGAAATCCAGTATGCCTAGGACTGGTTTAGTGTGGTGGTGATAGCACAGGTTTCTGTGACTGTTGAAGGTTCTTTACCCTGACCTAAAGAGTAATTTGCAGAGCTGAGAGGAACCTGTATCCATAGCTGATGGATTTCTTTTCCACTTCTGTCTTCAGTGGAAAGGGTGCCAGACCTTTTGGTTTTATTCTTAAACAGATTCTTGGCCTCTGAACACAGGATCTGAATTCTTCCAAGCCTGTTTGTGCCAACTGGAAGAAAACTAATATTGATTAGAAACTATGTAAAATGGAGTTGAGTGATGAATGTTCTCAGATTTCATGTACCCACTCTTCCCTCTAACTCCTGAGAGACTTTCTCTCTCTTTTTTAGAAAGAATGGTTTAAAACACAGAGCTCTGTTAATTGGAGCTTCTTTCTGTGGAGAGCAATTTCCATATAAATGCATCTTAAGAAATTTGTGATAGTTCAAATGATTATTTTTTAATTAGGAAAAATCTTTACTACACCAGCATCAGATAATAATTCTTACAGCTTTTAAAATTTGATACTTTGTGTATATGGCAAATTATATGCTTGTGAATTGGCTGAATACTTAATTTGGCTGCCTCGAGGACTTGAGTTTGCAGATGAGTGGAAGTTCATACCCTCTTGCAGAATTTCTGGTTTGAGTCTTGCTGCAGGGATGGCACTCAGCTCAGGTCTGCTGTAGCTGGTGCTTTGGTTCAAAGTGATGAGATGCATTTTGAAACAGGGTGGTATTTCTTGCTGACATTTGGCTTTTGCTCACTGGGTGGGTCTATGGTAGCAATCTTTGTGGTGTTCAGAAGTTACCCTGATGGCTCCTTCCCACTGTCTCCAGATGCTACACTTGTACCTGGAGCTTGAGTGGTTGCTAATGCCAGAGGATGTTAATGCATTAAAACTTAGTGCTTCATTTTGGATGGAAGGAAACAGCCAGGACCAGTTCAGAGCTGAAAGATGTTCTGCTTTCTCTTGCAGGTTTGCTGCTGTAGACACCTCTTCTCCCACTAGCAGCACTGCTCAATGCACTTCCCCAATGTTTTCCTTCTCATCCACTTCAAAAACTGGTTCTGGAGCTCCCCTGAGCCAACCCACACCCCTTGCAGCCTCTTCTCCTACACCACTGAAGCCTTCAACCCCTGTGCCCACCACAGGTAGGAATCTGCTGCATATTATTGAGAACAATGCACCACAAAGAATGCTCTAAAAAGTTTAGGACATATTGAGCTTCATTTGCCTTCTTTCTTCTCCCTTCTTATGTTTCCTGCTGTGTTTCCTAGTGCAGCAGACCTCCTGATTTGCACACTGTAATGATGTGACAGACTTAGTACTGAAGTTGAGAAGTTTATCCATTTGTGCACTTTGTTCCCCAGAGAGCCATATGTGAAATGAATATATTCAGCTGCTTCAGTTCATCCAGAAGTTCTGGCATTTTCAGTGCTCTGTAGCACAGCTCTGATTATGAATGTTTCTGGGCAATCACAGAGATGCCCTGTCCTGCATCTGGAGTGGCTAGAGTTCAAAATGGTTAAAGGCACGTTTGAATTTGTTAGCATTCAGTTGTTAGCAGAATAATATTCCATCTGTCAAATGACTGTGTAACTGAGGGTCTTGAGGTCCTTCAGGAGTGGGGCAGCCAGATAATTGAAGTGACAGTTGTGACCCTCAGCAGAGAAGTTGAGTGGGAGTGAAACAGCACCTTAGGAAGGTGTGTTCTTGCACGGGGGCTCGTCCCATTATTGCTTTTGGATTTGACAGCAACGATGATGGTTGTGTCTGAGCACAACGTGTTTTCTCAAGCTTTGTATAAGTTCATAAATTAATGTTCCTCTCTTTAAATTCCAGTGGCACGTCCTGCTCAAAATATACCTTCAACTTCTTTACTGCAGAAAACAGCCAAAATCACCCCTTCTGCAGCAAAGCCAGGCTCTACTCAGGTAATGGGAATGTGAGTAGATTCTTGAGAGGATGAATGTATTTACATGGCCTATGAATTGCTTAGAATCCATTGGACTGGATGACTGTTCCTAGGTCAAAGAATTAGTTAACTTTTGACATGAAAATAGTAGCAAATCAGTAGGACTGAAACTTTGGTCTCTGCCTGTCTTTAAAGAGATGTTTGATGTGTGTTGTCATGATCAGATTTGTAGAAACTGATTTCTTCCTGTTGTTACAGAAATAGGGTTTCACAGCTCTCCTAGCTAATAAGCAGTCAAGAGATGCCTTGACTGTATATTGAGTTTGTTGGACATAAAAATCAAAGCAGTAAACCACAGCAACACATAAAGAAATTCCTTTGCTTTCAGGAAGCTTTAGCCATGTTATCTCCAGGCAGTCTGCAATCCTACTTCAAACATGCACACACCAGTCCTAGTTTTCTGTGGAACTTATGGCAGTTGTCTCCCTGGTGACTGGTGTCTGAGTGGAGTTTCTAACAGCAGGCTCTTTTGATATTCTAAGCTGCCTGTTGCTAAGGATATATCCCTAATATTGGTTTTGGGGTTGGATTGTTTTTTTTTCAGGGCAAATCTGCACTCTCCAGCACAGCTTTAGAGAAACCAGCTCACCAGTGGAAGGATTCAGACCCTGTCATAGCAGGAATCAGAGAGGAGGTGAGATCTTTTCTTCATTTTGGAAGCTGTGAGACCACTGTATTGGTACACAGGCACTTATTTTCAGTTCACCTGTGTTCTGATGGTGTCTGTCAGTAGTTTAGGAATCAGAATGGGATTTTTTTTCCAAGATAATCAGGCTGGTTTATAACTGCTGTTTGTGTCCTATTCGGGCATCTTTAGTTTCAGTTGTGGTGCTGGAAAACTTGAGTATTCTTTCCTGTTAATGTTCAAGAAGAATTTCCTGCTTTGGCTGCAAAGCAACAATTTATGGTGTAGTAGAAACATTATCCAAGAGCTGTGAGACTTGTTCCAGACCCTGGTATGTGTCAGTGGCTGCACTTTCTTCTGCTTGACTTTGTAGATTGCACATTTCCAAAAGGAGATGGAAGAACTGAAGGCCCGGACTTCCAAAGCCTGTTTCCAAGTGGGTACTCCTGAGGAGATGAAGATGTTGCAAAGTGAGTCAGATGATCTTCACACCTTCCTCTTGGAAATTAAAGAGACAACAGAGGTGAGCAGAGAATCTTCAAACTATTTAACTCCTCAGCAATGAATGTTCCTACTTACCGAGTTATAGCTGAGCTTATGTCGATGGAACATCTGACTCTGCTGCTTTAATGTGGGGGTGACATCTGCATTTATGGTTTCAGGCAGACAATTGCAGAAACCCCTGTGCAAGAGATGGCAGGGAAAAAATGTTACTTTGGACCTTGTCCCATCTGTTTTATTTCTTTTTGCAGTCACTTCATGGAGATATTAGTATTCTGAAGACAACCTTGCTGGAGGGATTTGCAGGGGTAGAAGAGGCCAGAGAACAGAACGAACGGAATCACAGCTCGGGGTATTTACACTTGCTGTATAAGAAACCTTTGGATCCCAAGAGTGAAGCACAGCTTCAGGTATGAAGCATGTCAGCCAACTTCTAATCCAGAGTTTTAAGTAAAATTGAGGCTTGGTGTGCAAGTTACCAGTATCTTCTTTCTGCCTTAGGTGTTTGCTGTTTCAACACAGTGTAGTAACAGTGTGATGAGTTTTGTTTTCCAGGAGTTTGCAAGATATACTCAAAATCCTTTCCTAACGCTTCTCTGTTGCCATTTGCAGTGATGATTCAAAACTCCT